>NC_135012.1:0-314500 GCF_051020985.1 Nomia melanderi
GTTTATTTAGCTTTATATAGTATTATATAGTTTTATATAGTTTTATATAGTTTTATATAGTTTTATATAGTTTTATACACTTTTATATAGTTTTATATAGTTTTGTATTTCTTTTAGTTTTATATAATTATATAGTTTTATATAATTTTATATAGTTTTATTTAGCTTTATATAGTTTTATTATTTTTATATTGTTTAACACAGTTTTATATAGTTTTATATAGTTTAATAGTTTTACATAGTTTTATATAGTTTAATAGTTTTACATAGTTTTATATAGTTTAATAGTTTTACATAGTTTTATATAGTTTTATATAGTTTTATATAGTTTTATATAGTTTTCCATAGTTTTATATAGTTTTGTTAGTATTATATAGTTTTATATAGTTTTATAGAGTTTTGTTAGTTTTATATAGTTTTATATAGTTTTATATAGTTTTATAAAGTTTTCCATAGTTTTATATAGTTTTATATAGTTTTATATAGCTTTATATAGTATTGTTAGTTTTATATAGTTTTATATAGCTTTATATAGTTTTATATAGTTTTATATAGTTTTATATAGTTTTATATAGTTTGATATAGGTTTATATAGTTTTATTAGCTTCATTAGTTTTATACAGTTTTATATAGTTTTATATAGGTTTATATAGTTTTACATAGTTTTATATAGTTTTATATAGTTTTATATAGTTTTATATAGTTTTACATAGTTTTATAGTTTTATATAGGTTTATATAGTTTTATATAGTTTTATATAGTTTTATATAGTTTTATATAGTTTTATAGTTTTACATAGTTTTACATAGTTTTATATAGTTTTATATAGTTTTATATAGTTTTATATAGTTTTATATAGTTTTATATAGTGTTATTAGTTTTATATAGTTTTACACAGTTTTATATAGTTTTATATAGTTTTATGTAATTTTATATAGTTTCATACACATTTATATACTTTTATATAGTTTTATATAGTTTTATACACTTTTATATAGTTTTATATAGTTTTGTATTTTTTTTAGTTTTATATAGTTATATAGTTTTCTATTTTCTTTTAGTTTTATATAGTTTTATATACTTTTATACAGTTTTACATAGATTTATACTGTTTTATATAGTTTTATACGCTTTTATATAGTTTTATGTAATTTCATATAGTTTCATACACATTTATATAGTTTTATATAGTTTTACATAGTTTTATACACTTTTACATAGTTTTATATAGTTTTATACACTTTTATATAGTTTTATATAGTTTTATATAGTTTCATATAGTTTTATGTAGTTGTAGATAGTTTTATTAGTTTTATATAGTTTCATATAGTTTTATGTAGTTGTAGATAGTTTTATTAGTTTTATATAGTTTATAGGTTTTACATAGTTTTATATAGTTTAATAGTTTTACATAGTTTTATAAAGTTTAATAGTTTTACATAGTTTTATACACCATGATAAATTTTTTTACAGTTTTATATAGTTTTATATAGTTTAATATAGTTTTAAATAGTTTTCCATAGTTTTATGTAGATTTACATAGTTTTACACAGTTTTATATAGTTTTATATAGTTTTATATAGTATTATATAGCTTTAAATAGTTTTATTTAGCTTTATATAGTATTATATTGTTTTATACACTTTTATATAGTTTTATATAGTTTTGTATTTTTTTTAGTTTTATATAATCATATAGTTTTATATAGTTTTATATAGTTTTATTTAGCTTTATATAGTATTATATAATTTTATATAGTTTTATATAGTTTTATATAGTTTTATACACTTTTATATAGTTTTATATAGTTTTGTATTTGTTTTAGATTTATATAATTATATAGTTTTATATAGTTTTATATAGTTTTATATAGTTTTATATAGGTTTATATAGTTTTATATAGTTTTATATAGTTTTATATAGTTTTATATAGTTTTTTATAGTTTTATACGCTTTTATATAGTTTTATATAGTCTTCTATTTCTTTTAGTTTTATATAATTATATAGTTTTATATAATTTTATATAGTTTTATTTAGCTTTACATAGTTTTATAAAGTTTAATAGTTTTACATAGTTTTATACACCATGATATAGTTTTTTTACACTTTTATATAGTTTTATATAGTTTTGTATTTTTTTTAGTTTTATATAATTATATAGTTTTATATAGTTTTGTATTTTTTTTGGTTTTATATAATTATATAGTTTTATATAGTTTTATATAGTTTTATTTAGCTTTATATAGTATTATATAGTTTTATATAGTTTTATATAGTTTTATATAGTTTTATATAGTTTTATACACTTTTATATAGATTTATATAGTTTTGTATTTCTTTTAGTTTTATATAATTATATAGTTTTATTTAGCTTTATATAGTATTATATAGTTTTATATAGTTTTATATAGTTTATTTAGCTTTATATAGTATTATATAGTTTTATATAGTTTTATATAGTTTTATATAGTTTTATATAGTTTTATATAGTTTTATATAGTTTTATATAGTTTTATACACTTTTATATAGTTTTATGTAGTTTTGTATTTATTTTAGATTTATATAGTTATATAGTTTTGTATAGTTTTATATAGTTTTATGTAACTTTACACACTTTTATACACATTTATATAGTTTTATATAGCTTTATATAGTTTTATATAGTTTTATTTAGCTTTATATAGTTTTATTATTTTTATATTGTTTAACACAGTTTTATATAGTTTTATATAGTTTTATATAGTTTTATATAGTTTTATATAGTATTATATTGTTTTATATAGTTTTATACTTTCTTATATAGTTTTGTATTTTCTTTTAGTTTTATATAGTTTTATATAGTTTTATATAGTTTTATATAGCTTTAAATAATTTTATATAGGTTTATATAGTTTTATATAGTTTTATATAGTTTTATATAGTTTTACGCAGTTTTATATAGTTTTATACACTGTTATATAATTTTATATACTTTTGTATTTTTTTTAGTTTTATGCAGTTATATAGTTTTATATAGATTTGTATAGTTTCATATAGTTTTATGTAGTTGTAGATAGTTTTATTAGTTTTATATAGTTTCATATAGTTTTATGTAGTTGTAGATAGTTTTATTAGTTTTATATAGTTTATAGGTATTACATGGTTTTATATAGTTTAATTGTTTTACATAGTTTTATAAAGTTTAGTAGTTTTACATAGTTTTATACACCATGATATAGTTTTTTTACAGTTTTATAGAGTTTTATATAGTTTAATATAGTTATAAATAGTTTTACATAGTTATATAGTTTTATATAGTTTTATATAGTTTCATATAGTTTTAGATACTATTAGATAGTTTTACATAGTTATATAGTTTTATATAGTTTTAAACAGTTTTCCATAGTTTTATATAGATTTACATAGTTTTACACAGTTTTATATAGTTTTATATAGTTTTATATAGTATTATAAAACTTTAAATAGTTTTATTTAGCTTTATATAGTATTATATAGTTTTATACACTTTTATATAGTTTTATATAGTTTTGTATTTTTTTTAGTTTTATATAATTATATAGTTTTATATAGTTTTATATAGTTTTATTTAGCTTTATATAGTATTATATAGTTTTATATAGTTTTATATAGTTTTATATAGTTTTATACACTTTTATATAGTTTTATATAGTTTTGTATTTCTTTTACTTTTATATAATTATATAGTTTTATATAATTTTATATAGTTTTATTTAGCTTTATATAGTATTATATAGTTTTATATAGTTTTATATAGTTTTATTTAGCTTTATATAGTATTATATAGTTTTATACAGTTTTATACAGTTTTATATAGGTTTATATAGTTTTACATAGTTTTATATAGTTTTATATAGTTTTATATAGTTTTATATAGTTTTACATAGTTTTATAGTTTTATATAGTTTTATATAGTTTTATATAATTTTATATAGTTTTATATAGTTTTATATAGTTTTATAGTTTTACATAGTTTTATATAGTTTTATATAGTTTTATATAGTTTTATATAGTTTTATATAGTTTTATACAGTTTTATACACTTTTATATAGTTTTATATAGTTTTGTATTTTTTTTAGTTTTATATAATTATATAGTTTTATATAGTTTTAAACAATTTTCTATAGTTTTATATAGATTTACATAGTTTTACACAGTTTTATATAGTTTTATATAGTTTTATATAGTATTATATTGTTTTATATAGTTTTATATTTTTTTATATAGTTTTGTATTTTCTTTTAGTTTTATATAGTTTTATATAGTTTTATACAGTTTTATATAGATTTATACTGTTTTATATAGTTTTATATAGTTTTATACACTGTTATATAATTTTATATAGTTTTGTATTTTTTTAGTTTTATATGGTTATATAGATTTATATAGTTTTATATAGTTTCATATAGTTTTATGTAGTTGTAGATAGTTTTATTAGTTTTATATAGTTTTACATAGTATTATATAGTTTTATATAGTTTTATATAGTTTTATGTAATTTTATATAGTTTTATACACATTTATATAGTTTTATATAGTTTTATATAGTTTTATTAGCTTCATTAGTTTTATACAGGTTTATATAGTTTTATATAGGTTTATATAGGTTTATATATTTTATATAGTTTTATATAGTTTCATTTAGCTTTATATAGTATTATATAGTTTTATATAGTTTTATATAGTTTTATATAGTTTTATATAGTTTTATATAGTGTTATATAGTTTTAGATACTTTTAGATAGTGTTACGTAGTTATATAGTATCATATAGTTTTAAATAGTTTTCTATAGTTTTATATAGATTTACATAGTTTTACACAGTTTTATATAGTTTTATATAGTTTTATTTAGTATTATATTGTTTTATATAGTTTTATATAGTTTCATATAGTTTTATGTAGTTGTAGATTGTTTTATTAGTTTTATATAGTTTCATATAGTTTTATGTAGTTGTAGATAGTTTTATTAGTTTTATATAGTTTATAGGTTTTACATAGTTTTATATAGTTTAATAGTTTTACATAGTTTTATAAAGTTTAATAATTTTACATAGTTTTATACACCATGATATAGTTTTTTTACAGTTTTATATAGTTTTATATAGTTTAATATAGTTTTAAATAGTTTTATATAGTTTTATATAGTTTTATATAGTTTTATATAGTTTTATATAGTTTTATGGTTTTATATAGTTTTATATAGTTTTATATAGTTTTATATAGTTTTATATAGTTTTATATAGTTTTATATACTTTTATATAGTTTTATATAGTTTTATATAGTTTTATATAGTTTTATATAGCTTTATATAGTTTTATTAGCTTCATTAGTTTTATACAGTTTTATATAGTTTTATATAGGTTTATATAGTTTTATATAGTTTTATATAGTTTTATTTAGCTTTATATAGTTTTATTATTTTTATATTGTTTAACACAGTTTTATATAGTTTTATATAGTTTAATAGTTTTACATAGTTTTATATAGTTTTATATAGATTTATTAGCATTATTTATTTTTACATAGCTTTATATAGTTTTATATAGTTTTCTATAGTTTTATATAGTTTGATACAGTATTGTATGGTCTAATATAGCTTTATATAGTTTTATACAGTTTTATATAGTTTTATGTAACACTATATTTTTATATTATACAGTTTTATATAATTTTATATAATATATAGTTTTATATAATATTAACTATATAGTACTATATAATACTATATAAAACTATATAAAACTTATAAAACTAATGAAGCTAATAAAACTATATAAACCTATATAAAACTATATAAAACTAAAAGAAAATACAAAACTATGCAAAACAATATAAAACTATATAAAACAATATAAAAATAAATAAAACTATATGAAACAATATAAAAAAAAAAACTACATAAAACTGTATAAAACTATACAAAACTATATAAAACTCTATAAAACTATATAAAACTGTATAATTATATAAATCTAAAAAAAATACAAAACTATATAAAGCTAAATAAAACTATATAAAACTATATAAAACTATATAATTATATAAAACTAAAAAAAATACAAAACTATATAAAACTATATAAAAGTGTATAAAACTATATAAAACTATATATAACTATATAAAACTATATAAAACTATATAATACTATATAAAGCTAAATAAAACTATATAAAGCTATATAAAACTATATAAAACTATATAAAACTATATAAAACTATATAAAACTATATAAAACTATATAAAACTATATAAAACTATATAAAACTATATAAAACTATATAAAACTATATAAAACTATATAAAACTATATAAAACTATATAAAACTATATAAAACTATATAAATCTACATAAAACTACATAAAAGGAATGAAACTATCTAAAACTATATAAAACTATATAAAACTATATAAATCTACATAAAACTACATAAAAGGAATGAAACTATCTAAAACTATATAAACCAATATAAAACGATATAAAACTAAGGAAAACTATATAAAACCCATAACACTATATAAAATTATAGAAAACTATATAAAACTATATAAAACTATTGTTGTGTACGCGTTTTCTATTCGAAATCTTATAGTGAAGCCCGTACGTCGCACGCCGACTTAACTTTGTGCGAACTGTTTGGAAAGTGGACTGTATCTAATTACTTCAGTGAAAAATACTTTACTGTTTATTTTTGGTTAGTTCAATAATACTCGTCAGCGGCGAGAGTGTACAACGACGTCTATGTTCCGTCTCGTGTCTAGTTCAAAATTTTTCTTGTGTCTCTCGTCTCTGTACCTTGCGTGGGTTTTTATAAACCTTTTTTGGTAGGGGTGTACAAAATTTGTCCGAGTGGGACTCAACCGGCGATCCTGGAGGGGGTTGCCGATTGCAGCCCCCGGGTGACCCACGCAAGGGTCTTGAGCGTTCTTGACACTGACCATAGCGAGTAATAAAACCAAGGATCGCCTCGACTTCTGGCAAACAGATGTAAGTTTAAGTTACGGTAAATCTACAAACTGGCAAAACGTGCCGAAGCATATACGACTAAATTATTGAAGTAACGATTCCTTGGGCTTTTATTTCTGCTATGGTAAAAAATATTCAGGGCTCCAATGTGCCTCGCAGAAGGTGTCGTCAATAGCCCTCCTAAAGAGATTTAGCGACGCGACAACTATATAAAACTATATATAACTATATAAAACTATTTAAAACTACCAATCCAAAAGATTTTTTGGCGCAAAATATTATAAAAATAAAATATGCCTTTGCGATTCAAAATAACTCTGAAATATTGTAATCATGAAAAGCGTGTGCAAATGTTGAAACAAAGTTTGCTGCGTGTGCTGAATTTGACAAAACTTCAATGAAAGAAGTGAACCTGGTTGTAATCGAGAAAAAGGAACTATATGTTAACACTGTTATGCATAAGGAATATTTTGTAAATTTGGGTACAGGAAGAAACACCAAATAAAACTAGTTCATAAAAGAATAATGAAAATTCTAATGCTGACTGGTTGATGATGGACGAGACAGTGATCGATACGAGAAAGAGACAATCGAATTTCGGAATGGAAAGTGTTAATAAAAACAAGAATTTAAAGATAATTACTAAAATAGGAAAATAACAGGAAGAAAGATTAAATAAGAACAGCTCGTCTAATGAGGAGAAAGAATTAACACAAATTGATATTAGGCAAAATGGAATACGTAATTGATGATTCTAGAGATCGTATAAGGGAACCGAACGTAACGGTCGATAATAATAGGGGTATTGAAAAATATGTGATTTATTCATAAAAATCCCTAAACAATTATTCATTAATTATCAAAGAATGGAAAATATTTGGATCAAGTTGCAGGGCAGAGGTTTAATTGATTCTGTTCCTTCAACAACAGCCTTATGTCTTCCAACATAAGAATTATTTCCAAGCATGATATTATTAACTCCTAGCATTATGATTGTTTCTTTTATGTTACCTCAAGTTTCCAAAGATGAATCATTCTATAAAAATAGCATCCACACATTACCATCATATTGACAAGAGGTCATTAGAAATGATGGAAACTATATTATTTTGGTAAATATTAATACTGGAACTACCGAGCCAAGACTTGGCAATGACAGAAGCATCATACGAAATTATTTTAACATTGACAGACAGTTTAATCTTTAAAGAGGTTGCAAGTTTGGAGTCATTGCATGGTCAAATAAGAGGGTCAGAGATGATTGAGAAAGTTAAATCATGCCTAAAAGATCTAAAATTAGATTATAACAAACTCATCAGAGTATGTACTGACAAAGTGCAGTCAATGATAGGTAAACTTAATGGAACTACAACTTTGCTTGAAAAATTGTTGAATCGTCCTGTACTAAAATTTCACTGCATTATACACCAAGAGACACTGCATGAAAGAACTTTAAATATGCAGCATATTATGTTATCGATAATGAAATGTGTGAATAAAATTAGAGCAAGAACTTTAAATAGACAAGAATTCAGAGAATACTGTGACGTGTTAGATTTGAAATATGGTGAACTTCTTTTTCATTGTAAGGTGCACTGGCTTTCTACAGGAATGGTTCGGTGTAGATTTTGGAAATTGAAAAATGCTGTTTCTAATTTTTTAGAACAGGAAAATGTACTATCTGATAAAAGAACCCTATTATTTGACAACAACTGGCTAGTTGATTTGGCATTTTTAGTTGATGTTACTATCCATCTCAATGATCTAAATTCAAAACTGCAAGCTAATAATAAATTATTTCCTAACTTAGTTAACAGCATCAGTTCACTTAAAATGAAATTAGAACTGTTCATTTCTCAGTTAGAAAATGAGAATTTTCGTCTACAATAACAAGAAATAGATGTAACAACGACATTTATTTTAACATAATTTCTTACATGTCACATAAGATTAATTTTACTTTTTGTCATATATTTGTGTGCAAGTGTGCTGAATGAATCAAGTTAATTAATACAATTGCTATACAGGGTTGCGAATGAACTTGGCGTGTACATGATTTGCGTGTGTTTTGTATTCTGTGGATTTTATATTTGGTTTATTAAATGTCTTATAATACACATTACACTGCATAATTCTATTAAAGAGACCAGAAATAGTTTTAAAGATAAAGACAAAATATAATGAAAATTAAGAGTACAAAAGTTGTGAAAAAGCTTTGCTTTTTTATTTATGAATGTTTAACTATTCAGAACCGAAATAGGTGAAAAGAAATATTATATTTCTGCTATTCTGTCGACGATATCCATACTATACTTGTGAGAAGTATCACAGACGAACCCCAATTTTGTAGGATATATTACCGAACGAGTTTTCGATTGTAGAATTCTATCGGAACCGGGAAATTGGACTGATATTTGGACTGATATCTAAACGCCCGCTCGCTAATCACACACCAAAGTCTCGCCCAAAAGTTCTCTCCTCCAAGTATCGCACAAAAGTCTCTCCCGAAACACGCACCCATCCGCTCGCTCGCTAATCGCACGCGATAGTCTCTCGCCCACGCATTCTCACTTGCTGTTAAAGCACACCCCCATTCATTCTGTCTTTTTTCCACTTGCACCCTTCTCATTCGCACCTTTCGTTCACAGCCAAAATTCATGCCGTCACGTACACGCTTTCCTCACGGTCCAGTCGCTCCGTTCCAGACACTCTTCCTCGCATTCTTTCAGCCACTCAAGATTTTCCAAACGCAGTCACACTATTATAAAATCCCGTTTAGTAGAGCTTTTATCCACTTTGAGATTCATCAATATCATCACTTCCACGATTTTAGAAATGCCGTAATTTAAATGACGCTTATGTTGAACTTTTTCCGTAAAGAAACTTAAAATTAAAAAAAGAATGGTAGTCTATGAAGGAGCAGGATTAAGAACATCTGATCTTAAAGGCATGCAGGAAAGAGGCTGGTAAGGAAGAATGGAAAGAAACAAATTGGGGAAGGATTTAGATAGATTTTATGAGGTAATAGGACTAAGCAGATGAGAAGCAGGAATGAAAAATGAAAAGCTGATAGAAGTATAGACAGAGAAGAAAAGAGAAAAGCAAGCAGGGCAAATAAGAAATAAAGGAAAATCCATATAGTTGAGAGACTATAGCAAATGAATGTTGGAAGAAAAACCAACGTATATTGCAAGAAAAGATTAGATTATATTATATATTCTTTTATTTTCAAATAGTTAAATAAATCTTGCTAAAATAAACAATACTTTATACTGAATATTCAAATATATATTGCATAATAATTGTGCAATCCAAATAAGATCAATTGCATGCATGTAAAGTTGTGATGGCGTTTGACAAAAGGAACTGCAGACAGTATTTGTAAGAAAATTGTGTGGTTTGGTTAGGTTGTTTAAAGTTTTTTAAATAGTAAAAATGGTAAAAGATAAATGGTTATGATTTTTTATTTCCGTGTATCATGTGCTGTAGGTGGTTCAGACAGTTTTGCGAAAACTATTTTAATCTTAGTGATGCACCACGTTCTGGATGATTAAAGCTGCTAACGATGAAATATTGGCGCTAATTAAAAACGATCTGCGTAGGATAACTTGAGAGGTCAAATAAATTCTTAGAATCAATCAGTCAACAATGTAAACGTGAAATGGTTACTAAGAACGACATATAAGTACCGCCTGAGATAACGAAAGAAAATGTAATAGATCGAATTTTTGTTTGCGATTCTCTATCGAAGCGCGACGAAATCGATCTATTTTTTAAACGCATAGTTACAGACGATAAAAAATGGATTGTCTATAACAACGTTAAGCGTAAAAGATCATGAACCAAACGCGGTGATGCCCCTACAACCAGTGCGAAAGCCAATTTACACCCGAAGAAGGATTTGGTATGCATTTAGTGGGATTGAAGCGGAATTGTTTTTTATACTGTTCATAATTAAATGAACCAAAGCAAACAATCAATCACAAACAGTTTGAATTAGCCAACAGAAGGGGCTTTATGTTTCAGCAGGATAACGTCAGTATTATATTCTGCTGGTAAGATACGAAATCCCTACTGCTCTGCCCAACCTATATATAAAATACCCCAAGCTTTTAAATAAACCAGTCGGATGCCAAAATCTAAACTTTTGCTTGTCGTTGTGTGATAGGCATCACCACACACCCTCTTTATCTCATTCGGGGATCATTAAGTGGAGGTCCTTTCCGAGGTTGCATTCTAATCTTCCGCCTTTTCTCTGAACCTAAAACAACCTTAAATATTTTTATAGTAATTATATGCATATTGTAGGAATTATTTATTAAAAATCCCACGTGTTGTCGTGGCAGGGAATAAGAAAAGAAAAGATACACTCACTGGGTAACAATAACAAGAATCTGAAGAACACTTTACTTCAATATAACTCGCTGACTCGCTAAAAAGAAAACACGCCACTCGCTCACTCGCTCAGGGTTACTCGCCAACTCCCTCAAGTTTTCCCTGTCCCCATCCTCGTTGTCTTTCCCTTTTCTTCCATCCCTTTTTACACTCAGTCACTCACTCACTCGTTACCCTTAGCCACGCAAAATTCCTAGGCAACAAACCCAGGTCACTCGAAAACATCCACTCTGTCCCCAACGCTCTTCATTCACACTCCACGTTTTCCCAAACCGTGGGAAATCTTGCTTGATCGTTTAATTATAGGGAACGAAAAATTGGTTACATATAATAATCTAAAGCGAAAATCATAATGATTATATCCAAACGATACACCAATGGTAACTTAAACACTGAATATTCATGCGAATGAAGTATTTATGGTCGAATTTGTAAGAAATTATTCATTTTGAACCTTTAACACCCAGAAATACTGTTAGTGCTAGCCTTCATTGAGAACAACTAACACGCTTAAGCAGTACAATTGCAAAAAAAAATCTTGTTTCCGTTAACAGAAAGAGTGTCATATTGCCGCACGACAATGCAAGAACGCACACCGTAAAAATCACGCAGCAAAAAATCAGAGAATTTGACTGGGAATCTTTGGAATATTCGCCGTACTCTCCTAATTTAGCCCCATCCGATTTTCATTTATTTAGATCTCTACAGCATTTTTTAGATAGTAAAACATTTTCCAATTAGGAAGGTGTACTGAATAAACTTATTAACTGAGCGTTTTATGTATGATTCAAAAAATTTTTTAAACTTTAATTTCCAGAAACAGCATTACTTATGGTCACCTCTAATAATTAAAATCAGAATTAAACTAAAAATTGTAATATTTTTATTAGTAATAGTTTAAACTTCCATGGAAAATAAGTACGATAGCATACACTTTTAAACGTTCTTTTAGAACTATTCTGAAAGTTCAAATTGTTATAAATACTGCAACACTTGTACATAGATTAAATAATGCTCATGAAACAATTAAGTAATCAAGATATACTTATCGACATGCCAAAATTTAATTTGATTTTAACATGATATTAATATTTTGATTCGCAATACTATTATTTGCTTCTTACAATTAATACCTGACGAAATTAGTTTTACCTTAAATTTCAAAGTAAACTAAATTTTAGTTTTACCAAAATTTTATCTTCAAGATAATGTCCTTGATTATACAACAATTAAAAATGAATAATATTTTGGATTTTAGAACTCTGAAGTGTTGTCACAAACAGCAAACAAATTTTTTAAAATATGAAATTTCAAAAAATATGTTTTGACAAATCACATAATAAATACCACATATATGTATAATGATTATCGTGTTGTTTATTGATTAAATAATTCATATTGTATGATGTGTCTACTTTTAGCCAAGATTGTAATGTACACTTTTAGTATACACTAAAGATATACATATTTATTCTATCATAATATAAAATTAATATTAAACTAACACATTACTGTGTACATATTATTAAATCATTTTATTTTTAAATTCAGCTAAACGACCGAATCAAAACTTTAAGTTGCACACCAGGATTAAAAAGTCCATAATACTTCAAAGTCATACAACATTATCAATAACACTAAATTGTTACTCGCTTCATTAATATCAAAAATAGTAGGGATGATTAAGAAGAGTTCATTAATTTCTTGTTATGTCAATAGCTATTGTCAATTTTAACAACATTTACTTAAGATATTTGGTAATATTGTAATGTCTGAATAAAGTTATCAATTTTCATACAATTGTCATATATTATAGGAACGTAGAAAGATATTACCACATTATCATGTTATCATGTTATGCACATATTATCATTGTTCAGGCTTAGTTTCTAAAATATTTGTAAAAATAGTTTTATTATTCCACATTATACCTTTAATATGTAGAATATGATTGTAGTAGCTTAAATTAGGTTCGAGTTAAGTTCCTGAGAAGACGAGGCAGACCTACGTCTCAACAATATTTTTGCAAATATCTTGCAAACTAAGGCTTAGAGGTAATAACGTGTGTTGAAAATAGTTGTTCGGAATGATGATCTTGACAACATATTCCAATGTCATTCGCATACAAATAATATCTATTTATAAGAAAAGATATCATCGAAAAGAATAATACATGTTCAACCTGTACAAAAATTAAGTACTTAATTCTATACAAAAAATTCAAAAAATTTCAAATTTATTATGATGCTGTAATATTTTATTTTAATATTTTTATAGATACAATAATGCAAGTAAAATAATACATATAAACATATATATTGGTATTATTTAAAGATTAATCATAATGGGCAAATAATTTCTTAAATCATAGTTATACATAAAACAGTAATATAACAAACTTAACTGCAATGACTGGTTATACTCCTCCTCTATTTTTTTATATATCGAACTTAAAATAAAGATAATTTATTTATATTATATACACTATAATCCATTGAAATAAAATAATGAAGTAATAATATATTTTTTGTTAAATGTTTATATA
The DNA here is from genome assembly GCF_051020985.1 of Nomia melanderi. Taxonomy (NCBI): domain Eukaryota; kingdom Metazoa; phylum Arthropoda; class Insecta; order Hymenoptera; family Halictidae; genus Nomia; species Nomia melanderi. The sequence goes on from NC_135012.1 coordinate 13,928, forward strand.
GTACATTCAAAATATAATTCATGTATTATAATATAAGGCGTGTAGCATACACAGAAAGTTTCTTTCAATAATCAAATAAATTATTGCTCGCACCAAAACATGCTGATTGTATTATTATCTAATTCACTTATCATTGGAAATAAAATTTGACTACGTTGTGAAGTATGTGAAAGAAACAGAAATAGATTATCTAGGGAAATATGTCTATGAATTTATTTGATTCTTACAAATCTTCCGTTCTCGCCATAAAATTTCGTCGACTTTGTCTTTCGAATAATTAATCTTTCGAGGTAACAATATCGGCCTTAATCCTGATATTTTAATTCACTTTTAGAGAGTAAGAGAAGGTATTTAAAATAATTTTAGGAAATTCTTTCACTTTTTTCAAGAAATATACTGTAGTTACTGAATTCAATGATTGGAGTTAAATCATATATATTCTTATCATTGAGGCATCGCAACCTAGGTGGTAAAATATTTATTCAGTACAAATACACAATAATGTATTATTGCTATTTCTTTATTACATTCTTTCCGCTTCCTATTATTAGGAAAAGATTTCTACAATAAAACTTGTAAAAACTAGGGCTTTTTACATGTTTATGATACAGAAAAAGCTTATGCGCACCTAGTACTTTGTAAAATTGTTTATACCTTATGACAGTTTAGTCAAAATACCAAATTATTCCTACCCTTGTTAGTTGTTTAATATTTAAGTAGCCTTGAGTTTCTATAAAACTTTGGCTAAAATAAATATAAATACTTGTTTAATATACTTTACTTTAAAAGAATCTTAAGAATTTTAATTAATTTGGAGTTTTAAGTAGATTTTTTTTATTATCTATTAATCTTTTGCATGTTCTCACATTTATATATATTTTGATAATTATGTTTGCTAACGCCATATGCATGCTGCTCTGAATCTATTAAAACATATTTCAAATGATTTTGTCTCTTCATTTTATTCTTTCAAGGTGTAACGAATAGACGATAACAAATGAATTACTATACAAAATGTTATTGTCAGTACTTTATCATGTGTCAGTACTTTGTCATATTCCATAGAAATTGTAAGACAATTTTAATTCATTAAAATAATAATACTTTTGAAGCCCTTAATATTTTTTCTGAATCTACTGAATAATTTAAAAATGTGTATTTTCTAAAAGTTTTTTAAATTATATTCAATTCACAGTCAAAAGAGGTAAATCTATTATCAAAATAAACCTATTATTAAATTTAGATTGCAATTTATTTCTTGTGTTGTACCAGCTACTTTGAAGAAGTTTCTACTTATCCATATTTATCATACACATGTTGTCCTTTTCTTATTGTAATATTCTAATGAATAAGAAATTAAAATAAGTACATTTATAATGTATCTTCTTTGGCATACGGAATAACTGCAACAAATTATATTTAATAGCAATAATTTATTTTGACATCCATATCATCTAAAAAACATTACTGTTGTTACAGATAGATTCATACGAGTGAAATCTTAATAAATATAAATTACATTCCATGCATATAGTTTAAAGTAACTAAAGCATTAATTTAACAATTAGCATTTAATTTAACAATTATTTAATACACGAATTATAGTACAATTTATTTTAAAATAAATATGCATTTATATTTTTTAAAAATGTCCTTGTTAAATTTCAAAATATTTGTTATCTTTGAAAATATGCGCGTAAAAGCTGTGCAATAGTTTTGCCTTTCTATGTATCATCTATAGACTTAGGTTAGGGAGAAAGTAAGAACTCGTTTCGTCGTTGCTAGTCGATTTCAAAATATAATGTGTTGTTAGTTTAATAAAATGTGATGGTGTTTACTCATTTATGTACTTTTGTTATTGCTTTCATCAATGGTATCTTCAATGAAGGTACTGTGTTGCATTTCCATGTATATAGAAGCAGTGCATATTATTTTTACCACGTGTTCTTCAGCAGTGAATTAAAACGTTTATATTTGATACATCAACTGTCACCTGTGAAATTGTGCAAATTGCTATATTAATCTAGAAGTTATAGTGCAATAAGTGCGGAAGCGTAAACGCCACGTATATATCGTGCGCGTCGTGTGGTTTTTGTTAAATATCATTCGCGTTTCGTGTCTGAGCGTGGAAATATCGCTGTCAGTGCTTCATTTCAAGTGCTAGAACAGAGTACTGACAGATTTTTATGATAAAAGTGCGGGATTGTAGTTATTTTCAGTGAAGAAGATTCGAGGTGCGTAGCGTGTGACGTCACAGCATAGAAGCGAACGCGGCCATCTTGGACGGCGGAAACTGAGTGCGGCCATCTTCGCAGCGGGAAGTTTTGGCGCCAAGCCCGTGTCACGTAAAATATTCAAGACAAATATAAAAAAAAAGGTTTATTCCACAAGATTATAATGTAACAGAAAATTTTACATTAGTGATTTAATATTACTTGATGCGTAGTTCTCGCACACGGTCCGAGGTAGAATTCAAGACTGGCGAGGCGCGGTTTCGGTTGGGCATATATACTAATGCATATCTTATCAGGGCGGATGTAGGTGTTTGCTCATAGATCGATAATTCATCGACTATTCTTGGGAATTTAGGCTGTCACACTCCCCCGTTTGTAGATTGAACGTGGTTCTCCAAGTTTTGATTATTTCCTCTTGAGAATAGATTTGTGGAATTTAACATCGCTTGCTTCGAACAATATGGTTTCATTGGTATCGCTGAAAGTAGATGAATATTGTGGTAATATAGATAGAGGTTGATAGAGGTTGATAGAGGTTGGTGCCGTTGGTTGCAGGCTGATTTCAATCTTGTTTTCTATAGTGTTGTTCTTAATTTTACAACAAAGTAAACGCACACATAGTTTTGAAGGTATACAATTCTTTACACAATTTAATATTCCTAATTTATCTAATCCCCATATGGTTACTGCCACCAAAGATACATATCCCATAACTTGTAATATAGAAATAGACCAATTCTTAATATTAATTAATCTATGCGAGAAATTCAGAGAATTTCTTTTATCCTGTAACTGATCTAAAGTACTTTGGTATCCATTTGTATTACTCATTACCTTTGCTGTTCCTTTTAAAGTGTCTAATATTGCTCCAAAATCAGAGATATTTCAAACTGGAATTTCTTTTGTTTTGATTTCAAATGAAGCATTGTATCGTGTTTCTCCTATACGCATGTGATTGCTTCCATATATTAAATCGCAGCTTTTTGGTGATCGTAATAATAATGGTTCTTTTAATTCGACTAACTCATGTTTCATGTGTCTGTCGTGAATAGGTTGGGTTTGTCTACACATAGTGATACCTGCGTTCCTTTTACAGTGTTGTGTCAAATATTCGTTGTCTACATTAATATAATTTAATCCAGCAAGAAAGTAAATTTGATGCTCGATCAAAGGAATCATGAATACGTTGTTCCTTTAGCTTGGGATTGGACATAAGCGGTCTACATCCCATTCCAAGTTTGGAATCAATGGAATAGAAATTTTGAAGAATAATTTGTTATGTACTATGAACGCATTTAACTCTGCAATGTCTAAAATGAGTTGGAAGTTTTCTCTCTTGGGGATAATTGCAGTATTCAAAATTTCGTTTTCCAAAATATCCTTATATGTTTTAATAAAGATCTCTTGTTCACTGATTTGAGGGTTAATAATTCCCTGCTTTGCTAAAGTGATTGTATTTAAGAGTTCGTCATAAGAAAAAGTTTTAATGAGATATTTCGTCAAAAATTGATCTAGTTTAGCTTTTTGTTCTATTGTCCGCAATTCTATGTTCATATTATCTATTTGTTTTAAGCTATTAGAATCCACAATTTTCTTAATGAGAGCTGTTTGATTTGAAATTATCTAATGTCATCATCTAATGTACCGAACAATGATTTTGATATTGAACCTATTGCATTTAACAATCCTCTTCTAAGGCTGCTGTGTGTAATGATTTTTAAATGCAACACTAAGTTCTCTAATTTCTTGATTCTGTTTTTGATTGTTTCTACTTCATCTGATAGTGTACAAGATCCTTTGCAATGTTGATCTTATACTCTGAATTCTTAATTTCTACTTAATTTCTCTGAATTCTCATGCTTAGTAAATATATCGTCTACATCTAACCCAAAACATTGTTGTAATATAGATACGCTTTTTCAATTTTCTCATGGAATATTCAGTTTGTAACGGTATGACCTCTAGTCCATACGAGACATGCCAGGTGATGGCAAAAAGGCTGGTCATCCTGGAAAATACAATTTTAACCTGTTTTCATGTATTTTCTTTATATTATTATCTATTAAAATTTCATAATAAGGAGTTTTCATTTTCTGAATAATGTATGGCTCTAACCATTCCATACCTAATTTGTTACTTTTATGATCGTTATGTAAAAGCACACTGTCACCTACTCTGAATATCATTTGAGTTTTAATAATTTTTCTCTCTTGATCACGTTTATACCTTTGTTTGCTTTTTTGTAATGTTTTCCTAGCTTGTTGCTGTTCAGAATCCCATTTTCTTTTTCTAGCTTGTACTTTGTCTGTATATGTCTAAGCTAGTAGCTTTTATGTGTTTAATACTAAATGCTTTTTCATATTGTTGCATCAAATCACTAATAAAATTCTGTCGTTGGTTGGTTAAAACTTTCTTTGGAGCGGAAAAGATGGAAATATAATGATTTAGTAATGTGTTCCAAATTGATTTTGTTTGCCGAGTTTACAAAGGGACTAGTATAAGATATTTGGTTAATTCATCATGGATTGAAAGGATGTATTGGTTACCTCGTTTAGTCTTTAGAAGTGGCCTCAAAATGTCCATAGCAATTTTGTTGTTAGGTTTTTCTGGGGTATCTGAGATTACTGGTTCTTCTTTGCTCTTGGCTCTAGTTAGTTTTTCTGTCTGACGTGTATCGCATTCTTTATCCTTCTGTTCTACCTTCTCCATTAGTTTGGGAATCTTAAATTGTTCTTTAATTTTGTTATATGTTCTCTGAATACCTGGTTGAGCTGCTAAACCGTGATTTTCTTCTAATACCCTATCTATATCTTCGTTGGTTTATTCATAAATTGATTCATCGGCAAAAGTTATTTCTCTAACTTGATCGTTGATGTAAGTTAATATTCTTTTGAGCAAGAATTTCTCTGCTGCACAAAAGGAATTCGTTAAACCTATTTTATTATTTTCCTGCATTAATTCTATAAGTTTAGTTAACCATTTATTTTCGTCATAAGGACCTAAAATTTCTGATGTTAATTGGAAGAAACTCTTATCGTTTGGTTTAATGCTTAGTACTTTATGTGGTTCTTTCTTTTCTTTCCATTCTGCAAATTTAATTTCGTGACTAATCACTACTTTGTCTTTAAATTCTTCATTTTTAATTATCGCGTGAATTCTAGATAATGCATGAGCCGCGGTATTATCTTTTCCTTTGATATATTCTACTTCGTATTCGTATTCTTCTAACTTAAGTCTCCATCGCATCAAATGTGAAGATGCGTCTTTACAATTATGCAACCATTTTAAAGCTTGGTAGTCATTACGAATAATAAACTTTTTACCCAATAAATATTGCCTAAGTCTCTTGATTGCCCATACAATAGCTAATAAGTCTTTCTCTGTCGTGGAGTAATTTTTTTCTGGAGGATTGAGTGTTCTCGAGACATAACAGCAAGAATGTCCTTATTGTGACAAGATGGCACCTAAAATTTGTTGCACCACATCTAATCGATATTTGGAAAATGAGTATTTTTTACTTTTTGATACATTCAATTTCTTTGAAAATAAAACATAAGCATTGAAAAGTGCAATATCCATTAAATAAAAAAATATTTTTTTATAACTTTTCACGTATTTTTTCATAAGTGAAAAAGAAGATAAGTAGCTGTCTTGGAGATCTACCCCACCCATGCCATCATTATACTCCAAAACGATATTGGGCTTTGTAATGATATTAGTTTTCCATCTCTTCTTTTCCACTTCCATCATTTGAATTTTTTTATGTTTTGTGGACAATATATATCTTTTTTGTCCTTCCACTTTGCAGCTAAAATACACTTGCACGATCTTGAAATAGCTTCTAATCGTTTCAGCTTTATTGTTGCGAGATCTTTCGGCATATTCTTTTTGTTACATCTAACTGTTCCTATGGCATTAGTTTTTATGGATTGTAATTTTTGAAACAGATTTGGCGAAGAATACCAATTATCCAAAAACAAGATGTGTCCGAAATTGGATCTTGGTGAGCACGTAAACATGGTAACATTTTCGGAAGCACTGGTGATTGAATTTTTCACTGTATCTTGACCTGTGTATATTTTAAATTTGATACAATATCCTGATTTAGACTCGCACAATTTATAAAACTTTACTCCAAAACGCCTTCTTTGACGGATTGAACTGTTTATCTGACATTCTACCGGTATATTTCATAAGAGGTTCGTCTAATGACACATATTCTTCGGGAGTGTAAATACTCGTAAATTTTTCATTGATATAATCGATTATATCTCGTAATTTGCTCAAACGATCATTTTTATCCACAACTTCATTATTGGAAAAATGTAAAAAATGGGAGAGTTGCATAAATCTCCGTAATGGCATTGTTTTTCGAAAAATGGGAGTTTCAATAATACTTCTTTTTGACTAATAGGACTGGACATTCGACTTTTTCACTTGTGCTATCAAGATGCATAACGCAAAATAAGCATGAATTTTATCAGTATTCGTATCCCTCCAATTTTCCTCAGATTGTTTTATTTTTCGGGCTGTATCTCCTATTGTTTAACTCGTGTAACGATTGCTTTCTGTAACAATGATATTCCAAAAGTCTTTTGGTAAAATTTGGTTTAGCATTTGCAAAGCTATGGTTCCTTCTGCCATTTCTGTGTTCATTCCAGGAATCCGTGAGTACTACCAAATTTTGCTATTGTTTTCCTTGTTTTCCCATATCCATTCTTCAAATGTAAAATTAAGTTCACGATCTTCACTGCTACTTTCTTCTTCACTATCAGATACTATAATTCTACGCCGCTTCCCAACAGGACAAACAATTTCCTTGCAGTCGCTATCTGTATCAGTATCGGATGTAATAACTAATCGCTTTCTCTTTGCACTTGTCGAAACAATATCACTGAGTTTACTATTATTCTCCATTTTACAATATGGGTTGATATGATGAAAAAAATATAAATCTATTACTATGAGACGCCGTGCACTCTGGAGCTGTAGCTCGAGAAATAAACAATCTGGTTGTTACGTGACGTGTGGACCACGTTATTTTCATTTTTGCGATAAATGACTATCGACGTGGTGAACACGTCGCTCGCGGTTTTAAGGGAGAAATACCTTTAGACGGATGAAAACGAGCTTACCTTTATGAATTTTTTTGTAAAGGAAAGGATTGTTTTACATTTTTAAAACTTTGGTTATCATTTATTATATTCTTTCTCTATTACAATGTATTTTTTGTTTTTCAAAATATTTAAAAATGGCGGAGTTATGTCCCTGTTTTTCGGGAAGGTTGTGGTGCGACTTATTAAATGGTGTAAGCTCTAGCTTTGGTTACATTGATTTGAGACAAACCAGCAAGACATATTTCGATAACTAACATTTACAGGTTGTAGATGAACCTACAAAAAGTGAAAAATATTGAAAATTGAAAAAATGACACGCTTTTAAACAAAAACTTTGAATTTTACATGAAATTTTCGCTATATTTTGCAATAAAAAGATACTTTTATTTACAATTTATTTAACATCTCTAGGTTCATATATAAGATAATATTATTATAGATATGTGTGCAAAATTTCAGCAAGATTGATTGAGTAGTTTTTGAGTTATTGATTCCACCGATTTCGAAAATGTAGTTTTGAGATAAACACGTTCAAAGTTTCGATAAGTGATAACTCAATAATTTCAATGACTTACCAGCTAGTCTGCAATTCCTGCACCATACAATATTCCTTCTGTTTCCTCATAGAGCTGATTTTCCTCCATACTTTGCTCTCTTCTTGCTTTTCGAGCCTCTTTGGTAGTTAATGAGGTGCGTCGCTCCTGTCGAATTATTCTCTGTTCGTCGATTTCGTCGGCATATGTTTTTGCTTGTTTTCCAATTACAATATTCAAAGCACTCATAGTTCTTAAAACTGAAGCATATCCTTCGTCAAATAAGCCAGCTGCCAAATATGCTGCGATTTCAATAATTTTTATTCCTGAGTGCAGGTGCTTTGGAGCGAACCGCCAAACAGTTGAGTTGAAACTCTTGTTATTGTTCTGAGTGTGTCCGCCCAAGCACCTCTCAAGTAGATTCTCTTCAGATAAATCTTCGTAAATTGGTAGGATGTGCTTCTGCACGTCTGGATGCAGTGGTACAGGATGTTCTATAAGGTCCAAATTTGCTCCTGTAGCTAAAGCTTTCTGCCACTTGCACCAGCTGTCATTTCCTACCGGGCAGTATTCGTGCCTTGGATTTTCTTTGGTGGAGCATAAGTGATAATACGAGGCCATTATAGCTTTCTTCATATTTTCCACACTATGAATATTTCTTCGTATGGTTAAGCCATAGTATGCGGTGAGTTTCCTGATAAGCGCATCAGTCAGCTTGCCTTTTCCACCGAGGTTTTTTGTTTTTTTAATATTTCGAAGCCGGCTGTATGATCATTTTTCTTGTATAACGTAAACAATGTAAAGTAACATGTTTACAATGATTGAAAGGAGGGAATTATGAAAGGCGGGTCCTCCGCTTCGAGCGCGTGAATATATACAGTGGGTCACAAAATTATTCGCTCAGTCGATAGTGTGGTAAAGATAAATGAAGTAACCATACAACGAAGAACTTTTTCAGATTTCTTTTAATGGATATACATTATTTACAGTTCAGTGTAACAAAATGGTATAAAAAAGTATAAAGTTTTGATTTATAATTGCAAAGAAAACGAATTGTAACAAATGTCTACACTTTTTCACGTCACTTAATTATTATTAGGGTTGTCACACTAATGGCCGGTGCACCCACCGACCACCCCCCGGCAGGTAGTGCAAGCCGGGGAGCGCCCCCTCGCCGTGCGGACCACAGCTTAGGACTAGGGATTTTTTATAGAGGTTGTCATCCTCGCGGTCCAGCCGGTTAAGGCAAGACCCCCGTTCCGGTAAAACATGACCACCGGTTTACGGTATGCCCCCCCCCTTTCGAGGGAGGTTGGTTGACCATCTCACCCCGTTCGCACTCTGTTTCAGATGGCCGAAGCCACCGAAACAGAGTCCCAGGGAGCCCCACGAGGAGGTGGAGTGAGTGGACCTTTTTCCGCCGGTGAGAGTCCCGAACTTCTCCGAAGAAACTCGTCCCTCCAGGTAAGTACCCGAAGGTAAGTACCGTAGAGTTTAGAGAATCATCAGATTCATCCGGGTGTTTGACCTCTCTGAAGAGACAATGTACCGGGCCGCGTCCCGGGGTGCGTCCTGGAAGAGATCACACACCGGTCCGACAAGCCCAGCCATCATCTCCCCAGACAGGAAAACCCTCACCGACCCGCCCCCCTACCCCTTAATCTCTGCGTTTGAGCCAACCTTGGGAATCAACACCAAACGGTCCCCCTTCCACCTCTCAAGAAAAATTCCATTTGCCGCACAAGCCCGGAAGATATCAGAGAACTTCTCGGGAAACAGCTTATAGCTTCCTTACAGGCGCGCACCGTGAGGTGATCGGACCCCGCGGCTTCCTTATTATTAATGTCGCGAGTTTGATGATATTTTCCGGTCTCACCACTGTCAGCGCTTCCTCTCCAAGTTTCAGTTCAGTGGTGCCTACCGTTGCCTCGGGATGCTCGTCATCTGATGGAGTAATGCGGAAGAGCTTACTCATTTCGACCTCTGCTTCCTCCCAGGTGAGGTCTTTGGCTCGCATAGGTGGCTTTGTGCGTTTCATGACCGTCCTATATGGTTTTCCCCATTTATATTTCTTGACGTCGTCACATATAGCCCTCCACCACCTCTCTTGGCCCTAAGGATCACGATCTTAAGTTCTCTCCTACAGTCACTGTATAGCGGCCCGTCATAGTTCAGTTCTCTTCCCCTCTTTCTCGCGTTAGAGCACAGTCTCCTCGCTCTCATAGTCTTTTTCCGAGCGTCTGTAATCTCTGTATTCCACCAAGGATTGCCCGCCTTATTACGCAGTCCTTTGAGGACAGGTATAAACGCCGCATCGAAACCCGAATGAAGATTTTCCATGCACTCGTGTTACGTCCCATGTTGGTAGGAGGAGTCACCGTCCATTTGTCAAGTTCGTTTGCGATCTTGTCGGCATCGATCGTGTGGGCCACGTATTTATGGTCTGATCCCGAGTAAGTCGCTAGAACTGGGCTAGATTTTCATTTGCGCAACAATGTAGCAGTGGTGAAAGTGATATCCATAGTAGATGAGCGCCCGTTTCGTGAGAAGGTGGGTCCACCCTTAGCAATCAGGGGAATCACACCGACTTGCTCCGCCCATTCCATCAGTATCCTATCCCTGGGGTCTGTAAGCGAGAATCCCCAGGCGGTAGACTTTGCATTGAAGTCACTCGTTATAATGGGGATGCCACGTGCGGTCCTGAGAGCCATAGCGGTGCAGTCCAGCTTGCTCTCGTAAACCTCTAAGGACAAGCTAGGCCGCAGATAGCACGATACGATGGTGTATGTTTCAGTGAATATAGCCACCGCCCCTTCAATGGCAAATTTCTTAGAGTATCTCTTTCTTAATTGCTCGTTTGGAGCCCATATCGACTGGTGCTCGCCAATATCGTGTCATTAGGGTTTCCTGTTGAATAGGGGTTCGCTTATGGCCACCACGTCACTATCTATATCCACCATCGTTTGTTGCAACAGCTCATGTGCAATCCTACATCTATTTAAGTTGATCTGGACTATCTTGAATTTTGTGCCCTTCTCATTTCTTCTTTATAGACTGGACATCTTGGTCCACCCGTAAGGTGTACCAGCCTGTTTCCTCCAAGTCCAGCTTTCATAAAATGTAGCAATTGTACGTTGCATTATACTCATACTTTCGTTGCACTATACTTTCTTGCTTTTCCCTCACCATCTCGGTCCTGTGGAATTCTTCTTTCCTCTTCGTCGCCAACCTTCTTTCCGCCAGCACCCTCAGCGTCTCCTCTTGGTCGCTGTCCTGCGATGGGTCCGTGCATCCTTGCTTTCCATCTAACGCCGTTTTGTGTTTACGGAGTTCCTCCGTTCTCTTCTCTCTAGCACCTTTACGCGTGACGGGTCTAACTCCGTGGAGTGGCGTCTTGTTGAGACGCGCAGAGTAAAAATTTCCACCCTCTCCTCTTTCTTGTCCGATCCAGTCGAAGGTTGAGCTCTGTTCCTAGTCTTCATCCCAAAGCCTTCCACTATAGTAATGGTGATCTCCTTCATAGGCCGTCCTACACAGTCCGTCGTCTTGTCCTCTTCATCTCCCATTTTCGTGTCCTTTTTCGTTGCCATGTTTCGTTCCTTTTTTTCGGTATCTGTATTTTTCCTCGTTAAAGGTGCTTTATTCATCATTTCATATACGGCCCCCATTCCCCGAAGGGTCCGGTGGCCTATTAATATTAGTGGGGGAGAGAACAGGATCTCGCACTTTACCCCTCCTCAGTGCGGGCGGCTCCACATCAACCGGGGGGCGCCACGCCCCGGAGGTTGGTCGGTCATCACCGGCGCTTCCGCTGACCACCCCCTGACGAGTAGTGTAAGACCTGGAGCCGCCCCATTGCCACGAACCGGAACTTGAGGCAGGGATTTTTTATAGAGGTTGTCATCCGCACTGCTCGGCCGATTAAGGCAAGATCCCCGTTCCGGTAAAACATGACCACCGGTTTACGTTATTGCGCCCCCTCTTCCGAAGAAGTTGGTCGACCATGTCACTCCGTTCGCTGGCCGTCTCCACCAAAACAGAGTCGCAGGGAGCTTCACGAGAAGGTGGGGTGAGTGGACCCTTTTATGCCAGAGTAGAGTCTCCAACTTCGCCGAAGAAACCCATCGCCGCAGGTAAGTACCCGAATGTAAGTAACTTTGGTTCGGGGGATCATCAGTTTCATCAGAGTCTTTGACTCCACCGAGTGGCAATGTACCAGTCTGTGTGCCGGGGTGCGTCTCTTGGAGGAAACAAACCGATTTCGCGTTCCAGCATACCATTCTGCGAGGAAAAACTCCACTCCAGCCATGCTCCCCAACCGCTGCCATAACTGTTGGGTGTTGAAACGCATCCCTTGCAGCTGCACAGGAGGACCATTGATGTTAGTCTGGCGTGAATCATTCCCGGAATCGAAGTTCGAAACGTGAGAATGCCAAGTCCTCCTTTGCAGCTTGCGTGGAAATATTTTATCGGTGTATCTTTGGGTAGACGCAGCCATCGTCGAACGGCTATCCGCACTTGCTTGTCTAGTGCCCTTAAGGTCTTAAGCGGGCACCTAGTTAGGACAAGTTGATGGTAGAAACGCGAAATGAGGTAACAGCGAAGGATCTTGAGACGCTGTTAAGGCTTGAGTGGTGTTTTGGTGATGTTGGCCAACTATTTGTCTAGCTGTCCCCAGGTTTTCCAACACCTAATGGCGAGATCTTGCGAGATCGATGCCGAGGTATCGATATCCTGCATTCCGACAATGGAGGACGCGCATAAGATGAGATCATCCGCGTATGCCAGCGAGTTAACCTCACTCCTTTCAGCAGTCCTTGGCGTCACTCAGTGCTGTACATAAAACAAGGACGTTCTCGGCACTGCCATTGTGTGTACCCCGTTGTTGCTTATCGATGTGATTGGCTTTCGTCAACCTCACTGCTAAGATTTTATGTATCTGACGAACGACAACAGAGGCTACACTTATGGAACGGAACTCTGATGGTGTTGAGCTCCCGTCATTTTTGGGGATAAATATCGTCCTGCTGATGAAGAGTTCAGATGGAAATGCTCCCCTGCAAGGATGATATTGTACAACAAATTTCTTAGGACCACTGGCACACTCCCCCATTGCCTATTCGAGATGTTATCGAGTCCCGATGCCGAGGAGAGTGGGATCTCGTTGGCCTGGATCTCTTGGCCGTCAATGGGCTCAGCGATCCATTGCAAGTCTTCCTTCTCTTGAACTAGTTCTTGTCGTTCAAGAGGGATTGAAGGAGTGGTGAGTATGAGTGATCAGAACTCAACCATCTCTGCAACTGGATATGTTTGAGCTTGTACTGCGCCATTCAATACAAGCTTGGCCACACGAGACATGTCCTTCTTCATGAGTTCTTGCATGGCCGCATATTACCTTTGCCTCACTCGCCACCTCGGCTCGAGTTTACCCAGTGCAGGTTCAATCCGTATTCTGGACAGTGATGTTCTCTGTCCGTTTGAAGAAGACGTAGAGAAGACTCTTTGGAGCCACCGATAGCAAGCGTCAGATGTTATTGACTCACCGTCAAGAACAGTTCTCACTAGACTGATTAACACCACAGCTTCATGATGTTGTGTTCGCGCAGACTGATCTTGTTCGGGTATGTCATGGGACGAACCCGCAGATCGATCGCTAGCGTCAAATTGTTTTGTGACACTTGCGGATGGAACCTGAGTGACAGCTACGGATGTATGATCGCGGTATGCACTGATCTTCTGCGTTACAAGGGTCTTATACGTCACCCTATTTCTGAGGCCTTTGAGTCTATCAATTTGACGTTAGCCTGTACTTTGGTGCTTGCTTCTGCTGCTGCTAGCATCTCAGTTTCCTCCTGAGTCCACCTAATCCTCCTCATGGCCACCTGCACTTGTTGATTGGCCTCGTCTGGATGGGTTCCCCGAATATGGACTCCTAACCTGATGGAAGTGACAAAGGATCTTTCACAGATAAAGTCCATTTGTATTTAACGTGCCCGTGCTCACCATGAAGGTCTAACAGACACTGCCCCCATGGTCGTGAGGTTGGGATACGCCCAACCAGCGAGACTCCGCAAACCGCGAAGACTACCAGTGGCGTCCCAAGGCTGTAGGACCTTGAGACACACAACTGTTGGTGCCAGGTGACTTTGCACACCCTACCGGCTTAGCAGGCCGGTGCGCGAGCTGTTGGGACGCAGCTCCCCCGCCGGGATTCTGGAAAAAGGGGTCCCTAGCCAGCATTTGGCTTTCAACCACTGCCCCCGCAAGTCCAAACCCAAGACCGGACCGAGCCGTAGCCCAGCGGGCGAACCGGTCCCCGCAGTACCAGTTTTAAGGTCTACTGGTGGGACCTTTTCGACGGAGTAAACCCCGTCTTCCGTATTTTGGATTCCTACAATCCAGGCCTCGGTTTGGTCAGCATCGGGTTCGTGGAGTCGCTACGCTCCAACGGATCCGACAGGAATCCGCCGTGGTGACCAGAGCAGGGCCTGATCCCGCGAACCTTCGCCTGTCGGGGTTCCGCCCTGCGACCCTAGGGGCACCTAAAAACTAAATCTCATTCACACCAACAATCATTCTTCTCCTTTCAAACATCCTTTTCACCTCCACATTATCGCCCACTTGCGACATTGCAGCTCCCATGGGAGGGTTCCCATGAGGAGCTGCAGTGCCTCCGTCGAGACGATTCTACACGCTCTCACACATCCATACAACGCAACTCTCCTTGCAAGCATTCTCCTTCCATACTCAAATTTCAGGACATCACACCACACACTCGAACCATACAACACACGCGCCTCAAACAAACCTTTATACAGTACACGCAACGCATTCTTCCTCATACCCCATTCACTCCGTAGCACTGAATCATTTGTCCTATCACATTCATGATCTTGCCTCTCACATTCTCCAGATGCAGATGCTTAAAATTCATACGTTCACTCATCCACACATCAAGATATTTCACACACATAACATACTTCATACATTTTCCATTCACACGTACATTCGGCCATCTACTCCTGGCCAAGCTTCCTTTCATCAACGCGCACACACTCTTGCTCTCAGAAACACTCACACCCACTTTCATTCCCCATTCACTCACAATTCTCATCCATTCCGTTCCCTTTTGCTCAAGCTCCATTTGGTTCCGTCCCTCCACAATCATAAGCAAATCGTCCGCGTAGGCGACGCACTTGCATCCACATTCACTCAAAGCCCACAGGAGTTCATCCATCATTAAGTTCCATATAAATGGACCGCAGATGGACCCCTGTGGGCAACCACGCTCAACATTTTTCCACACACACTCATTTGCTCCTTCCATGCATACAACACGATCCTTAAAATAACTCATCCATAACCCGATTTCCTCGCATTCGATCTCATTCAGTTTCTCAATCACTCTCTTCCACTCTAAATTGTCAAACGCACCCTGCAAGTCCACAAACATACCCAACGCATGTTTACATTCACTCTGCTCCACACACTCTCGGACTTTCAGCCACGCACTCTCGGTGGACCGACCCCTCCTAAACCCGTGCTGGGCCTCATACATTCTCTTATTCACTCTACACTCAATTCTATTAACCACCATTCGCTCTAATATTTTTGCCAGCACGGGCAACAAACTAATCGGTCTGTACGACCTGGGGTCGGATCGCACCTTTTCGGGAGACTTCAGCAAGACCGCAACACGCGCTTTCTTCCATTCACGCGGGAAAGAGTCTGTATACAGACACTTATCATACATTCTTTTCATCCATTCCGGAATCACATACCACACACGCTTCACCATTTCGCCAGTCACACCATCTAGACCAGGTGCCTTCCTCATTTTCACATTTTTCACTGCACGCTCAATCTCACTATATTCAAATTCTCTCACATTCACTCTTCCGTTCAAACCTTCATTCAACTGATTCACGTCATTCATTCCCGAAACAGGCAAGAGGGTTCCCAGCAAGGCACATGCACTCTCATTCCACGTATTCGTCAGTCTACCATTCACATTCATCGTACTCAGCGCTCGTTGCCTTTCTTTCCTCTACAAATTCTATACACTGAACCCCATAGATCCATGTTGCCCCATTTACTCACGAACTGTTGCCAGTTCGTCTCTTTCACTCTACACAACTTTCTCTTGTACTCTGTCAAACATTTCATATACTCTTCCTTTCTCTCGTTCACATACATTCCTCTCTTCCTTGCACTCTGGAATTTCTTCCTCATCTTTCTAACATTCCTCTTCATCCTCTCCAATTCTCTCGTCCACCACACAGGTTTCCTTTCACGCACTCTCTTCAACTCTATCATTCGCCTCTCATTCACAATATGGATCCATGAGGTCACAATATCTACTAATTCATCCGCATTTTCTCTCACATTCACTCCGTTCATCGCAGCATACTCTTTCAACTCACTCATGTATCCTTACCAATCAACACCCTTGCTGGTCCATCTCTTCCCAAAGGACATAATATTCTCACTCACATTCGTACACTTCACTCTTATATTTATCACATTGTGATCATTCACTCCCCAGTCATTCTTAATTTCCCACTCAAACTGGCAACTGGTCTACGCATCATTTGCCAGAGTGACATCAATATAATTCTGACCATTCACTCCCGCAAGCGTATACCATTCACTCGGTTCATTCAAAACATTCATTCCATTTCCAATCACATTTATGTCACTCTGGCCATACACTGCCGCAAACATATACCATTCACTCGGTTCATTCAACACTTTCATTCCGTTACCAATCATCGAATCCTCAAGCATTTCTCTACGTAATACATTCTCTCTGGAATGCAGATCGCCCTTGCTGTACCACAAGGGCGACACTGCATTCGCATCCATACTAATCAACAGCCTCTTTCCCCTCATTTTCACAGGCACACGCTCAAGGTATGCAAGGTACGGCTCAAGATCATGGTCGCACCTGCAGTACACAGACACCACATATATCTCGTCAAAGTCTCCCTTAATCCACACACATATACCATGTTCGTCCGTCAGTTCACTGACGCACATGGACTCCATTCTCTCATCATTCACGACAATGGCGGCCCTTTTATGACCAACCTCTGAAACGAACACATTCATACTAGCGGGTAAACCCTTAACACATCCATCCACGGCTACATACGGCTCTTGTATGATGCCAACACTCACTCGTCTTTCACTCATCAATACACCCAAATCACACATAACCGCATACGCTCGTTGGCAATTTCACTGGATCGTGTTTAACATACATTCAGCCATTATTCAACACTTATCCTCATTCGTTCACGCTCAAGCATTCTCTTGTACTCAGGACACTCAAGGGACGTCACCGAATGGTCGCTCTTGTTCCCTTTCAACTTACAATTACGACAGCATTCATCCTTCTTACACTCACTCTTAAGATGACCACTCATTCCACATCTCTGACATACACTCTCTTTCTCTTTACATTCCTTGGCCATATGCCCGAATGCACAACATTTATGACATCGCAAAACACTTAGAAACTCACGCAACTTACACGCTCTTTATCCTACATACATTCTTCCTTCTTGCATCATTCTGTTGTAAATACTCACACTCATTTCAAATACCACATTCTCAACACATGCATCCTTCTTGTTAGTTCGACTAACCACTCTCACACGCTCTCTAAATTCTTTCTCATTCACACACTCACTTAAATTCTTTTCATACAACTCTTTCATCAACTCATCACTAATCATTTCCACAGGCACATTAAACACAATAACCATCGGACCAATCTTCCGAGGTTCATCCGCACGCATACCTATCGCTTCAAACTTTTTGCATTCATGCATCTTTCGTACTTCATTCTCGCTCACCGTCTCGACGGCAATACCTCCACTACGCGTTTTCCTCATCGCTTTCACTCGCACATTCAGACTCTTGCTCACTTCATTCATTACACGTTCTTTTACTTGCTCACTTGTTAATTTCACACTCTCATCTTTTGGCTTTATCACCACGGCATACTTTTTCTCAGACACTCTCATCGGCACATTCACACTTTTGGCATTTACACTCACACTAGGTTTCATGCTCACAACACTCGCAAAGGATTTTCCATTCATACCTACAGACTGGACGGGCACAGACTCATTCTTCTTACACTCTTCCAACCGACCTTTCAAACGTTCATTCTCACACATAAGACGCATCAAACATTGCTCATATTTACTCACACAGTTTAAGACATACTCACTCACGCCCTTCATGACACGATTACCGTCCATAAACAGACACTTACGCAGCCTCTCACCTACATCACGCATACACACTAAGTCACTTCTATCATTCACACACTCACCACCACGCACAATAGTCGCAACACTAGCACTCAATTCAGCAGGCACAATCATATCGAAACTCACATTATTATCGCATTCACTCAAACATTCATCATCAGTCACACACTCATTATCATCCTTCCTCCTCCTCTTCGAGCCGGTGCTAGAGTCCTGACTCTCACTCTTGCGCCGGAGGCTCACACTCCTGCTCCTCCTCGAGGTGGAAGCCTCCTCTGAGGTGCTAGCTGCACGGTTAGCCCTCTGTAACTCCACCTTTTCTTCCCTCCCTACCTTTTTCTTTCCTCCCTTCCCTTTCCCTTTTCCCTTCTCAGCCCCGATAATTTGTTTTAAGTTTATTTTTTTCTTACTATCCATATCGTTCCCACGAGTTGGGTCGTCTATACGTCACCCCCCGGCTTACGCCATAACCGAGGGGAAGGCTCGTACACTTGGGGGGCGCCAGGTGCCCCAAGGGTGGCCGCTAGGGACCGGTGCTCCCACCGGCCACGTATCCGCGGAGATAGTTCAAGGCGGATACGCGCTCTTCGCCGCGCGCCATAGCTTGAGCAAGAGATTTATTATAGAGGTTTATCTCTTCGCGGCCCAGCCGGTTAAGGCAAGACTCCCGGCCGGTGTGTCGCGCGTACCACCGGGACAGAGGGTTATTAGGCCCCGAGGCCGTCTTCGGCGCAGCCCTTGAAGGGACCCGCTCAGAAGGGGCGGGACGACCCCTATCGAGGCGGATTCGCCTCCTCTTCCGGCCGACGACTTCCACCCAGTCGCCGGCCTGACTCTTCACAGGCGGGGGTAGCGGCGTAGGGAGGCATCTCGCCTGCGTCCCTCTACCCGCCGCAATGGCATATATATGTCCACCCGTCTCGCATACGGGCAGTAAGCATCTCGGGTCTCGGACGTGTCGAGCTCCCTTTTCCCCGCGGCGGAGGAGTAGGGAAGCGGCATACTGCCACCGTCGACTGTCTTCAGTGCCCTGGAACGGAGGCGCTCAAGCCGCGCGATGCGCCTCTCCAGGGAGTCGCGACTCCGCCGCTCCTTCGGCATCGCGGGAGAATATCGCGGACCCTCGATCGCGGCAACGAGGGTAACCGCGGCATGCCCCACTTCTGCGGTGGACCGCCACAATGCCACGGTGGTTGGGGGAGAGCTAGCGACCCTTGCCGCCACTGCTAATGGCCGCGTCGTCGACCGGTCGACGGTCAACTGGAGGCTTCTATAAGAAGTCTCCAACTCCTTGTTTCGCGCTGCGAGACGGGCATTCTCGGCCATGATCCGGGTCAAGTCCGGCCCGCCAACACTATGCAAATGGAGCTCCTCGGTTGTGAGCGCCGCTTTAAATTACGGGAGACGTCTGTTGATCATACTATGACGGCCTGCAGCTCGGCATGTCGAGCCGCCAAATCCCATACCATGCTCTATGCTCATATTCGGCCGCGGTTGATTGGCCGATGACGCTTAGGTGCCGTCTTCTCCGGAGGCGGGGTCCTCCGATGCCCGCTTCCGTCCCTTGTCCGTCGACACAAACGAACAAACCGAGGCGACTGAGGCGGCACTGAACGAGCTCCGCCTCGAATCGCAATCCGCGAGAAGGCTGGCTACCTCCCTGTCGTAGGAAGACGTGGGAGACGTGGCCCGCGTGATTTCACTGAGAGAGACGGGACCCTCTCTCAGCCGCGCGGTGGAACGCGTTACGCGCCGCGTATCGGTGGATACGTCAGCACGGGCTGACGTACCCGGAACAGCGATTGGCACACTGCTTGCAGCACATGCACATGCCTTCTCATTCTCCAGGGCTTAGATCTGACTTTCGGCTTCTTCAAGCACCTTACATTTCCCCTCCATTTCTTTCACATATGCCTGTGCAATGCAGGTTGCTTTATTGAGCTGGTCGATATCGTTGTCAGGTACAGGACCCATTAGTCTCCGCAGTTTAACCGCCGCTGTGGTACACTTATGAAAGAGGTTATCCATTGGCGTTCGACCATTGATCTCTATGTTCTGCCTCTTATTCTGTGAAGCAGTCTTAATTTCTCCGCCGTATTCCGATTCGGAACCTTCCGGCTTCTGTATTATGCTCTTCCGGCGTAATACCTCTTGGAAACCACCCGGTTCATCTCTGATGGTGTTGGGGTGGGGTGTATCCTTCTCTTTAGCCATCAGACCGTCCTCTTTCACCGCGAGGGCCTTAAGCTTCTCATATCTCCACGTCTTGTTTTGAGTTTTGTTTTTATTGTTCTTTCCCGTAATTGATCCCACGAGTTGGGACGAATAGAATTCATCCTCCCGGATGACGCCCTTTCCAGAAGGGAGGATAACGATGTGCGCCAGGTGCATCGAGGTTGGTCCCTAAGGGTTGCTGCACCCACCAGCCACAGACCACCGCAAGGATGGCCCGCACCTCTTCGCCGCGCACCATAACTTAAGGTTTCGGATTTATTAGAGAGGTTTATTTCCACGCGGACTGGCCAGTTAAGGCAAGCCCTTAAGGTAAGCAGTGCCTGCCACATTGAGGTGTCTCGTCCACACCAAGGGCTGGTTACACCCTAGTTCGGGCACTCTAGGACCGCCAAATCCCATACCATGATCGCCACATGGCCCCAGGGGGAAGTAGATAGGGACAGAGGGAATCTCGTTAATCCATTCTGGCGCGTCACTAATTAGATGACGAGGCATTTGGCTACTTTTTTTATGCTGGAAGGGGAAATTTAGCAAAACTCCTACCACGCCAGCCTACTCCACACCGACACGCGGGTGCCCCTCCCGCGTGTTGTCGCTCGCCATCGCATTCCACCGTACCCAATTTGTGTGGCTCCCCTGAAGCACTCGCGCTGTAATTCCACAGAGTAGCCTTTTGGGGAGCCCTAGACCCAGGAGGGAGTCAGCGGATTTGATCAACCACACTCCTCTCCATGAGGGGGTGCAAGTGGAAAAGGAAACACTGGGGGAAATCTCCCCACCCTCCGTTAGTGTGCGGTGGATATCGGGATTCTTAGAGTAATATTCACTCTTTCTCTCGTGTTAGTTGTCCAATGGTGTTGTTGCGCTGAGTACCTGCGCATCAATCACGCATACGTGATCGCCCCTTTTGGCGACCAGGTCAGGCTTCCTCAGTCCCACTGAAGTGTGGAACCGAGGATCTACGGTAACAGTCCACAGATGCGATGCTGATTGGCCGAAAATGCCCCGGCTCGCACACCTCATCACGCTTGGGAACGAACATGGTCCGGCTGATTAGCATCTCCGGGGGGAATCTCCAGGGAAGCATAATGTTGAAGAAGGGGGCTTCAATGCTCGCTGGAACCGCCCACCACTGTCTCGCCGTGACACCATCAATACCGGGTGCTGAAGAGATAGTCACTGCGACATTTGTTACCTCTTCATATGTCACCGGGTGCCACTATAGGGATTAAATTCCCTATAGCCAAGTGAAATCCGGCGTGCGGGGTATGACTCCCCTCCCCTGTCAAGCGGGGCGATGGCAGGTGTGACGGATTTGTAGGTGATACGAACCCGGACACACCTTCGCTCTGCTGTGAGATGTCACTGGGTCCACCAGTGGCAGAGCAAAAGGAGGACTCACTGTCGTCATCGATTACCCCTGACGCCTCGAGGTCGTGGAGGGCTTTGCTTACAAGGTTTTTGTAAGCTGCTCCACGCCTCGCACCTTTGATGGCGTCAAGGATGTGCTCAAAGGGGAGTGCGGCCATTAGCTGTTGGTTTATGAACCGCACTCCCCGAGCAACGGCCAATGTCTCCTCTTTCGCCATTACACGCAGTTCTTCTGCGCTCCATCGCTTTTTCTCCCGCTCGACATTGACTTTCGCGCTCGCCTGCTCTGGATGTATATGACGTCGGTGCACTCCTAATCCTATTTTGGATAGGAAGCAGCGGTCATAGTCTGGACATGAAAAGCCTAGTCGCGGACTTTGCGCACCTGGGTCTGTACCACTGGTGTTCGATTGTGTCGTTTGGGTGGGTGGAACGGTCGCCGGACGATGAGTTGGGGCACGTCGTCGCGACGGTGTGGGCTCAGCTGGCGGCTGGGATGCCATGGACTGGTCTGCTGGACCAGCGAGCCGAGGCCCTCGCTGGAGATTATCTTTATTTCTCATATTATTTGGGCCAGCAGACGAACCGTTGCGACGAGTTGGCAACCCGTCGCACTGGCGAGCAAAGCTTCAGCCACCCTCGGACGTCCAGATTCCTCTGGACGCCGACTAATCCCGGCCCTAAGGCGGGGGACAGGCGCATGGACCCGAGGGTCCTTAGGGTGAGCCTTTGCTGCACGCCGTTTAGCCATGGCTCCTTTCCTAGGAAAGAAACCATGTTATCGGCGAGAACCTATAGGAGGTACGACGTGCGACTTGGGTAGGAGAGGCTATATGAGGCGCTTCACTACCCCGTAACTATGAGAGCTCTCAAGGCTGGTCTCGGATACTCGGCTGGCAAGCCGGCCAGACATCTCAAACGACCGTCTTAAGAGAGTCATAGTTACTCCCGCCATTTACCTGCGCTTTTTTGAATTTTTTCACGTTGACATTCAGCGTACTGGGCACAAATCACATTATGTCAATACCCGAGAGGGCCATCGCAATGCTTCGTTTTAATTAGACAGTCGGATTCCCCTAGTACGTGCCAGTTCTGAGCTGTGCGTTGAATGGCGGCCGAAGAGGATGAACGCCATGCGGAAGCTGTAGATAGGGACAGAGGAATATCACTAGAGCTTTAAAGAAAAGCTCTGCCGCACCTAAGTCGCTTGAGCGTCTTATATCGGCGAGGTTAAGGCGGTAAACCACCACCAGGAGTGCACCGTACAGTCGGCGCCTGTACAATGCCTGTGCTTAGGATAACCTCTCCTTCACGCGTAGGAGCATCAGAAGAGTAGACCGCCTCTCGCGGGGCGCGACTCATGTAGCTGCCCCGTCTGGCAATACCTGCCGAGACGGAATATTACCGTCCAGTAGGTAAGGACCACGAGGAGGCTGAGTCGCATTCGGTCTCTAGCGGGCTTACAGGACAAGCTTCTGTAACAGTTTAGATGACATCAAGTTGCCATCCGACCCTCTCGACACATAATTTCCGTAAGGTTGTTATGCCCGCGCCGTCGATCGGGAAGTTCTGTCTCACTATCATTCGTACTTTAGCTCTTTATCACCGTTTCTCAGTATTCATGCCTCTATTCCATAATCAGTTTTATTGATTAAATTCTCTATAGCGTACTTGTACGCTGAGCACTCATCACTCCTAGATGAGTGCTTAAATGGCCATTTTTCCCTCTTCCAGTTTATACAAGAGGGCTTTTCATTCTGGTTCGGGCACTCCTTAAAAGAGTACCCATCTTGAGCACAGTGCCCGCTAGTTTCCACCTTCACTTGACAGTGTTTGGCTATATGGGAAAACGCCTGACAGTGGTGGCACCTTCCTGCCGCGATATAATCCCTTATGTAGCAGGCTTGCCACTCCAGGAACAGTCGCGTTCGGATCTGGAGTGTTTCTTGTACTTTGGTTGGTACTTCCATCACCCAGTTGGTTATGTTGTCCCTTCCTGTTTTGAACAGGGGCTTCATGTCTCTAATCGTCTCCGGCGTTATCACGTCCTTATTCTGCTTCGCTAAGGGAGTGAGCAAACCCTTATCGTCCAAATCTGGATAATTGTAAATGATCATCTTGGTTCTCTTTTTCGGTGGTACGCCGACCTTGAGACCTCTATTGACTATACATTTGCTCTTGACGAGCTTTAGGAGGCCTTCCTTCGTCGATGTCTCGACGAGGAGTCCTCCTTTATTAATTTTCTTGAGTGCTTTGACCCGCAGCTTTTCGCTGCTCGGTCTAAAGCATTTTGCCAAGGCTTCCCTGGTAGTCTCTGTTTGTCGTATTATTTTTCATGAAGATCGTCAGGACATGTCGTGACGGTCCTTTTTCTATCATTTCTTTCTTGGATATGGTCGCTATCGTGTAGGATTTGATCATGTCCCTTTTTTTCTGGGATTGTCTCCGCCGGCTTCGGATTCTCTTGTAAAGCCTTCTGCTTTACTTGTGTACTTATTTTCTCTCCCTTCAGAGCTTGAATACGCCTTTCGGCGCCTTCAAGTCTGTCCCGCAAGTCCTCGCGGTACTCGCAGTATTTTCTGGCCTCCACTATCGCTGTAGCGAAGGTACTTATCGATGTCTCGCATCGATCGGTCTTTACGACCAAAGAGTGCAACACATCGTCGCAACTATATAAGAGCGTGTCCAGCGGAGTCCTCTTCTCGCGCTGAACGCTCTTAGATTTATTCTCCTCATACCGTTTGAGCAATGTCTCTGTTTCGTCCTTCTCTACCTTAATTTTTTGAGGAGTTGGTTTCATTTCTGAGTCGGATTCCGAGTCGGAACCTTCCGGCTTTTTCCTTCTTTTCCTGCTGGCTACGTTCTGGTAGCCAGCCGATTTTTCTGTGTTTGTCTCCATGTATTCATTGCTTTATCTTTCGAGGAGGTATGTATCCTTCTCGGACTCCAGACCACTGTTTCCTCCTTCTATAAATGCCTGAAGCACTTGTAGCCTCGACATCGTCTTGTTGTGTGTTTTGCTTTTTTTATTTTTTATTTTCGCATAATTGTTCCCACGATTTGGGACGAATAGAAGTCACCCTCCCGGGTGACACCCTGTCCAGGAGAGAAGGCTAAACGCAACGACGTGCGCCAGGTGCCTCGAGGTTGGTCGCTAAGGGTTGGTGCACCCACCAGCCACAGATCACCGCAAGGACGGCCCGCACACCTTTGCGGCACACCATAACTTAAGGTTTCGGATATATTATAAAGGTTTATCTCCTCGTGGACCGGCCAGTTAAGGCAAGCCCCCCGACCGGTTATGATTCGCGTACCATCGGATGGATGTCCCTGATGGGTCGTTTGCTAAACATACCGGCTACGGTATTTGACGACCCCGCGGTCCGTACGGTAAAACTACTGCCCGGACGCTCGCAGGAGAGCCGCGCCAGAGCCTCGTTGGAAAACTCGAGTGTTTCCCAGAGTACACCACGCGGAGGAGAGGTTGGCTTTGCCAGAATGAAGCTGTACACCTGTATAGCCCTGTAGATAGGGACATTATGTCAAGTTGTTTTACGTACGGTATTGTATTATTTTGTGTATATTATGCACAAAATCCTTGCCGAACCGCTATATCGCCGTAGCACTGTAGCTTTTAAAAGATAACCGCCGCCTTGACTTTCACGCTTTTATACCTCTGACATCGATGTTCGCTCTCTCTCTCTCTCTCCTTCGCTCTTTTTCTCTCACTCATTCATGTTTCCTTTGTTTTCGCTCGTCGGTACTACACATTGGCACTATCGCACTCGCACCTATCTAACGACAATAGTTCGGAATGCCGTGGCCTTCCGAGTTCGTTACTCTCGTTCCCTGGAAAAAGGGGTCCCTAGGAAGCATTTGGCTTGCAACCACTGCCCCCGCGGGTCCAAACCCAAGACCGGACCGAGCCGAAGTCCGACGGGCGAACCGGTCCCCGCGGTACCAGTCTTAAGGTATACTGGTTGGACCTTTCCGACGGAGAAAACTCCGTCTTCCGTATTCGGGATTCCTACAATCCAGGCCTCGGTTTGGCGAGCTTCGGGTTCGTGGAGTCGCTACGCTCCAACGGATCCGACAGGAATCCGCCGGGGTGACCAGACTAGCGCCTGATGCCGCGAGCCTTCCCCTGTCGAGGTTCCGCCCTGCGACCCCACGGGCATCTATATCTAAATGGCATTCTCACTGACATTCATCCTTCTCCTTGCAAACATCTTATTAACAGTCGTACGAAAACATTCATCCCATGCCTTATTACCTTCTTTTTTTACCCTGAATAACCTACATCAGGCACCCCTCACCACTGGGGCTGCCGAGGGGTAGTGTGAGATTTTTACTCATTAAAGCTCCAGGGGTGTTCGATGAGGTATAAGTCAACATGACACACAAGTGTACGAGACACTAATTGCATGGAAAGACTTCATGCAGCAAAAACGCGAGCAAGACTTCCGCGGACCGCGGGACGCAGCATGAACACGCCGACTGCGTCTTTTCCTCCCCAGGGCCCGTGCAAGAGTCGCCTCTAGTCCCAACTAGATACGACTTGGACCCGCTGGCACACCGGTTCCGTGGGTTCCGGAACACCGGGCCGGGCAGCCAGAACCTTAAAATGGGAAGGCCGGCGGTCTCGGACTTGTGGCCTGGCGACGCCGTCGACTCCTCGCCCCACTCATACAAGTGGAATGGGTGTCCCGCTCCCTCTCCTTCTCCACCGCCTCCTTTGCCGCATAACATGCTCGCAGGAGGAGGCGACAGCTTTCCATTTTTTACCCTCCTCCAGCAGGGCCCTCATGAGCGCCGTTGGAGAGACGTCCCCCCCTATGGCGCGGACCAGGAGCCGGCGCTCGTCCACCCACGTTGGACGAAGCCTAAAAGCTTACCAGGACAGCCCCGATAACGCGGTGAGAGTCCAACTTCTATTCTAAAACACGGAGTCGCCAGCTTTCGCACACACGCCGCTAGACCTGGTTCCTGGGTTTCCATACGGATCCCAGGGTGTCAGGGTCCCATTCCCTGCCGGTATCCATGGCCCCCGTGCCCAGACCTCGCCCGGAGATAAATATTTCGTCGGGCGATGGCCTGGAGGTCAAAAGGCAGAAGCCCCACCAGGACTGCGGCCGCCGCACCCGAGAGGGTGCGGTATCCTCTCACGATCCTGATGGCGGATAACCTGTGCAACCGGCCCAGAAGGAGCCGGGTATGCTTTTCTGCTACCACATCGTCGGCGAAGATGGGTGCGCCGTACAGGACGCTGCTGCGCACCACCCTCGTGTACAGCCGTCCCTCCCGCCCAGCCAAACTCCCAAGGTTGGGGAGTAACCGCGGCAGGGCGCAAGTCACCCCCAAGCGCGGGGGAACAACCGGGCGAAATGGGGCCAAAATCACCAGTCGCAATCCAGGACGAGTCCCAGGTATTCCATCCGGTTCCCGACCCGGAACGGAGCTCCTCCCACCATTACCCGCGAGTCAGGCGGCGGGCTGCCCAGACGGGACCGGTGATAAAGCCACATCGCCTCCGCCTTAGTGGGCGACAAGTAGTGTTGGCGGCCCAGAGTGGGCGGTCGCACCTCGGGGTTTTCCCCCATATCGACGTTCGCCGGCCAGAAGGGCCCTACTTCCAGCACCACACCTGCGAGGGGAAGTTGTCCGGTGTAGATATTTTACCGGGCTAGGCTTGGAATAACCCTGTCCTCAATCCCTAAGAGGGATATCATCGGGCAAGTTGTGTCTACCCCTAGAAGAGGGGAGGCGGCTCGTTTAGTCAGCCCTGGACGTTGTAGGCAACGCCCAGCGCTGTCCAGCGGGGACCACGAGGAGTTAGAGCCGCCAGCGTTAAAGCTCGACACCCGGCGGGATGGCGTCAGCAGGTGCTGTTGCCGTTGAACCCTACAGTCACGGTGCCGAAGCGCCGCCCGCATGGACTGTCAGGGTCTTGAGAAAGGAAGGAACGAAAAGAAAAGAAAAGAAGAGAAGAGAAGAGAAGAGAAGAGAAGAGAAGAGAAGAGAAGAGAAGAGAAGAGAAGAGCAGAGGAGGGGAGAGGAGGGGAGAGGAGAGGAGAGGAGAGGAGAGAAAAGAAAAAAAAGGAGAGTGGTCGCCATTTTCGCGGGGGGAGTTCGCGGTTTTTTGCGCGTGGGTGGGTGGGGGGTCGCCATTTTCGCGGGGGGAGTTCTCTGTTTTTCGTGGGTGGGTGGGAATCGCGTTTTGGGGGGGGGGTCGCGGTTTTTTGCGCGTGGGTGGGTGGGGGGTCGCCATTTTCGCGGGGGGAGTTCTCTGTTTTTCGTGGGTGGGTGGGAATCGCGTTTTGGGGGGGGGGTCGCGGTTTCATGGGGGGGGGTCCGCGGTTTTTCGCGGTATTCCGCGGTTTCTCGCGGGTGGGTGGGGGGTGGTGGCCGCGGTTTCTCGCGGGTGGGTGGGGGGTGGCGGCCGCGGTTTTCGCGGGGTGAGGCGTGGTTTCGCGGGGTGTGGTCTCGCGGTTTCTCGTTGGGTTAGGCTTTGTGGCGGGCGCGGATTCGCGTGGGTGGTGAGGTACTGGTGCGGTCGCCGCGGGGAGGCAGCGTTACCCGAGCCAGCCTCACCACCGGGTTTAAATGGGTGGGCGGGTGAGATCGCGGTGTAGCAGTGCTGTTGCTACTGCTGGGGAGATCGATCCGAACCAGCCTTACCACTGGTAAAAGGTGGTTCGGGTGATCCGGGTTCGCGGCTGCGGTGGTTCGCGGTATCGCGGATCTAAGCGGTCTCTTTTCCGCGTGGTGGCGGGTGGGTGGTGGGCGGTGGGTGGGGGAGGTTTGGTCAGTCGTGACGGTTGATGTCGACTGGTTCATCCCTTCCTTCAGCCTAAGTATCCTGCGGATTACTTCGGCTGTGGTCGGGAAGATGGCTTTGTCGAGCAAGGTGGGGGCGGGTGGGGGCGGGTGGGGCCCATTCGCTGTTTCTTAGTGGGCGACACCCGTATGTCCAATTCGCGGATAGAAGACAACAACACCGACGCCGCCACTTCCGTGGCTCTGCTGACCGCCCCAAATCCCGTCCCGCCGACCAGTAGAATCGTTTCCACAGCGCAACAGACGACTTCCCTGTTAAGACAATGTAAAACTATATAAAATTGTATAAAATTGTATAAAACTATATAAAACTATATAAAACTATATAAAACTAATGAAAACTACGTAAAACTATGTAAAACTATCTAAAACTATATAAAACTATATAAGACGAATGAAACGATATAAAACTACATAAAACTATATAAACCTATATAAAACTATATAAAACTGTATAAAACTATATAAAACTATATAAAACTATATAAAACTATATAAAACTATATAAAACTATATAAAACTATATAAAACTATATAAAACTATATAAGACTATATAAAGCTATGTAAAACTACATAAAACTAACAGAACAATATATTAAAGTATATATTTGAGGGGTCCCGCGAGTAAACGCGCGAGAGCTCGCCTTGATTATTAACGTCGGTAATTGCGTTTTATCAACTATTGCCACTCTCGAGCCGAAGCTCTGGCCAGTCAGCAGCCAACGTGAGAGTCCCCATGAGTAATGCGGCAGCGACGGCTTAATACGGTGAAATATTAATTGGGCCACCGAGTCATTTTTCTGGGGATGTCTCCCGACCGGTTAGGATCGCAACCCGTCTATACGGCAGCTAAATCTGTTTCCTCGTTTTTCCTTCTTTTTTCATCTTCTCCGCTGTCTCGAGAACCCGGATAAATTGGTCGGAATACGTGGAACCCTTTTTGAACCGCGTTGACGATACCAGAAGCTTCGCATGCTATTTTTTATGCATGTTTCAAGTGTAAATAGGATTAATTATATCGTTTTAGAATTATAGAATTAACGTATGAAATTTTTAGTGTTTCCGTGATACTCTATCCATGGTTCAATCTAAATTTTAATCTTTCGAAAGAGTGGTACGCTTAAAAGTTTACAAACGACAATTGAAGATTCAAGGTATAAGAATAATTTCAGAATTAATGTTACGAGGTCACTCAGGATTATTCCGCAAAATACACAAAGACTTCTCGTTGCTAATTAAAGAAACATGAAACACTCCGCTAGACGAAGAGCCGGTACTCATAAAAAAATATTTTCTTGCAACACAGTGATATAATTCGGGGGACTGCAAAGTGCTGCGAAGGGGACAGCGTAATTCTGAGCAAGCCACAGGGACGGGGAATTTTCGCAAACTCCGTTTCTCCTGGATTTAATTAAAATTTTTGTCTGGCCGTGCCCGTCCCGCGTCTTTTCTCTTTCGCGGAGGACTCACATTGTTGATGAATTCGCAAAATTCGCATTCGAAAGGATTAAAGTTATTCGAATAGGTTCGTTAATTTCACTTTTAAGACGTCGTGGGCGTCATGGCTGACGGAAGTCACATTTCCCCTAGCTCGCGACTGTGACGCTACTTATGTAAGTAGCTCAGACGGTTAATGCGTGCTGCTATTTCCGGTGTCTGCGGAACGTTCCCTTCGGGCGAAATTATTGGGTAAAACGTAAGGAACTAGACTGCCTCGCGGAGAATGATGAACTTGCTCTTTTTCCTGCCCGGTTCCTGAAATTATGGTCGCTAGGGAAGGAAAAATTCTAAAAACGAACTTGGTATTCAAATTACAACGCGTATCAACCCTTAAAGAAAGTAGCATGAGATATCAGTAGTGATAGAACATTAAAAACACTCCTCTTACCGGCGATAAAAGAGAATTATTCACTGTTTGCATCGTTAGCCCTCTCAATCAAGAGTAGAATTTCTTAACATTAACACAAAAGAATATCCTACTGCCTTCGCCTCAAGCAAATTTTCATTCGACACATCTCTTGACGATAGCTTTCAAGAATTGAGTCGCTCAGAAGCCAATAAGTCCAGAGGACAAACATTGAGGAAATTAATGTTTCCGCTTCTGAAATGATTATACAATACAAAAGCTGTAAAGAGAAGGGCCTTCTAACCTAGAAAACACGAAGAAACCAGTAAAATTGATACAAATCAGAAAATATAAAAAAATGAACTTGACCGTATTATCTTCTGAGCGACTCAATTAAACTTCGACGATCTTAAGACTTCGTATTAATCAGCCCTACCCTCAACCTTATCTCGAAACAGGCCGCACAAAAATTCCCTACGAATTCATTAATTCGGAAACACTCCGAGACCCCAAAGACGCTTCATTAGAACAATCGAATCCACGTTCCCGGATGAAATTTGTTTCCTAATTCCCGAAAGTTTCCAGATGGAGACGCAGCGCGCACATGTATCTTCATCAGTTTAATTATTTCCGGCCGGGGATGGAACACTTTTGACGAATCCTCCGGATTCCGGAATCACTCGTGTCGATACCTGACCCTTCCATTAGGGGTATTGAATTTCTGCTGCGTCTTTTGGCTAGTCCTCCCCCACCCCCGCCCTTGCAACCCCTAACGGACCGTGTTCCAGCGGCGATCGGACCATCCAGACCATCCGATCCCGGGGTTAACCAGATCCGTTGAGACTCGTTTGTGCCGAAGTGTGCCCGGCGCTAAACGCCACCACGAGGGCCACTTTCAATTTCGTGTCCAATAGGAAATTCGATCATTCCTTGACGGGGGCGAGCGGGGCGAGCCTGGGAACACGTTCAAACCGGGGAGCATGTTTAATCAATTGTTACTGGCGGAACGATTGCTGCCTTTTCCTTGGCCCCAGGAATCTCTTAGACCCTCTTTGGTTTCCTGCTCTGTCGCGTTCGTTCGCCACCTCGTGCGGTTTCAACCCCCTCACGCTGGGTTCACATTTAACAACAACTACTCTTTTCAGATTGCAAGAGGATTTTTTCGTTTGTTGGTGGCTTCTTTTGAGACTGGAGTCTCTTAGATTCTTCGTGGCGGAAGCTGCAGCTTTGCTACCCCCTTTGCTCTTGAGACTTTGATTTCTTTGGGGTTTGGTTTGGAACTGATAGGTATGAGAAAAGTTTCTCTTGATAGATGTGAGGTTTTGGAAATATTGGTAATTGGAAATTTGGAAATGGATGATTGTGGAGTTGTTTAAAAGCATTCCTTACGTATTGAAAGGTATATGTATTACTTGTTGTCTGTTAATCAGCAACGAGTTGAAACTAGCGGAAAACGGTATTCATTCGATATTACATTGCAAGGTAAATGGATGAATAACAACAGTAATGTAGAGTAGAATTTATTCTGCACAAAACAAAGATCACGTGCAAGCATTAAGTTCTTGTCAGACCTGATAACGGTGAAACAGAAAATAAACGGACTAGAAACAGTCTAGAAATTCATTACTCGTGTTCGAAACTGGGAACACAGAATTGCTTCGCTTCTCCATCCCCGTACTTTTCGCTGCTACTGTACATTCACTCTTCCGAGTTAATTTCACTCAGTTCCCGACGACTGTTAACTGAAAATCAACGCGTCTAAACCGAGATAACTCTGTCGCGCTGAGAATTTTGACTCGCGGAACTCGGTTCACCCCTCCGGAGCGGTCGGGGCAGGGTGAGAGGTTCACGCGTGAAACACGTAGGATCGCGGAAGAGACAGGTGAGTGGCGTGGTAGACTAAAGGCGCGATTCGAGGAAAGCGATTAGCCGACATCCTGTCAAACGCATGCACCGCCGTAGAACGTCGCCTTTGTAGCAATCGACGCCGATGAAACGGCTAAATTAATCTGGAGCCCATACGATATGGCTGGCTCGACTAATTTTCGACACTCGTTCGGAAAATTCGATTTTCTCGGGACGACGTCGTTCCTCGGCGACGCAATCTTTTCCGGACAGTGTCGCCGGAATGCTTGCAGCGAGGGAACGTGTCACTGAAATACAGGATTCAGTGGAATTATTGTTTTAATACGGAAATGATAGGTATTTGTAATCGAATTGAAAATTATCATTAGTCACGGACGAAGCATTTGGGAGACTCAATTAGTTAAAATTAGCTGCGGGGAAATGTGTAATCGATTTCAATGATATTTTAATCTGTTCGCGAATGCCATTGAAGTGAAATTCGATTACAGTTTCTGTAAATTGTATGATCTATATTTACTTAATTAAGCTATGATACGGGGAGTGTGAAAACGTTTTTCATTCGTGAAAGGAGATTTTATAAAAAAGTTTGACCGCACAAATGTATGAATTCTGCAGTTGTACCAGGCACTGAACAATATTAGCTGCTAAAACGGAATGTATAATTAATGCTGATTTATTAATGCAGTCGCAGGGAGTTACGTTGACGCAGTTCACATATTTATGAAAATGGCATTTAATCGCGATCGATAAACATGTGTGAATTCACGGTATTCAAGACAATTCCACAGAAGCTACCCTATAATTTGTACCGACTAGTTTCTACTGCGGAGTAATTTCAAACTTTCTAACTTCTAATGGTCGCTCGTATCGATTGCTACACGTGATTAACGTGCAAACTCTCTTTCGGGAGTATTCCTATATATATATATA
Organism: Nomia melanderi; assembly: GCF_051020985.1. NCBI lineage: Eukaryota > Metazoa > Arthropoda > Insecta > Hymenoptera > Halictidae > Nomia > Nomia melanderi. The sequence continues at coordinate 47,181 of NC_135012.1, forward strand.
ATTACATTACACTACTTACTGTAGCATTATCCAAATCGCTCATTTATCCAGACCAACTAAAACCTTTATCATCCCCATAAATCCACGATCCCCGCTAAATCCGAAACGACAGATCATTTTTTGATCGAGTCGCGCAGCGGCGAAGCAGGGGGATTAACACGTTCGTCAATCATGCACACGTGGCGCACGTCAGTGGCGCTAGCGTACCGACATCCAACATCATAAACACGCATCCGTTAATGTAAGTATCATTAAACGAGGGCATAATTGACGGCATTCAGATAAGCATTCGGTGGGGGGTTGTTAATGACCGGACGGCGGAACGAGCGCTGCGGCTGGCAGCTACACGCGCGAACACACACGTGTAACATATACCCACACAAATGTGTACACAGCTATGCACATACACGACAGGATGAATTTCGGATCGCACCGCGGTCCAATGCTGTCGCTCGAATATTTTCATCGGAATAAATGTAATGCCGGAAATTAACCGATACAACGGGCGAAAACGATACCGAATCTGCGGCGCGCTGTTTATTCGAGACCGGCAAATAAACGGGAGCCTGTTATTATGCCGGCCGCGATATTTCGGTATCTGTTCAATCGTAAAACGTGCCTGGGACCCGGCCCGGTCCGCTGGCCGACAATGATTTATCGTGAACGGTGTCAGCAGTCTTTGAAGTCACGCCGCGCCGCGGGGGTTGTTTAGCCGGCCGCGGATTGATTAATTATGAATTGGCGCGGGGGACGGCCGTGCCGACTCCGGTCCCGCCGGCGCGCCAGTTTTTGCCCTTACCAGCAAGATTAATGCCCGCGATCGCGAGCTTTCATGAAATTAATTCTCGCGCTTTTAGCGGAGATGACCGATTGCGACGATCGGATTCGGTGGACTACGATCACCGTGATCGTGGAGTTTTATGATCTTTCAGGGTTTTCTCTTGGGATGTGCTAGTTGATCGGTAGTGGTTTTGTGAAGGAAGGGTATGTATTTAAATATTGTTTAATTGTTAATAGGGAAATTTCCTGAATTTTGATTGGAATCTACTGATAGGCTTTGTATCGTGGAATAATGGGTTAATTGGACGTGTAGTCTTTGCGAGGGTAGGTTTCTAAATAGGAGGGCAATTTAATTCAATAATAAATAGTACGTACACCTACATATTTCACGAAATTGTGCATTCATTTAAAAAACAACGCTGTTTTCTTAATCACGCACAGCGGTCGTATACATTCGGACGATAGTGTATTAGTTATTATAAACATATTTTAAGGTACCATTGCAGTATGGGGGAATAAAGTAATGTAACTCGGTGCTGTGTCACACGATAAATTGAAACTCTTTTGCTCATACCTCACATGGTGCTCGTTCCAGGCGCATTTTACGCGGTGTCCTCGAAAATACAGTAATTCTCTGCAGGTTGGAATTTGCGAGCTGTAATGCATCTAAACGTTAGAGTTTCCTGTTCCGTCCGATGCGGAACAAAACGGCAAAAATCCTCGAAGGTTCGTTTATGATATGGACGTGCCAACAAATTTATTTTCGGGATTAGCTTTTTTCGAACTCAGTTTATTTATTTTAGTTACAAGGGGGCAATTTCACCCTAAACCATGATAAAATCATTTAGTTAATCCGCGCATGTCCAGACAACAGTTTGGACTTTTTACTTCGTTCGTACAGACAACCGACCATATCATAAACCGGGAATTTCCGAAGGATCGACTCGAACCTCATTCATAACGGTTCCGCCAGACATGAGTCAACTTGGAAGAAATTTCCAAGGCATTGGCAAATCTTTGAGGATCCCTCGCACGTGGCCATTGCCCTCACCCTTGCATCAAGAGGGCTGACCAAGGGGCGTCGTCCAAGACGCCCCCGATTTTTGGAATTATGCGCCGATTGGGTATTTTCGACTTTCCAATCAGCGCACTCGACACAAAACCTGTAGGTGTTGTATGAAAACACCTACAGGATCGCACTCGCATAAGAATCGCAGTTAACAGTCAGAATCAGTTAAGAATCACTCAACCGTTCGGAGTGACGATATTCTCAGATACTCAACCGTTCGGAGTAACGAGATATCATTCATTCACACATTTAGTTAAGTCCATCGTTCGGGACAAACAAACACATTCAGTCCGTCGTTCGGGACAAACAGTTAAATCAGTGAGTTATCATCAGTTAACGCAGTAACTCATCAGAACAGTTATTCAGACACGAAGCAGATACCGATCAAATTCTCAGACAATCAACCGTTCGGAGTAACGAGATTCTATCAGATTCTGCAAGTCCATCGTTCGGGACAACTACATTCCAGCTTCACACTCCGAAGAAGCATCCAATTCGAAATTCGAGAATTCGTTCGTCTCGAAACGCGCAACATCAAAACGGGTTCTCAGTATCGTGAGAAACCGGTGGTCTGATTTCAATCATTCGGAGATCAGAATCGAGTCAGTCGATTTCTGAAGAAATTTGGAAATCGAAGCATCGCGAGTATTAACGAGACCTAAAGTTAAAGCTGGGATTTATAACCCCAGCCGAGGAATTAAATCCGCGTTAGTATTCGTGTACGGGCGTGCAACTATCGAGGTTGCCACGCTGCGATGTCACATTTTTGGTCCTTCGAGCCGGATCTGCTACGGAACATTTTTTGGTCCTTCGAGCCGGATCTGTGACGTAACATTCCCCAAATTGTGTAGTTTTATTCTACGGCCGGTCCGAGTGATTTTGTTAGCGCACGGTGTACACTCGTACCTCCAAATGCACTCTGACGTGCTTTTAGTTATAACCTTCTTGAAGGACCAGAATGGTTAATCCGCTCACTTTTTCGGCTCACCATTCACTTACTAAACTGCACTTGGTTTCCCTGACTTGTCTTCAGGTTTCTAAAGGGTACTAAGATTGCTAATGGTATTTGCTAACTCACTGCTCGTGTTTGAGCGACTGACTCTTACTGCTCCTGTATGAGCGACTGACTCTTGGCGATCTTCGCTCTTGATCGTCAAGTTCCTATTTTCTAAATTGTCCGCTGATTGGTTTCTTCTTATTTTGGCAGTCACCAATCAGCGGACCGAACTTAACGCAGACACTCTTCCTTGCGCCCTTAGCGCGCTCACTTGGGAAGGGGTGCCGCGGTGCTCGTGTGGGGGTGAAGACAACGCTGGTGGAAATTCATCCAGGTAGCGGACCTTCGGTATCCTTACCGTTACATGCACGTGTCCAACTACTCTTCGGAATTTCCCTGTTTATGGCACGGCCACGGCTATTGAGGGACGAGAGAAGCGACTTTCTGAAACTCGCAGTTTTTAACTCATAAATCGTCTTCTCTCGCCAAGAAGTATAGTACACTCTAAAAACACATGCTTACTAAAAACCTAAAAATCCTAAATCTCTAAAATAGCCCTTCACGCACGTCTGTGCCATAAACCGTGTTAGCGACGGTCGCTAACAGATTTTATTCGTCGGATCGTAATACGAAACTGCGTATCCTATAAATCGATCTCCGATAGGAAGCGCGGACGGGAAAATAATACGCTGTTCCTCAAACTCACAATATGACGTTTTCCATGGAGTTTTGATATTTGTTGAAAAATATCGATGAGACTCACTTTTTCTAAAAATTCACTTCTGCAAATCACAAAAAAAGTCACGATACATTTAAGAAATATATAAACTCAACATCTTCTGTTCTTACAGTTCACTACTGTTATTAATAGGAACAAACAAAATACTTACTAGATATATGGATATATTATTCACCACGTTCTCAAATTCCATCGATTACTACACATTTCATCGTATTATACAAAGTCCAACGTAACCCTCAGCAAAGCTTACAAAATCCGAGTTCACCTCAGATTAAAGCCATCCGCAATTTACTCATGGAATCCTTCATTCCCAATCGCCAAGCGCTCACATGATTCATCAAGACCATCGCAAAATCGTCGAAATTTTCCATCTCTCATCCCCTAAAGAAAATTTCAGAATCGCGCATAATGCGGCGATCAGTAAACGGATCGCGAAGCCGCGCGGTCGTATTGCACAATGCCCATCCTTTATTAATACCGCAAGCCCCGTTTAAAAATTTCATCCCCCGACTCGATGGCCGGACGTGATTTTTCAAGAGGGTTGCTCGATACTTCTCCAGGAAGGTGGATGTACAAGTGGCTCGACAGGGACGTGCGCTCCATGTGAAAAGAAGAACATCGAAGCGACGGGGGGTGGGAACGAGCGGAGAAAAGGAAAGAAAGACATCCGCGCGGGGGTTGAACTACGCCCGACGGAGACAATCGACGCGAGAGGGGGATGCGTGGCACCGGAACTCGGGGATTATTCCGGAAACGTTTGGATCTTCCTTGCAGCAGGTTTCTGGTTAAAATAGGGCATTACGATGCTATCTGTGTTACCGGCCAACGTGCGTGGGAGGAACACACGCGCACACTCTATAGAGAGGAAAACAAGGGGGTCGAATTCCTGGTGGAAAAAGGGGCGAGATTCCGGCGAGCGTGCGGACTGTAAGGCGGCAGCGTATAAATATTTATAAGGGGTGTTCACGAACATTAGGCGGGATAGTTCGTTCTACGTTAGCGTGTATTTCCCGCGCCAACCCCACGCTTCACCCCTTTACTCTTGATTTTATTCTCGCCGTTCCTGGGTAATGCTGCTCTTGAGAAATTGCTAGTTTTTGGTTTATACGGTCCCCTGTTGAGCCTCTAGTCGATTACGATGAACACTTCCAGGGAAACGTTAGGGTATATTGTTGGGGTGGTTCTTAGGAAACTAAGGGTAATCGTTTATTGAATTTTCGAGAGGACATTTTTTACGGGATGTTGGAACCTTGAGTTTTAATTTATTTCGCAAGAGTTCATTTTTCATTTTGGACTAAGTATTGTAACTTGTTTCTATATCTGCATTTTGTTAATGTCACTTGCTTTGTGCAAGTCATCAAATTTATAGAATGCCCTTTCTTAATGGATTATTTGAATGTAGTAATACATACTGAAAATTAACGGTACGAACGAGCGTCTGTTAACGACGGGAAATGTATTGATTTTTAGATTAGTCGTGCGTTGAGCTGTAGGTTGTACAGAGGGCTGCACCAATCTCTGCTATGCAACTTACCCTCGTAGGATACGGTAACAGCGCGAACTGGATCACCGACGGGAGACAATATAAATTGGTTATCCCGTGGAATTTCGTATTTGATAATTTGAAATACCGATAGTGTAAAAAAGGCAGACGTTTTGACATGCCTCCACGATTTCCAGTGGCGAGTTTAAGAATTATATTTGAACCAACGATTGAAGTTGATAAAATCGATGAACGTACAGAGCACTTTCGAGGAATGGCGAACAATGGCGAACACCGGCGAACACGATCATCAACTTGACGCATATTGAATTTTATAAACATTTATTACTTTTAAATCTCAAATTTACAAGTTCTAAACGCAGGAATATCAATTCTTCTAGAAACAATAGATTAAACCGTACAATAAACGTTGTAGAATTAAAAGATCTTACCCAGTTGTAGACACAGATTAACAACTATTTTTACTTAAGACTTTTCGAATGCGTATCGCGTACGAAACTCAGATTGCCATTTCTTCGTTCTGTGAACCGAGTCCGTGGCAACGGGGAAAGTTCAATGGTGTGTCTAGATGGTAAATTATTCATGGCCGAGACGAATGAGTTAATAAGCTATAGCACGAGAGGGAGGACCAGGACCGAGATGAGTGATCGTAAATGTAAATCAACCCCCGTGATACAGATACCGGTACACGAAAGGGGCGCGGTGGGTTTGGCCAGCTTCTCCATAAATATATTTAGCTTGAAATCCGGACATAACGCCCCTGATCGCGGACCCGCGGATTATCTCGGCTAAGCCGTGTAAATTCGCGCAGTACCGTGCCCCGAATGAAAGCTGGAAAAATATTTCCGGTGTACACAGATTATGCCTGGCTCGAGCAAATTATAATTCGAATCGTTGGTGCATCTTTGGTTTGCTTAACTTTTTCTGTTGCTTTTCCATTTTTTAAAGCAATATTTTGATTTCATCTTAAGCTTCTGTTGTTTTTCAAATACAAGTATCCTTTTATTTTATCGTTTTATTCGTTTGTAATACCTCGTCATAATATTTCATCTTAAATTTGATAACATGGACTTATAGAGAAAGTGATCTAGATTTATGATTCCAAAAATAATATAAGTGTATACTCTTTTTTATTTTTATGACTTCATTTCGCTGTCGTTCCTTTTGAACTGTTTAGTGTTTTGAAGAATATTCACTACCTTCGATTAAAAAATGAATGATTCTTTTTGTTATCTAAACAAAAGAATCAATGATTATTTTTCTTCGGTGTTAAGCCATCTAGCTACTGTTCGCAAGAACTACTTCGATCCCCTAGAGTTCAACACTCTCACCGTCAGATGTCTCTTCAACTTTGTTGCTAAACTATTGATGTTTCTTTGCGTTAAAAATAATATTGTTTCACGTTTATTTAATCGTAGACGATCTTCTTAACTATTCGTACTTCACATTTTCCCTTTGTGGGTTTCAAAATTCATTTAATCATGAGGAAACATTCACAGGATCATCTTATGATTCTAATAATATGTTTTACTTTATTAAATAATACATTCATTCAAAAAAATATTCCGTTATAACTTAATGACGATGAAATTGTAATAGGATACAGATGGATTTAGTTAGTGCACTATATTCAAGAAGATCAGGTGATTGTTTCCTCTCTGTCATTGATGGATGCCGCTGCATGTATCGAATTTCTGCTTTCGACGGAGACACGAAAGTTTTCGCGTGTCATACACGACGAAAAAAGTTATTAAAATTCGCTGTCATACTTTTCGAAGTATATCATTTTCTTGATTAATACAGAAATATTTCAAAATAAAGGAAAGACTTCATCCAAATTTCATTTAATATCAAAATATTACGAGAAATGAATATTTCCTACACAAAAGAATAATGACTGATCACGTATTGATTGAAAGTAACTGTACGTATATGAAATTTCAATGATAGTACGAGTCTATTGTCGGTACATCGAATATTTAAAACAATTTTAACTGACACGTGATTCGTTAAAAACATTTCCGCCGATTATTCCCAATGTAAATTTCAGTATTGTGTCGATAAGAGAAAACATCGCCTGCAGCATGTGCAATTTATTGCATGCATTCCCACGTGCGGGATGAACGATCCGTGTCAATACGCGTGTAGCGTGCAATGCTATAATTTCCTCTGCAAGAATTCATCACAACGCGGCCATTTCGTGATCCTGCATTAAATATTCTTCAAGATGTACTCTCCCTTTTCTTTTAAGCATAATAAAACTTTGAAAAGGAAATAACAACTCCACATTCAAAGATCCATATAATCACTAAGTAAAATACATTACAATATTTTAACATAATTTAATATTACACTAAATATCCTTTTAAACGCTAAATGAAATGTTACATTAAACATTATATTACATATATGTTAAATAGCATGATAATATTCAACCATTTCACAATGACATTACATTACCTAACACACCCATCCAGTACCTCGATTTTAAAGTTTAATTTCAAACTTCACAACATAATTCCCCAATCAGAACTGGAAACGAGTCGAATAAAAGCGTAAGGAGAACGTACGGTGGGTCTTAGACTACATCAAGCAGATCCAGCAAGACACCAGGCTTTTTCTGTCAACCGAGTAGGTGGATACGTAACAGTAGACCGTAATAACTTGCAACATTTCCCGAACTAAATTATTTATTATCCTGCAGGATGCAGGGCTCCCGTGGGCGAGCCAGGGCTGGGTAGGAAGATATTATACATCAACAATGCTCCCAGGCCCGTGTATAACGTTTCTCGTCGCGCATGTACACGGGGAATCTTTTTGCGGCCAAATTGGCGAATCCGTGGAACCGTTTCAACCAGCTCTCCCTACCCTTCTCGTTTGTTCCGCTGGTGTCAGTCCGAGAAGGAAATACGATTCCACCGTTCCCGCGTGAACAGAACCGCGAGATGCTTCCGTTCTGATTACGGCTAGCAACGGGATGGGAAAAAATTGTTGTTAGTGGCCTGGGCTCAGTGAAATTCGGGTTAATTAACTCTGTCGCTGGAAGAGGATAATGTCAACTGGCAGCGGACAGTTAGTACAGTTAGGACAGAAAACTTTTTGCGAAGATCGAGATTCTGATATTGGTTACTTTACTGTTTCGACGTTTTCTTAGGCAATTTATTTCGCTGGTCTAATACATTGTTGGATATTCTACTTCAGTATATGTTCTTATATATTTTATTTCAGTGGCTTGTCACGTTCTTGGATATTGTACTTTACTAATGTGACATGTCCTTGGATATTCTACTTGAATAATCTGACGAATTCTGTGATACGGTGTTTTAGTCTGATATTTGTTACGTTATTCTACTGTAGTAATGTATTCATGGATATTCTACTCCTTGTTAGACTTCTGGTTTTAGGTACCTACTCCTTTGCGATTGTAGATCCTAGAATACTCTGTTCAAACTATCTATATACCATGTAATTGTCGTGCATACTTCGTCCTCTCATTTATTACACAGTATTCTTACCAATTATGATTTATATCTTACCATCAGCTAGCAGTATTGTGCGAGGTCACTTCTCTGAATTTCTTTCCACTTGTTATCTTTACTTTCTCGTAAGTCCACTAAAATACCTTCAGCCCGTTACTTATCAACACTATGAACCAATTACTCAATATTATCACACAGTACGATATTCAATAAGCTAAGCCTGAAAAAACCTCTCACCTCCAGCAAGCGAATCAAACCTACCCTCCCGACTTGCGCAGAAAATATAAATACCAATCCCAACTCCACTGATCCAAGAAAACAAACAATTTAACCAGTCGCACAATAATCCCCGGCGAACGAAATAAGTAGAAACAAAGAGCGCAAACAGTCCCCAAGAAAGCAGAGGAACGATAAGGGGCGAACCGAGCCGCCGGAGGTCTCTGGGATGAAACAAAAACAGAGGTTCGGTGGAACGGGACAGAGACCCGTTTCATCGACCAGTTGTTCCGCGATCCACGAGGCAGTACAAACACCTCAAATGTCAATAATACAGCCGCGAGTCGGCCGGGCTGGAACGCGGGGCTGGAACGCGGGGCTGGATCTCTCGATTACCCGATCCCGGTGACTTTTATTGGTGCTCCTGCCTGTCATTCGGAGGAAAAGCGCATCCCCATCGTCGCGAGGGTCACTCGCGCTTCCGTTTCTCTTAAATCACAGGTCGGCTTCCCCGCCCTTCCTCGTTCCTTTCCCCTCCTTCTCCCCTTTCCGCCTTCTTTTTTCTCTAGGCCTTTCTTCGAGCCGACACATCGCGTTCGAATTCAGCCGCAGCCCGAAGAATGGTCCCGTGAAAATTACCCCGTCGGGGAACGCGAAAATCTCCGGGGATGAATTTGGCCTGACGCACACGCCCGCTTGACAGCGGATATCGGAGAACCATTCGGAGCGTTCGCCGCCGTCCTTATAAAGATTTCGACGCTTGTAAAGATATTCTTCCCAGAGTCCCTGCGAAGCCGCGATGCACTCGATCGGAGATATTTCTGCCGGGAATTTTCTCGAGACTCCGGTAAGGGCTGCTCCGCACGGAACGTTGAAATGGGTTTGATGGGATTGGCGTGGTTGGTAATTTGACTTCTTGTGATCTTGATTTTTCGACGGTTTTTTGCTGGGACGTACAGTGAAATTGCGTGAAGTCGAGCACAGCAGTTGCAGCGATTGTTGAATTTTGAATTTTTGTGTTTCCAGGGGGTGGCTTTTTGGAGGACGTGCTGTGGAATGAGCGAATGGGAATGCGAGCATGTAGAAGCACGTTGGTATGTAGAGTTTAATGTTTAAATAATGTTTCTTTTGTATTTCAGAAAGTAGAATAAGTAATTTTAATTGGATTGTAATGAAAGTGGAACTGTTATGAAAAGTCTCTTTTCTAGGGAATTGTACATTTAATGGGAACAAACTTGCATGCTGATTCGCACAATCGAAATAAAAGGCAATAAATTTGACAACAAATTGCTCGGAACTAACTGACCATGATCGGTTTCAGGCTGGAATTAACTTTTATAAGGAAGTAAACTTCTCAAAGGGCTCAAAACTCGAACGATTATCGATGAAACTTTTCTCCTTACAATTACGATTTAGCTCGCGACGTAACAGTGTTTCGAGAGAGTGCTGGTATCCTTTCCATTCCAGTTACCGTTGTAATGCCATATTAACTGTTATCGACCCGAATTCACTTCCATTCTTCTTTTAAACCCTTCATCGTAAATAAGTTTCTTATTGATTGGCATGTTTTATGGATCTTGGTATCAGTTTTCCAACAATGTTATGTCTTTTCTTCTCTTCCAGTCGTTTCCGTTCATGCTTTTAAAACAATAAACGCATTTAACGTCGACTGATGAAACTATTTTCATTTTCCATCCTGCAGTTTGCTCACATTTCACAACCATCTTCCTTCTGTACCATTTTTGTTCTCTCGTTCTAAAGAGCGAAACGATCCATATTTACTTCTTCAATTCACAATTTCAATTTTAACTTCTTTCGTCTCTCGACGTGTTAAACTAACGTCCGAGAAGATGCTAGTTCCTCCCCATAACTCTTCAACTCGCGATCAGGCGTGAGTTACACGAGGATCTGCGGATTCCCGCTGACGCGACGCTTTCCGTCTCTTATCGCGGCTCATTCGAACGCTTATTTTTTCTCGCGACGCCGAGTAAAAAAGTATCTTCGCGCGAAGTTCCCCTATAAAATTCAATCCGGACCAGCTTTCGAGCAGATAGGAAAATGACTTCGAAAAGTTCGCAGACGCCGGTGCGGCGAATTCCGGGCGAAAGGTATGAAGCGTGAGAAAATAATATGGGAACCGTTTCCTGCCGGTTGAAGGCGGTCTCGGCACAATGGTACTGTGGGATGTGGCCGTACGAAAAACCGGGGAACGATCCTTATTTAACCCATTTGCACCATACGACAGAATGAAAGATGTTTCATTCTTGTTCAACTTCTTTTCGCTTTTGTCTATCAATGAATACGATTAGTTCATTACAATTCATACAACGCAATGAAATTTCTTAATTACACGATAAGGCAATATTAATTGACTCATTGACGATCAAGTTTAACCCTAGATAACTAAACCTAAATCATTCTTCATCCGTAACTAAACAGTCCACTCAGACTACAGATTGAAAACGTACATGTTTTTATATTTCTTTATTTACTGCAAACAAAGTAGGATAACGTAAGGCACATATTATTGTGGTGTACGACGCAGGCGACCGATGATGGCCTACAGAACTATGCCTCATGTTGACGAGATTAGTGTTTAAGGTCATTGTAAGGCTTTTGGAGGACAATCTAGTTTTACGAGTTGAGATGAGCAGGACAGAGTACAGTGTTGAACAGTATAGTATTGCGTAGAATAGATACACAGTTACATAGTTTAATTCTAGTCTTAATTAATCCCAATCTCACATTATTAGTATTCACTTAAAGAGTAGAAAATCGTTGAAAAGTAACTTTGCAGTGTTGATGTACGTTAAAAATGAGCTGAATTCAAGTTCAAACAAGTGGCAATGGTAAGTGAACTATTTAGACGAATGTTTGGTTATCTAGGGTTAACATCAACATGCGCGTCTCATGTTCGCCCCTTTTATTACTATTATTCACAAAAGCCTCTCACTCGGACTGTCTTTCGGCCGACTTCACCGAATAAATCCCGCGGAACACGCGAAAATTGTCTGGCGGCAGACATTTTCCTCGCGGCTCGTTATCTATCCGGAGCGGGAGCCGTTGTAAAGATCGCGGGGATTTCCTGCGAGAACGGTTAGTTGCCAGTTTTCGACTGATAGACCGTGGAAACTTTAAGGCTCCCCGTTACTTTTCCCGGCCGGATGTTCTCAAAGAACTTTTTCGACGGGAAACGAAGGAAGTGGATTGTACCAATTTTTCTTGGAATACGGACGGAGCTGGGTTTCCCGGGGAGTCCCTTTATTGAAACTTCTTTTACGTTGGATTATCTGTACACCGGGTGTTTCCCGGCGAGCGTGAAACGGTTCCCGCGGTTTGTTTGCTCGGATATTTACTTTGGAACAGAAAGAATAGGTATCCGTATGTTTTGATTTTGATTGTTGCTACCAGACCGCGAACGTTATTCGATCTTTGATCTTCGTAGGTGATAAAGTAACGTTGACTTTTGTGTCTTTGGAAGAAAGTGATCTAGTTTGAGGACGTGACGAGCAAGAAAATTATGTTAGGATTATATTCTTTGAGGCTATGAATATTTGAGAATCGTTGTGTCAAGAGTTATTTAGCTTGGTGTAACATTAATTGGTTGTTTCCTCGGTTAGAATAATTATTAGTTACCAATGTTACAAGTTTTACGCACGAGAGTGTATATTATACACTACAAAGTAGAAGGAAGCCTGACAATGACACAGTTTCGTGTAATCCTCTACGTTTTCTCACCTTTTCCTCTATCCATCCTCCCAAAGTACACACTTTCCATGTCTTTTCTCCGACCTCCTTGGGGAAGGAAGAAACCCCATAAAAATGCCCAGGATTCCTGAGAAACTCTCGTTTCTGGCCAAGCATGAGACCCAACCTCGATATCTTTTACGCGTCGTCTGGTGAATTATGCAAGTAGCCCCGTAAGATATATCTCCAGGCAAGATACCATCTTCTCTAGAGATTTCGTGTACAGCACTGTACAAATGTGCTGTCCCCGCAGTAGCAAATTGCTAGCTTTCCTCTTCATTCACTGGTTTCTACGTTCAATATCTCAATTCTTCGCTCGACTTGTTAAATATTCGTCCAACAATGTGCGAATTCGCTTCAGTTTTAAATCGTTGCATTTCAAACCAGACTGTACAATCATTAACCGATCTTTGTACTGGCGTCAATAAATTCTCCATTCGAATACAACAGAAACAGCATCGATTATTAATCGATTATATCGATATTTCCTTTACACGTAGAGACAGAATTCTCTGTTAAACAAGTGTATATGTTGTTTGGATTATTGTAATGAGATATAGACGACACTGTTTCAAATGAACTAATGAGAAAACATACGTCAATTAAGAAACATAATATTATATATAACACTTTGTAATTTCTTGTAATCGAGTGCAAAGGGTTAAGAATTGTACAGTAAAGATATCATTCTTGGATGATCCTGTAGAACCGACGTGTCCTGGCGGATTACGTGTCCGGGTGCATCGGTTTCGAGGTATCTAAGTGTTCACGCGTTTGCGTGCCAGCATACATATGATCCTGATATACGTTTCTATGAATATACTGCGTTAGGACTCCTTCGGGAATGTTTCGACCCACGGAGCTATTGCGGAGGAAGGCCGTGTTCGACTCGGCTGAATGCGATCCCGGAATTCCTTTCGAATCCTGATGGAATATAGGTGTATCGATCTACCCAATGGCTGGCGACTTTCGTGACGCGGCCGTTCGCGATCCCGATTCCAGTATGAAATTATTTGACGAAGTATTGATCGACCGTATGGAATTTCTGTGTCGCGTCGATCAGGATATACTGATAGAAAAGGAGCATTCGTTCCATTGTAACAGGATAATAATTAGTTCCATTATACTGGAATTATCTAGGTAAGGAAATCAAGTGATCTATCTATAAGGACATCAATCTTCAAATATTAAACTTCATTATACTATACCGAAAGAAATATTAATAGAAAAGAAATAATTTCCATTAGAATTAACTCCACTAACACTATTACCGAATAAAAATGATCATTACCCAACCCTTTCTCGATTAACATCATTACCTAAAACAATAATAATTCAAACCGAAGAATGCATCTTCAAACAAGAGAGACTAATTCTAATAAACATACTTCATTACACTGATAATTACAAAACACACCAACCGAAACCTCGAACCCAATTGAACAACAGCATAGACGTCCCGACTGATTCCTACAACAGTACTTTTCCCCAGACAATCGTGTCAACGTTCCACCGATTAATTAACCCGACCAACAATTATCAGAATCATAGTGTCGCAGGCATTACAGGGGACCACCCGGCTCCTCGAAGGAAATTGTTACCCGACCGGCTCGGCCTGGCGCGACTCGGACATCCATTTAGTACCATTTCTCCTGTCGAGACTAGCGAGCCCGCTTTAGACAATGATATTTCATTGTTAAGCACTGTTACAGCGGCCACCGCTAGCCTGCTAGATCCTCGGGGTGTCTTCCATCCTTGGCGGACTCTATAGGCGATCGATTTCCTCCCGGCCGACCCTTAAACCCACGCGACGCGACGCGACGCCTTTAGAAACGACGTCCCGACGTCCACCTGTAAACCGAGGCGCCACGGGAGCGAAGCTCCCGATTACTTAATCATAATTTACTCCGCGAATTTCCCGCCGCGTAATCCTCCCTAATACTCCGCGCTGTTTGCGGGGATTATTATTGAATCGCCGAGATCAGAGATAGGTACACTCTGTTTTTCGATCTTTCGCACGCGAAGATTCTCAGGTAAATTTCTCGGAGATTTTCCATTATACAGGGCTCGAGGAAGATTGATTGATGTGTTGTGTCTGAGAATATTGGTATGTTCGCGATTCGTTGCTCTTTTCTTGGGAAATTGGAATTATACCCTTGAAAGCGACAAATGAAAATAGGGATATATTGTCTTTTGTTAGTCTTCAGAAATTAATGAGCGGAGATTACATATTTCGGAGGTAATTAAGACAATTAAGATTCATGAAATACCGTTTCTAAACGTGAAATTTAGATATGTTAGCTCGTTGAGAAGTTTATTTATCTCGATAGCAAATGTTCCTAATATCATTCAAGAAGTAATTACCAATTAGTTGTCTTTCGTGAATTGTAAAAACCAAATGATTCCCACGGACGTGAAACTCTAATTAAAACACGCAGGCGTACACCGCGCCGAAGCATCTGCACGCGCAGCTCGAAATTCGATAAATTGGTTTACCCGATAAAACACTGATTCCCACGTTTGCGTAATGCATCCGATACTCTTTGAGTCCCCGGTAACGTTGTTGACGCGGAACGTTCGACCGGTCCGCGCGGCGTGTTTGCGAAACGCCGGCGAAAGAATAAACAGGCAGTTTGGCGCCGTATTAAACAATAACTGCGTGAAACGCGTGGACATTAAATTTCGCAGGCAGTTGGCCGCGCAACGGAACTCCGGATTACGCTGTTAATAAATACGTCCGCGTAACAAATTCCAGGATAATATTTCTCTCTCGCTCTCTATCCGGCTCTCGTTGCTTTTATCACCGTCATTTGCCCGGCTCTATGAAATTCTTTGATTCCCCGCCGACGCGGCGCGCACCGCTGGAAATTTCGCGTGAAATTTTACGAAAATTTACGCGCCCGTCTGCTGCTACCGGATCGACGGTGGATAAAAAATTTCGGGGAAAGTTGAAAGCCGCGTTTCAAACGGCTCGGAAGTTCGGCAACGAAATTACGCTAACTACCCGGCTCGGTAACATTTAGAACTGGGTAATGATATCGACGTTTCTTCCCGTTAACGAAATTCTCATTTGTTTTTGGAGGCTCTTTGCGTTGGGTGTTTTCGAAACATTGTATTATTCTATATCTTTATTTCAATTGACAATTGTATTACTTTTGACTCATAGAAACATTGTAATTTCGTTGTAATTCATACTTTATTAATAGAACTTCTGTTCGACAATTTCTTTATAAAAGCTATAAGCGTTATTAAGATTTCAATTGGTTTATATTTCAGCTTAGATATTACGAAATCAGCTTGATTAATAATTTTTTACAAAAGTATCCGTACCTTTGTAGCAAAGGTAAGCAAAAGTAGCAAAAGAAGGAATTAAGAATTAGTCATTTCGACCCAGCTGGTAGTTCCAGTGTTAAATAGGGAAGGAGTAGAAAGCAGAAGATTCGAAAGTTTACTTTGTATAGCGGGTTTCTCCATTGTTTGAAGTCATTTTATGCATCGAATGCGAGGTTCCGACCGAGGGAGGTTTCGTCAGCTCAGCCATTTTCTTTGCCCGCGAAAATTTCGCAGCGCAGATAGCAAAGTTTAGCAGTGGTTGCAACTCAAGTGCAAGAGAAATTGGACCAGTGATACCCTTGAAACCGCCATCGTCCTGGGGACACCATGGGACATCGATTTTCTCTCTGGTACAGACTTGTTCCCCGGAGCATCGACTCAATCCCTTGCAAATTGTTATCCTTGCATCTCAACGAGGGAGTCTGCTATCATGCGAATTCGTTTTCCTCTCATTTCCATTATTTTCTCTGTGCCTTTCTTTCCTTCCGTTGTTTGGATCAATTACCGGCGACCATCGAAAACGCGTTGCTCAATTCGGGGGATCATTCGAATAAAAAATTCTCTTAAACGGAATTCCTTTCTCTTACTATATACTTAGTAAAAAAGAAATAATTCTACTTCTTTTTCCGAATTCAATTAAAAAATCTTTCAACAGTGTATACAATTCGTTTCTTAAACTTTTCTACTAAATTTTCAGAGTCTGAACGCCGATACATAAATTTCTTCGATATTCCTTTAACGTTTCACTCTCGAACACTCGGAACATTCAATTCAAGGGATGAACCGCACAAAGGAATCGCTTGAAAGGGTTCTATCCGTTAACTGGAAGATTCAATTACTTAAAAATCATTCGAAGCTGCTTAGAAATATCATATTCGCTGTTCCATTAAGGATATTAAATATTCAGATTACGGGCGGCAGTATTTTCGTTTGATTTCCCCATCATTTTTTTACCGTCGATCCACGGGTCGGTGGTTATCATTATCGTGCGCATAAACCGGCGAGGGACTCGTGAAATTCGTATCTTCGTTCTTTTTATAGCGGATCGATCGGAGAATGTTAATACACGATAATATCAAACGCGATGGTTACTCGCGTCGTAAAATATTTCAGTAGTTATTGGCTTCCGTATTATCGAAGCCGGCGTACAATCGCTCTAAAAAGACCTTCTTCCTTTTTCCTCCTTTTTTTCCCTACTTTTTCGCCCCCCCCCCCCTCTCTCTCTCTCTCTCTCTCTCTCTCTCTCTCTCTCTCTCTCTCTCCTCTCTCTCTCTCTCTCTCTCTCTCTCTCTCTCTCTCCCTCTCTCTCTCTCTCTCTCTTTTTGATAACAGCGTGTTTCCATCCCGTGAAAGGCTTTAAATCTCTAGGTAGCACCGGCGAGAAGAGACTCCGTGGAAGAAATCCGGAAGCCCCCAAGAAGCGAAAAAGTCGATCGTAAAGAATCTCGTTTCCCTCCTGTTCAACGGCGGAATAGTATGCGTATCTACTCGCTGTTGCCAGTTTTGACCCACATTCGCGGCTATCTATACCTTTATTCTTCGCCGCGATACCGATAAAACGGTTGCTAATGCAAGTGGAAGATTTTCACTTAACGTGCGTGAGTTTCGAGGCTGCCGTTGTGTTTGGAGAAGGGCAACACTCTGACGCTACATAATTTGCACCGCTATAGGTGGAAATAATAAATGTATAATATTATTTGTGTACCTTATTCAATAATGAGGTAATTATTATGAAAGTATGTGTTATGCAGGAGAAAATTATATGATTATTTCTTAGCTGAATATATTATCCAACATGTTTATATATATATTTATTATGGGAATTCATTGAAGCAGGTTTCCGAATTTCAATTAAATAATTTACCGTATTCAACGAGGTGAATACATTCCACAGGAACAACTTCATAAATTCGCCTCACATTATTCCGCCATTTCAAATGTAACAAAACGTACATTTATTTACAATTCTCCTTGAATGAAAACAATTACCGGGAGCATGTGAAAATTAATACGAAACCTTCGACAATCAGGTAAATAGAAACCGAACTGCGCTTGTCTGACAGTTTCAATTGCAACGATAAATTCGTGTACCTGTCTTCTCCAAAAATTAATAAAATCCACATTGTATCGCGTATTAATTCGATGAAATCGGAATGAACGGTTCCATTTGGGGAATTATTTTTCATGCTGTCTTCGAAATACAGAATATACTCGTGCACAATTTTCGTCGATCGTTTTCCAATCGTATATAACGAGTTAATAATTTTCTTTCTTCATCGACGCTTCATAATTACCGAGCGAATGAAGATTCGCTTTAATCGAGAAAATTAGCGTGTCGTGAACCGTGAGCAGCTGGGAATCATTTAACGCGTCACCACGTAAACATATCATCGGGGACAGGCTGTCCCTCGTTAAACGTACCGTGCCTTTTTGCGACCGGAAATTTGATGAGGGTCCGACCGAAAACAAGAGGAATACGTATTTACACACGAACAGCCGCTTCGAGGCGATAAATGTTCTCGGACCGGCTCCTCGCATTGCCCTTCAAGGGAACCTACTCGTTTCCAACCCCTCATTATGGATCTCTCGTCGCTCGATCCTTTCGAGAGAAAGCTTCTCAATCTCTGGAAAAGTTCCTTCCAACCGGAGAATATTCGATTAACATAGGGAAAATAAAAATTAGTTAGATATTCAACAAATGTATACAAAAATTAACCGAGTAATATTCTTTGTTCTATATTAAATTCTCTGTAGAAACAGTTTCCATAATTTAAGCATAATATACTGTACTGGTAAAATGTCTTAATATTTCTTAATATCCGAAAATAATTCACTGATAAACTATAAAATTCTAAAACTGATCTATATCTTAACAAATTTCATGCATCCGTATTCTAAAGTATAAAATGAAATTGAATATTTCAGTATATTCGGTTTACAGCAGCATATTAATGGAAGTGGTGCTTTAAACAACTTTCGGGACACAAAGGGTTAAGGTTAAGGGGGTTGTTGCTCACTCGACGAGCCGCCTGTAAACTGATGTAGCCAATAAGGACTGACCTTCACTCTCGTTGTGAACAGCGGGGCGGAAAACCCATGCCAAAATCCTCACACCCCGTTCAGCGGCCATTTTCGCCCGTCAGAGAACCGGGAAAAGGGGAGTGATTAAGAGCGCCGAATTGATTCCGTTGTCGACACATGGGCGAGTACAGATGGGACTACTTTTTCTCCCGTGTCTCGCAACAAACGACCCGGTCACGGCACAGACGCGCGAACTTGAATGGATTTTGATCGTTCTTTTAGTACGTCGTTCTTTCCCGATCCCAGGGGACCACGAAGGGATGTTTCCTTGAGGATTGTTACCTTCAACCCTTAAACGCGCGATATTATCATCTGACAATGTGTTTATCGATTCATCTATTATTCTTGGAATTGTAATATTTCTCAAGAGAAATAACCATTGTAGACATTTTTGAATTCGTCAGATTACTGAAATGGAAATTGTGAATTTTTAAAATATTTTTCTGGGTTTCATTGGAGCACCGGTTGGCTATTTTGAAATGTTTCATTATTTCCATAAATATTATGTATTTGGGAATAATGTAATGGTATATTTGGAAGATTATTGTAAATTAAAGATTATATTAGAGGCACGAGAACATTGAACTTTTCTTAAGTTAGAAAGCTTGTTATAAGAAAGGATAATGTTCGAATGAAGAAAAATCTTTGCACGTGAGAATGTGATTGTAGCCCCAGTTGAACAGTTACACAAGGAATCGGCTGTTAACTGACTCGAGGGCTTGTTTCGTGAACACTGTGATCGATACTCGTGGATATCATTGCCGAGTTTCTGCCTTGCAGGCAAGAAGCGGTGTTTGTGGGGGAAACGTGCCGCGGAGCTCGCAATAGGGCTTACGGGAAGTCAAGCTTCAGAAATAATGAGAAGCTTCGTCCGCTGTTTTCTCACCGCCTCACCAGTAACTGTGTTGATTCTCTGAGTTTGCACTCGCACGCAATGACCCTGTAAAAATGGTCTCCGTAAACAAAGAATTTTACATGAAATTGGCTCGCGAACTTCCCTCCATTTACATTTTACGTGAATTAACTCCCTCTCTGTCGTCGCTCGTTTCAACAATCACTCTATTCAACGAAATTCAACGTACCTCCGCGATACAGTAACATTTTTCACGCAGAATATGAAAATTTGATCGTCACTCTAGCCAAAAGCAGATCATCGTGTTCTATTTATATCTTTTTAATTTTTATATCGAGTTTCTTTGAATCCTGATACCTTTCGAGTTTGTTTTTCGCTTTAAATTCTACTTTTAATTTATACGAAAACATATTTTTGTAATGTACACAGAATATATTTAGAAACAGGAAATAAAGTGAATCCAATAAAGTTTACCGTAGATAATAATAGATTTCGATTAAGAAAGCATTTTTATTAGATCTTCAGATTTCAAATTATTCGCCAGCCAGTTCGCCGTGCGGAAAACGAGGCGAGGCAATAAGTTCCACTATGAATTTTCAATTTGTTTATAAATGCGGCGTGAACGTTAGCCGAAAATCAGTTTTCCCGGGGAAAATGTCGCTCCCCGGGGAAGTTGTAAGCCGCTAGGAGGAAAGACGACGGAAACTTTCTGCGCGGGTGTATTAAAATTCAGTGCTCTATAGAAACTTGGCGCGGAGGCGCGCCGAACGGAAGACAAAGAACAGTGAAATATGAAATTATATCGAATGGGACGGGCCTCCGGTTACTATTACAGTTTAAACTACGAACAAACAGAACGGTCCCTTTTAACTCGCATTATTGTCAGCCAGCGACGCTCGGCGTTCCATTTCCACCGATATCAGCTCTTCGTTTTAACTCGTTCACGTTACTGTCCTACTGGAAACGCTCCATTGTCTTTGGAATGCGAAAAATTCTATCGCAATAAAAAACACGAGTGCTTTGATTTCAAACAGTCATGAGATTCGTTAATATTATTTCCTTCGTTTCACTGGAAACTCCGAAGTTTCTTTTTTATTTCAAATTCTTCGACACTTATTTTAAGGATTAAACAACTTGGAAGTTTCATAATTAATTGGATACTTGATCGAGTATTCAATTTTTCATTAGTTATCATACAATCAATATTTCATTAAAAGTTTCGTGGATTCTACGTTCTCCTCTTTCAAATTCAAACTTATTTCTTAGCGTACAAAATCATCAAACAGTGACAACAGTAATTAAATAATAACACAATAATAAACTCGCTTACTTTTCAGTTAGCATAAAGTAATCTTCGATCGTAGCTACCCTTTAACGAAACACTTGTCGACGGAAGCGACAGGATCTTATCGGCGCCGTCTTGAATTCACATTGGTGGATGTCCTCGTCAGATTCAGACGTCGGGGAACGAAATTTCGTTCGTTTCGTGTGCGCAACACCGTACTCGGCATTTGTACGCAAATTTATCCTGGCCCGGCCGCGCGAAAGAGAAAAAAAGGAAAGGAAGGATGCGACGCGGCGGTGTCGGAGAGGGTGCGTATTAAAATTCAGGACTCCTCACGGGTCCCCCGCGGGAACTTGGCGAACTACGGGAGACAATGAAACGTGAAATTATGTTAAAAAGCGTAGGCGCACGGGATACGGGGTTTCGTGTAGTCTAGACAGAGAGCCATGGGGTGAGGGAGCGCGCTCGGATAAAAGTTACCTTGCTTATCGCTTTTCTCGATGGAAATTCGCCGCGTGGCTCTTCAACACGTAAAACAATTTAAAACTTGTCCCCGACGGGTGAATACCTTACGCCGACAGCTGATTTAATGGGAACAGTAGTTTGCGCGTGTTTCCGTGGCTGCTGGCAAAAATTCTGTCGTCCGACGGTACCAGGAATCTAACGTTTCCGATCCTAATGTCGCTGTCGCTTGCATATTTTGGTAGGTATTAGTCATTTCCAAGTGTCGCGTGTTGAAAATGATTCTTCGATAAATTACATAGGAATTGCTTTTTGACGGGATTTCTAATCTTGACGGGATTTTAATGAACGTTTTGTTTCGTGGATTTGACGTCAGATGCCATAAACAAGAGCAACGTTAGTAAGTTGAATTTGTCTCATTGTGGAATTTGAATTTTTCAAATTGAGTTCTGAGGAAATTATTTAGAATATTCAAATGAGTTGAAATTATGTAAGTTGTATTAGGTTTGTTGAATAATCTGCCACTTTTCAGAGAAACGTTCGCGAGTTTCGCTTGGGATACTGTCTACAGTTTGAATAGAATTTCTTAATGAGCTACGCATTATTCGCTGAACTTCTGACTTCTAGAATTTTATTGTTTCTTTTTGTTATACTTTCGTGATCTTGGGAAATGAAAGTGCCGAGAGGGTCTTACATACAGTTTCTCGTTTCTCGAGCAGCGTGTCTCGATTCCGCCGGACTCTGTGTCATTGTCAATGCACCATCGACTAACGCTAATTACACCGCGATTACACGCCGGCCCCAATTATTGTAATGTTGCACGGTCATGTAATGGGTATCGACTGTTACTTGAATGGAAACGTTAATCGCGGAATCCGCGTATTCTAATGCGACGCGCGTCGGACGAGTGGTTAATGTCTGCGATCTTGCGATGGGACTCGGGCCAGTGTCATATTAACGATTGCCACTCACGAGCAGCGCTGAAAATCGTGACATAATTGCACAAAATATTTCGAATTGCGCCGGTTTACCACGGCGATGTTGGTCTATCGATTTTCATATAGTGGGACAATGGAGGAGCAGTGAAGACTGTTTGTTCACCTCTTGTCCCTGTATTTAAGAATGCACAATTGAGTTATGATACTGTCAATCTGTGCATTTCATTCCAACAGAGATAATAAAAACTAAACTATTCTCCTCATTTAATTATACTTTGATTGCACGTATTAGAATTCTTTTAGAAAACTCTCGGTTTCCCTATGTACAATGTCTGACCATGCACATGCACATTCTACTTGACAATATCTGCACTATTTCCAATGAATTCTTCACTTCAAAATAATTTCTTCTACCTATAAAACTCTTCAAATCAGATGTTACATTTCTATGTAACCAGCAGGTCTAATTTTCAGTTTCATTTTCTTATTTAATTCTCTACAAGTATTTTAATCACATTATTCAAGCTATTAGTTTCGAATTACATTTTTGTTCTCATGGTGGAATACAACAGCAGTTCTTGACCTTCTCAAACAAAGAATACAGAGTGCGAGTAAGTTTCGTAAGCCAGTGGATTTATACAAAGCACCGCCAAGAAATTAGCGCGCGGTAGTGTAAGAACAGCGGCGTAACACGGAAAGCACGGCGATACCGCGTCGCAGCGGACTCCACGGGAATTATACAACAGTCCATGAATTTTGGATACGGTTTTAATTTTCAACAGGTGTTCGGTACTTTATACGAATGGTCGCCGCTACCGGAAAACGTGGATACCCGTTCAGAAAATTAGAAGCAGCAGCTGCGCGGAGCTACGGAGTTCACCTAAGCGGTCGAAATTCTGGTTACGATAAAATTTTCGCGGATGCTTCGGGTAATTCCACGCTAGAAATTTAATACCGGCGGATACGATCCATTGCGGCAAATTAGGAACTATCCCAAGGGTATTCGGGTATCCGAGTTTCCTACCGGCAGTTCACCTGTTGTGGGCGTCGGAATCAGTCTTAATCCGAAAATCATTTTTCTGTCAATTATTCTGTTTATCGTTTGAGCTGTGAATCTTGGACACTGAACACTACTTTTATTTGTAGTATCCCGTTACTGTGAGCTTGAAGTTTAGTTTATTAATCCTTTGCACTCCAGAGGCGACTCTCAGACAATTGATTTAAGATAGGAAAATTGTAAAGTTTGATATTGAATATTAAATTTTGATTTCTCAAGTTCGTTTGAGAAAATGTCGTCAGTGTCTCGTTAGAAAATGTTGAGTAGTTTCAGTGAAATACTTCTGGAGTACAAAGGGTTAATAACTAACTTTTAGTACCGTGATATTGTTGAAATATGCGCGAGAAATAAGGTATCTACATTAATCTACATAATATTAAAATGTTCAAAGAGCCAATTTAAGTCTCTCCCACATCCTATACCATGTTTGAAAAAAAATAACAATTCCAACGAACAACCGAGAAGAGATTCGAATATTTCAATTGAAATCTCGAAATCCAATACATGTCTGCCTACGACAAACCATTTCCACTTGCCACGAATAACATTATGCTCCCATAGAACTGCCATTTATTGGAACCGTTTGAAAATGTCCGTAAGAAAGTTACAACTGAAATATAGTAGCCACATAATTCACGGCATAAAGGTTTAAATTGCTTTTTGACAACAACATTTTCCAGGGAACGTTGTGCGTCGACTTGTCCGGCAGCTGTTCTTCCTTCCGGTCACGTGCCCGTCGCCCCGCTAAATCCTGAAAGAGATTTTGACGATTTTCCGAGCACAATAACAATAAAACCCTAGCTGATAATAAAGGGGATAGATTAAAGGGGACGATATATACACCTAGCCTGACCTCTGTGCCGTTTATATCGCTCGCGGGGTCGGCGCGTGTGTCTTATGGAATCTTGACTCGTATACCGGCTCGTGATTCGTATTGCCTCCGCGAGGTTGCAAATTTTAACCGTATTCAGTAGTCTCGTAGCGCAGTTACCAAGACTTTCGATGGCTCTATAAAACTACTTTATACACAGTCAACGGGAAATTGCTGTTGCGCCGCTGGTACGTGACGCATTAAAAGCCGAACGCACGCTCTCGCGTAAATAATGGCATTATTTATTAGCGCCCGGTATACGGGACTTCTTTATCATTCGACAGTGTAGCCGCGCTCCGACGTTTATCGATCTTTTTACGGTTAATTCGCCGCGGGGATAATGCCCGGGAAATCAACTACGGAAATCGTTACGGTTACCGCCGAAGTTCAGTTTCCAAAGGAATGGTTTGATGGAACGAGATTTTAATATGTAGTTGTATATTTATTTTATCTGTTGGGTTTCTCTTTCGCTGAACTTCAATTATTTTTGTTACTTCTTGCGATCTTTCGTTTGTTCTTTACACTTCCTCTTTCTTTGTGGGGTTATAGCTCTGAGATTCACAAATGTTATATGTAATAATTAATATATTCTGTTGGCGCAAACAATTTTTTTTTCTGTAAAAAGTAACATATCGACTAACTTTTAATAAAAATCTCAAGTTTCTTCGGAAGAAATTCCGAAAATAAACTGTAAACCCATATTCATCCAGCAACCGCAACAGTAAAAATAAAACGTCACATGCCGCTTCGTCCGATCCTTAGAAAAATGTTTCAAAACCGTTGCCAACTGGCCACACATCCGACGTTTACCCGTACGTCTACGTACGGTCCGCGCCGTAGGGAAACGGCTTGCCCAAGTCAGTCGTTATAATAGACGGGTCCGAGATACTTTTCCCCGCGAGGTCGGTCCAATTTTAGGTAAACAAAGCTTCCTGCGGTATCACCCCCCGTGGACAGCCGCTGAAACACCTTTCCCTGACGCAAGTGAGGTCTCCGCGTCTCCATTTCGAGTACATCTCCAGGGCATCGCTTCCCGAGGACCAGCCATTTCTAAAGTGTCATCGCGTTAGAAGGGACGGTTGAACTTCAAATTTCAAGCCCCGAGAAGGAGACCGTGAAAGAAATGAAGAGAAAAGGTTTTTGCGTCTCCATTTCGCATACATCTCGAGGGCATCTCTTTCTAAAGACCGGTCGTCCCCCGAACGTCGTCGCGTTAGGGTACGTTTACAGTAGAGCTGCGACGGAAGCTAAGAAAACGTCGATCAGAGTGCCGTTGAAATATCTTCGGATTACAGTGTAGTTGTTACAGTCGTATTGGTTTAGTCATCCAACGTCGAGCAGTCAAATTCGCTAAATTCAACTATGGAAACGCTCTCAATACTCTCTCGTTCTATGTGAAATTCGTTCGTCTCTCTTCCCATAGATGCCAGAAACAACTCTGAACTCCGTGTGTTCCCACGGCGCGCTGTTAAGATTAAAGCTTGCCATTGGCCCCGTTTCGCGTTCCTCTTCGACCCCCATCTCACGGTTCAGGTTCGCGTTAAGCATCGAACACGACGCGGAAGGAGCCAGCGCCGGCAGCCTTTTTATTGACGGTGATAAACATTTTTATAGACCCCACGCGAATTACTACTTTTTACAACCGTTGCGTTCCCTCGATCTCCGCGCTGCCAGCTTTCCTCCCACGCTCCTCTTAACCCTCTCCACTGTCCGCGCGCGTTCGGTATCTTTGACCCCCTTGCATTATTCTTCCGTTTCTTCGACTATTTCCTTTTTTCCCTCGCCGGACTCCGCGTCCGGCAAATTGTAGCATCCGAGAGAGGGAATTTGTGGATACGACCTCGGCTGCTGGGCTTTGTTCAACTTGTTTAGGGGACGGCGCACGGTTGCTCGGCCGTGAATGTCTATGAGCAAGAGAAATGTGGTTTATTGGAACACGGAACGCAGGTGGTTGCTGGAATTTTTTCAGGTACGCCGTGGGCCGGAGTTTATGGAGGTCGAGAAGTTGGGATGGTTGTAATTTTGTTTTTCAGGTAGATATTGGAAGATGTTGGGAACTGGGAAAGGGTCCTTCGTATTTGCTACTTGGCGTTGCTGTGCTCGGTCAGTCTGCGTCTTTGTGTTTCTATGGGCGCGTTAATTGGATGATATAATACCAGATCGCTGGGTTGAATGCAACGGATTTTCTCGTTCACCTTTATCTCGTTACGGTCGATCGTTGGATCGTAATTACGAATGCTGCGAATTAAAGTATTCGGAGCTTGTTAGCGGGACGCGGAAAAATCAAATTGTATTCACTTATTTATATTCATTAGTTAAATAAATTCTTAGCGTGAGTCGTTTCAGAGATTTTTAGTATATAACATTATTTTATTTCATTTTATTTCATTGCTGTGTCAGTGATTTTTTTCGTGAATATAATTTACACAATTTCTCGGAGTCTATTTAGAATACTTCAAGGACGCGGCATTTAATTCTCATCATTTCTGAAGTAGGTGATTTACAGGTTCGTCCATCGTGTTCGTAATAATTCATCGGCGGAATTATTGTCCTGAGGGACACACGTTCGACCGGGTTGCACGGCACGTCGTACAAGGCACCGTAGCATTCAGCTTTCGAGCTTGCAGAATTCTGTACAGACCGGGCACGTACACACAATGGAGGTACCCGTGGCCAAAGAAACGTAATTGCAGCAGTGTCAGTCGCTGCGAATTGCTTAAAGTGGACATAGTTTAATTAACTGTTCATAGAATTACAGTGAAGTCATTGTAGTACTGGTATCAAGTCTATTCTCTGCTATCTAAGCCTTCCGAAGTTAATTCTTTTTATTGTGGCTTGAAAATATCTTCCGTTATTCGTTCCCTTCTATTCAGTTTCACGCTGCGATATCTAGACAACACTAACATCGTAGATATATTATCTATTTCGAAAGGTTTTTAAGCTACAATTCTCGGGATTTATATAAACAAGCACGTACTTTTCTATTAACAATAGAATAAACTGAAATTAACACTGGATTTACGGATGTTTATTCTAATTTCAAATAACTCGAAACAAAAATAAACTCTTCACACCTGCACAATTCATGAAGGTTTAACCACGATTATTCAAACATTAAAAAAAGAGCGTTCCCTTATAAAAAACAATGTCGAAAAATTTCCACGAGGCATAAAAAATTCCCGATAACACGCGTTCAAACTGAAACGACCCGCCCATTCGACGCGCGCGATTTTACATCCGCCCGAACACGGGATTGCATTTTCGTGCCCAATAACGCCGCCGAAAGGATAATTCAAAACAGCTCGGCGATCGACGAAACCTCCGCCAGTTAAATAACTTTTTATATACGAATGATCGTGTCGTCGACGGTCTAGCACGCGCGCGCGTTCCGCTGTAATTCCGGAATTATACTGTCAGTTTAAAAAGTTCCCCGTGGGTTCATAGCGGGGCATCGCGCGCGTCACCTGTGACAGACGTGACGTTTCGCGGGTTTCATCGTCGAAAAATTCCCGGCCGCTGGAAAATTCGATACAAACCTCGCCTCCAACCGCCCCTGGCCGCGAACCTTCGCGTTCTACCCTCTGGTCCACGGGGATACGGGGTTGTTTGCGTGTAAGGCGAGGCCGAGGGATGATGCAGAGCCAGCACTGCAACCTAACACCCAACAGCTCTTATCTCGTATCGTCTATAGATCGGGAGGGGTTGCTCGACGAAGCGAAATATTCGTCTTGTATGACGGGTCCATCCAAATTGAGATCCGATCGATCCGATATACCATGTCCCGCCCTCTGCTCTCCCTTCTTCGGACGCCGCCCCTTCGTT
This sequence comes from Nomia melanderi, assembly GCF_051020985.1. Lineage (NCBI taxonomy): Eukaryota > Metazoa > Arthropoda > Insecta > Hymenoptera > Halictidae > Nomia > Nomia melanderi. Next base: position 75,417 of record NC_135012.1, read on the forward strand.
CGGGGCTTTCTAATAAAATTTCCGTCACTTTCTCGCTGCCTTCTCGCTGTTTTCTGGAATTTCGAGGAATCCAAACTGTCTGTGAATGCAATAGATTGTGTAGATTCCGATGGATCTTAATTTTAGGGGTTGAAATTATTTATAGTGGTTTCTAGTTGTAACCTGGAATTGTGAAATAGAAGTTTGATGCTTGAGTTGTGTTTCTTTGATGGTGTGATTGGCGATTGTGGGCACAAGTTAATATTATATTCAATCTAAAACCAAAGCACACATCCCAAATAAAACAAACTTGTATATTTTAGAATCGAGTTGGGGATGAAGCGAAGGAATCTGTCATCTAGATCAAACATAGTGATCTTTTGTATTTGGTTTCTCTTGTGGATAATGTTATTTAGGCGTTACTCGAATTCGAAAGTAGTTCTTCGGTAGCAGCTGCAGGGAAGTACAGCTTGTTTGAAAAATACACGCATTGACACGGCATAAATATTCGGGCACTGGTTCTGTGCCAACTGTTCACGGATTCTACACACAGTTATGCATTCAGACATTTTCCGAAATGTGTCATTTATATTTTCGAACTACTTTGTTTTATTGGTTCCGCTGAGAAGCTTTCGCGAACGGAGGAGAAAGGATATAATAAATTATGTGTGTTATATTTTAATTGTACCGTTTTGTTCGAGCAACGACGACGAACAGCGTGTTCGATGGGAACAGGATTGAACGTAAATTACGCTGGGAAAATTGGCGGTATCACCGTTTCCGGGTCAAACAATGAATTTTTCTTGAGACGCGTAATGGTAACTCTGCCAGAATGTAAATCGGCATGCCTCGGGTCGCGTTGAATTTTATATGGCCCACCATACGCGCCGCAGCAATTTTCATGCATTTATTCGTCGACACTTTAACACCGCATACAATGAATATTTTCCGTAGTGCGTTGTCCCGGGCGTGTCACGCGATAACATTTGACAGTTACCGACGGAAGCCCTGTAACTCTCGTCTCGAATAAATTCAATATCATTGCATTTACGATTGATCTCCTTTCAAATGTGACCCTGCATCCATTTGTGTGTAATAAATAACACGAATAATCTGTTTTATTCATCATATGCAAACGAATCCCACCTATTTTCCTATATAGACCGGCATACTGTATTCGATTCATATTTCTGCAAACCCTTAATTCATTAAATAAGACACCGCTTCGGTATAACATTAATAAACTCATTGCGAATTATATTCGAATGTTTAAAAAGAAATTCATTACTATTATAAAACTGTTACTGACAAGGATAATAAAAATACTCGCGAATCTCAGAAATAAAACATACACATCAAACAGAATTTAAAGTACACTTCCACTCAAATCTCACAGTTGATTACCAACAATTCTAAAACACACATTCCCTAGTACATTGGCATATTCTTTACACCATTGACACCATCTCATCAATCACAGAATTAAAGACACCAAAGCACCGTACATCGATCGCCCATCTAACTCCCAATTTTTCACGATCGGTTCCTTTCAGCCTCGATCAATCTATCAATCAACCCACCTTTGATATTCTTATATCAATCGATACTCCGGCAAGTGCCTTGGCAACTAACCGTGTTACTCGAAGGCAGCCGGCACACGGAGCCCAGCCCGTAACTTCGATCAGCGTCCTGGCGCAAGCCAATCGAACACGAATCACCTGGATCGCCCGTTTTCTATGTAACAGGCCGGTGTGTTGCACCTTTTGACGCTCGCGTTGCAGAAACGCCCTGGAACAAGATGAAATCACGTAGCATCCGCAACGAGCGCGCAGTTTTGAGCAGGCGAGACGCCCAAAGACTGGAGTTCGGTATCTCCGGCGCGACAGCCGTAAAGGTTATCGTCGTTACGACACACGAGCCGAGCGATACCGTAGTTGCTCCGTGCCCCGCGTTTCTACGGTCGAGTGGGACTGCGGGGAATTAGTTGTGCGTCGGGTCCTGCAGTGCAAGGACCCTTGGACTCTATCTTTGAGAATGGAGGATGGTTCAAGCGAAGGAACAGAGTTGGGCAAGATGCAATTTTGTTATTGGATTGTGGATTTTCCAGTGTTCGAGGGAAATTTGCTCGTTGGAATGTGGATATTTCAGTATTCATGGGAGATTCGGTTATTGGATCGTGGAGTTTTTAGTATCTGGAAATTTGAGAGTGGAAAGTTGCATAGAATGCATAAAACCTGACGAAGCACAGGGAAAATCCAAAGTAATGTCGAAAGGTCTCTTGTAATGTTAGACGTCAGTTTATTGCAACTCTGTCTTTCTAATTATAATTTGTATGAAGATTCGTAGTCTATAATTTTTGTATCGATACCTGTTTAACCCTTTGCACTCGAGAGGTGACACTCAGTCACTATTTCATTTGATACAGCAAAACTATGAAGTTAAATATTTAATACTTTAAATTAAACTTTGTATTGCTATGTGAAATATTTAAGTAAAATATCTTTGTTGCTTAATTTATCTGTGAATTATTGTTAGATTCGGTTCAAACAACGTCGGAAAGTCTTGAATATTTCCAGTAAAAAACTTTTCAGTACAAAGGGTTAATAGAAGAATGTGTAAGCTATTCCTAGCTGTTGCAGATAAGGCAGAGAATGAACTGATATCGCAGTTTGTATACTGTGTACAGGATATTATTGTGTTAAAGAGTTAATTAAGCCCGTCGTAATCAACTCGATTGCAATTGCAGAAGAATGATAATTGGAGATTACGAGAGATAACACGTTATCCAATCAGTTATAACGTTATACTTGAATTGTTTCCAGTAATATCTAATCAGATTACCTTTCAGCGAACTTTGTTGAAGAGGATACTGCTAGTCGCGCATGGCTGTTCACCTTGTTCACTTCGTGTACATGGAATATTTACCTCAGCCTAAGTTTCCGGTTAACTTCGGGGAAACTTTCGATTGACCGGGGAACTTTCGTAGCCGACGGCGTCGTTGCGTCGAGTTAAAGAACGGAACACTTAATTAGGAACACACCGGACGCTAGTCGCTACCTGTCTGCGCGTGGATACGCGGAAGATGTTCTGTTGTTGTTCCACTTACGAGATAACAGACGGATAGTCCCGAAATTATATTCGGAATTGCTTAAACACGAATTATATTCTGAAAGAATAAATCCTTCCTTAAATACTTATATAAAAATATGTTTGAAGTTTCCTTGAAGACAAACAGATGATCAATTCCCAATTAAATTCAATAATCTACTTATTCAGTCAATCAGCTTAGATTCCAAAAAAATAATAAAATCTCAAATTACTCCACAAATTTCGAATCAATGAGAAATTCCTTTCAGTTACACGATAAACACAAAGCTAATTAAGTTCCACGAAAACGTTCCGTACGCGTTTACAAGATTCTATCCGTTTCATAATAAAATTCTTTGCTGTTGAATGAAAACGATGCTTCAAAACGATCTGAAATTTATTAGTTGCAGGCGTGATACAGCAGTAGGACCTTCGGAAGATATTCGCGTGTTGTCCGAAGCGAATTCCAGATGGTCGAACGAGAGCGAATCCATCCACGGCACCGAGGTACGAATTGTTTGTTACGGGGTGCAAAGGTGCATGCAAATTGTAGCGTCGAGTAGGTTGTACCTGTTGGTAAGCAGAAGCGTTTCGCAATATGGAATATCGAATGCAGTGACTTGGCTGTCTCGGGCAGACAGGCACCTAGGCACCGACCTACCGGATGCATCAAATGCACCGTGATAACGTCACTCACAGGATGTAGGGCTAGTAATTCAGCTCTCCAAAGGTATGGGAGGGAGGGGGGGGGGGATTCAGATTCTGCCCCCCTTCGTGTCTGGCTGCACAGTGCAACGAGTAATTTTCGGAATTGCGCTTCCGACGTCGATTTCGGCGGAGCGTTGCACGCGGACCACGCCACCTCAGAAAACTACCAGCAATTCGATCGACCTGCTGTATCGATCTTTTGTATAAGAATACCGGGCGCAATTTAACCTGAATCGACTGTGGAGAGAATTTCTGTGAAGGAAGAGTGGTATGATGATTACGCTTAAATTGGGAAATTAACGCGTTGACTTAAGTACCATTTATAGCTGTCCAATGCTCGTGAATGTAGGCACGAATGATGGAAGTGGCTGTTCTATATTCTTAGTATTATAAATAAAAAGGTATAGCTTTATTCTGGAAGTATGGAATCTTGATTGCACTCCCAAAGAATCAGCTAATCGATAGAAAGAGAAGAATTATAGTTGTACGAATTTATGCGTGACTTACAAGTATTCGAGTTTTTGTGAATGTCGAAGATAGTCAAGTTCAGGTTTAAATATTTGCGAACGTTTAATTTTGTTTGACGACTGTTGTACGATAAACTCGTCGATCGGGAATCCACGGGAACTATCGAACTCCTAATTACTTTCACTTTCCTCTCGCTCTGGCTTGAAACTCTGGAATTACTTGAAAATTTGTTCGGGACATCGAGTTTTATCGTCTATTACTATTATTTCTATCGTCCGCCATCAATCGTCCATCATCCAGCGTGCATTTAAAAATGTATCACCATGACTAGCAAGCACACGTATGTTTTACACGAAGAACCATCCTTGAAAAACCCGTCGACGTCCCGGTGGCAGTAAAACGGAAGAAGGTTCCTGGACGGAACAACCGTTACCGAGTGCTCGGCGATTCCGCGGAGAAGATCGCAAGGGTCGCGTGCAACTCTTTCATCCTGTACGACCGGTATAAATCGGCCATCGTATCCGAGCGCATAAAACGAGCCCTCGATTCATCCCTTCGTTCCGCGCAGTTTCTTTCCCTGTGCGGCAACCCGGGGACAGAATCTATCGCCGGAAAAAAGATCAAAGGTCAGCGATCGTTGCACCCGTCGCGCGTTACGCCGTGAAATTCCGCGCGGAAAGCGTCGCGACAGCCGCGAGCCACCGGGATTTTTATTCAAAGAACGTCCCCGTGCGCGGGATCGAATTAGTTTCGGGGTATGTCGGATAAAAATAAACTCGGCTCCACCAGTTTCGCGAGGAAATACCGTCACCAGACGAAAGGGGTGAGAGAGGGGCAAAAAAAATCGCTCTTCTCCAGCCATTTTCATCCCCTTTCTAGCCCGTCTTCGTGTTCCATCATTTTATTTCGTCGAGGAGGAGTAAGAATTGAGGCGAAAAGGGAAGGAAACGGTGGAAGAAAAAGATGGCGGTTGGGATGGGGTCGCAATGGTACCGATAGAGCGACGGGGTGCGGCACGTGACGCGGAAATTCGTTTACACGGTATCTGTGCCTGTAATGCGTACCGACGCCTCGTGTTCCATTCTAGTTCGATGGCGCCTTGAAACTTTATCTGCTAAATATTGTCCTTTCCGAGTTTGCTGCGCATTGAAATGTGCATCGCCTTTGTCGCGTTAACCTTTCCCGGTTAGAAATGCTGTTGGTCTTTCACTCGTGAACCTGCGACACTGTTGTTTTATTAAAATGTAGGTCATCGAAATTAGAATGTCCTGTCTATCCGGTTTCTCGTGATATTACAAGTAAATATAGAAATGTCGGACTTATCTCGATTAAAAGATGTTTCACAATACTTTGTATATGCTCTACAGTTAGAAATCTGGGACACTTTGAATTATAAAAGGGTTCGAGAAGAATTGTTTACTATAAACTTTGAAAATTCGAAAGAAACTTCGTTCTACTCTGTCGATTTAGCGAAAGCTTAGCAAGAAACTGAGCTATGAAAAACTTGGAAGTTCCATCAGCGACGTCACGGAGTTCCGATTGTTGATTTTACTGTCCTGGCGAGCGCATACAGTATCAAATTCTGGTCGGAGTCAGTTCGATAAGGGACGAAGGCGAGTCGCCATCGCGCAGGCCCGCGGAGTGCACAGTTTTCAATGTTTACTACGCGGGCATCGTTGAACAAATTATTCAAGCAGTACGTGTTTTACTTCCGCGCGGAAATCGACTGAAAGTTCGCCCGGTAACTTTACTTTCAATGCCGTTCGTTTGCGAAGTGTAACGCGAAACTGCGGTATAATGCCGCGTCTACGGTAAATCCATTACAAGGGGGACGCTCGGCGAACTGATAACACGATTTCGTTTTGACACCAACGTTCACGCTACTCTGTACTTTACAGTCGACGTTTGAACACTTTGATCGCTACATCCCTCGAACACCATCGACAGCGATTTGAAAATGAATTTTCTCGATGGAACATCGATAGAATATTTTGTTGAATGTAAGATTCTTGATGGTTCATTAAATATAATCCTGAAATGATTAACAATAGAACTACAGAGCAGTTGAAGACGGTCATTTTCAACTACGAAATTGAAGATTCTTGTAAAAGTTGAGTGCATTTTTTGGAAATTCAAGCGATCTTTAAGCGAATTTATTTAATAATCTGTTAACCAGACTGCTTGTATGATTTCGATTTAATTGTAGTGTGAAAAATAATTGTTCCGTTCGAAAGAATATTTTGTTGAGTGGTACTTCGGCAGTGAACGCATTAAACGCATCTGTGATTCTCTTTTGTTTTGTAATTAGAGGTTGGAGAGGGGGAAACTCGTGACGCTTTGTTCACATTTTTGTACACATTGCCGGATTAAACACTCGCGCCCAGCCCGTTCCTTTTAATAAGAGGGGAGAGCCCTTTCTTGACGGTGCCTGAATATGCAATTCCGCGGACTCATGAATAATCACCTCATTTTACATTCCCGCGGAGGGCTGGTTTTTATTATGTCACGAGCACGTGAGAATTTATTAATCAAATGCCGACGGGCCTCGTTATCGCCATTCTTCACGCGAATAGATCCCGAGCGACGCCGAAATATCATCGATTCCGCTCTAATTAGCGTGGCTCGTGCTTGACAAACTGATCAATCGGACAGCGCCGAGGGTTCATACAACATTAAATTTCCATTCAACATGCCGGACATTTTCCCTGCGGTTGATCTATGAGTCATAGACCCATGATCTCTATATACCTCCATCCTATCATCCCGCAAATTTTGAATAATTACTCTTAAAAATGTCTCTATCTTCATTCAACAAACAACGTCAAATCATCTCTAAACAATCAAACATAAAAGCTCAGTCTAACTTACATCTTCCAACTCCATTCAAAGATTAATCACCACACTCACTTAACCAATATTCCACAAAAACCAATATTCCAAAATTACCTAATTATTACAACAACACTCGAAACAATACTAGAAACACGTAACAGACTCAGACACGATACCCTTTCCTAAACCGTAAACGAATTCCCCTATAATTCTTCTCGAGGAAAAAGAAGGGAACGAGTTCACTTCGAAATTCAACGTTCCGTTAATTAAATACCGAACGCGTGAATATTTCCCGGCACGTACCGCGATGCTTTCTTCTAGCCATCCGGCGAAAGGTTCTCGGACACCGATGGAACCCAGTGCGCTTTGCATCCTGGACCCGGCGTGTACATCCGGTCGTGCTTTAACTAGGATGGTACTCGGTCTACTTTCCGGCCGGCACAAACACCGGCAATTCCGAGTCGAACGGCGCGCAGACTTTATTCATACCGATGCATCGCTCGACCGGCCCTTACACGTTCAAATGGACACGTTCGCGCCCCGAACGTCCCCCTTAACAATCTTCTTTCACCCCCGCCCCTCGCTACGCCGATCGCGCGTCCTGACTCTCTTTTGTAAGGACGCAGTAGTCTGCCGCTACTCAATTAGCACGGCGTACCTGCGCGCATCTGATTTTGCCGGTGATGCACCTGCAACACCGTCCGCGAGTAATTAGGCTCCCGGTGTCATTTGTTCCCTGGTAAAAAGCTGCCACGTAATTAGGGCAGATTCGATAATGAAAGGAAAGCCCCGAGATTCTGCTCGTGATCGATGATTAGGCTTCGATGGACTTCTGGGAAATTTAAATGTGCATTCTATGCACATGATATTGTAGGAGAGAGAGAATTTTATGTGAAACAGTCTAATTATTTCATGACAGCTCACAATAAAACTATTAAACAATCTCGATCGCACACTTTCTAGAATATTATTTCATTACCATACATTAACTTCACGTATACTTGGAATATTCTAGATTCATAAAAAATGAACATTATTGACATAAAGATCAATATAGAGAAAATCAATTTAGTCTAGAATACTCGAATATTTTGAACATTCATTCAAAACGCGTTCACACACACACACACAGTCGCGTCATTCATCTATTGCACACACATTCATCACTCATCAATATATCTATTCTCACACTCAAATATATCCCCCAATATAACAAGATATACGTGTGATCGTTTTTAGAGGTTTTATGGTAGAATAAAGTCTTTAAGAACTTTTTGATATTATATATAAATCGACGTGGACTTGAAGTATAATGATTCTAAGAGTGTTTTATTTCGATTGAAAATTGGAGAAGGGAAAATCCATTTCTTAATTCTGTTTCCAACTATACTTTAGAATTCTGAATAAAGTGTATTGTGTCAACGGTTAATGATTTCGGTATGTTGAATGTTTAATATTTCATTTCCACGTGTCCTGTGATCAATATGCACACCGTTTTGATGTATCCAGGGTTTAATGTTTAATGTCGATGTAGTCGGTGTTTAACGTGTAGCTTCGATGATTTAAAGCGATTCGAGGGTTGTTTGCTTTGTGGTTGTCGATGGAATAGAAGAGCTACTACTGGAAATATATTATTTGAATATCGTTTTATATAAAACAAAGGCTGCACTGGCATCATGTTTTATTACCAGAGTACTTGATATACCAACTGTGATACCAAATAATTAATTATTCGTAACACCATTCGCTAAACCGTTGAAAACTCTCACATATATCAATCAAGCCATAAATGAACAATTTCTTCACCGCGAAGATCGTCGCGTTCAAAATCTGGCGGGACAGTGTCTGTAATAACGTACGTCGGTTATTCATATTCACGCGAGCATACCTTTGTTCGCCGGCAAGAGACTCGCCATGATGAAAGCATCCCGCTCTCGCCGGGCACTAAGCGACACGAAAACATTCTGCGTGCTGATGTTAATTCCCAGATGCGATATTTCATAGGGTAGTTAGAAGTAAATGTACCCGTAGCGCGGCGGAGTGCTTTTCGAGCTGAAACTGGGTTTACGCCCTGGTATCATGTCTTGGTACACTCAGCCGTCCCGACGGGAGTGATTCTCGCGTTACTTCCGGCCGAGTCGTTAAACGGATTAAGATTTCTTTCGATTCGGCTCCGGCGGATCACCGAAAATTCAGGCCTGGAACCGCGAGTTGCGGTTCTTGAAACCGAGAACACTAAATAACAGTGCAGGTGCCTTACTTATAAAATTTTCAATTCAATATTAAACCTTGTGTAATGTATGAACACATAAAACATCAAAGTAACTTCTGTCTCTTAATTTATAGAAGGTAATCAATCGTGTTAGTTACGAAGAATGTCGATAATATTTAGTCAGAAAGTAATTAATATTTTTAATGAAAAATATTGTCGAGTGCAAAGAGTTAAAAGGTACTTCGTTAAGAAAGAAGTGCTGAACAGAATCTTGATAAGACACGCAAGGGTTAATTAAAAATTCATTTCAAACACTTGCTGTCTTCTTGGACGTAAGTGAATCATTCTGAATTCTCGAACACCTAGTATTTTGTTGAGAAATTCAGCTAATTTATCTAATTCTTCAACCCTTTAGCTCTATCTTGACTCGAGGCTCATATATAGAGAGCATCGAGAATCTCCTTTATCTAAGTTCGCGCTAAGCAACGAATCTCTGTGCAAGTTAAGTGAAAAAGATACTCTAGATACTCCAGCTGCTAATGACCTGGTCGAAGCGACGGTAAAGCTTGGTAAAAGTAAATGAATAAAAATAGCAGCAGTTGGCCGAAGTATCTGAGGAAGCAGCGTTCACCGATGAAGAAAAGACGCGGTCGGAACGGGGTTTATAGCGAGTAGGGATACTGTAAACGCTGATAGCGGCTTTACGACGAAAATTCTAGAGGTCCCTCGGACTCGGCACAACCGTTCCGGAATTTAAGATAAGGAGAATCGTTGGTGAAATATGAAAGGAGACGTATAGTGAATGCTCGGGATGTTTCGGACCCATTAGACGGACGCGGGAGCTCGGCCACGGGCACGGGAATTCAGTGATACAGTGTTAATCAAATTATTGTGGAAATGATATGGAAGCATCTTGCGAATAATGGAGTAGACAAAGAATTTGATGATGGTATATTAGTAAGCCTATGGGTTCGGACATTTAATTTTCCATTTGTGCAGTTCATTTCATAGTTTCAATTTAATTGTAGAATAGTATTTTCAGTTTCAATATCAATGCAATTCGTTGCAAATCAATCTAACTGATTGTAGAAAATTGAGAAGATTCAAAAGTCTCATTTTCAAAGGTCTAAATTTCTACGTTCTGCACATAAACTGAATTCTGCTAAAATCTGCAAGATTAAACATCGACATTTCCAATCACTATACATTTAAAATTCTCCGCTTACCTCAAAATTATCTCAATCTTATACCACGAAAATCCTCATCCTCAAAATCAACCCCACTCAGCATCCACCATTAACGCTCTGCCGTCACTTCATTAAACTCTGGGCGAATTGGAGGATAAGTTACGTGCTCTCGTTCCGCAATACAAGTTTATTCAGAATGTTTCTTGGATTCACGTGCGGGCCAGAAAAACGCGTAGTGTCGATAGTTGCGAAGTTCCTCGCTTAACTGACTTTCCCCGGATCCTCGAAGAAGAAGTCGTAGAACAAGAAGAGAGATATGGATAGAAAGAGAGGATCAAGAAGTAGAGGAGAGCTAAGAATTACTGGAGAAACCTAGAGGCTGGCAGCGGAGGAACACAGTAAAAGCGAAAGTGAAGAGGCTCGTCCTACGAGTGGACGCAAACCAGGCGCAAACTAGAGGTTAGTTATACAACTAGAATATTATTATATTATTTCTAACTATAGTTAGAAGTAAAGCTAGAAATTTCACTCATGCTCGCCGAAAGTACATTTGGACTGACATGGACAGAGAAGAAAGTAAACAGGAAATGATAGAAAAGAGGGAATAGTTTTCGAGAAAACAGATGCGTACGCGGAGCCATGACCGCCATAGAGCCATTGTAAGAAGAGTGGGTCGCGTTTTGACCATTTTTCATGGCGCCGTGCTTATCATTAACCATCGAGCATCGAAGTACGAGGATTCTCTGGCGGAAAATCGTCTTGGAACCGGTCAGGCCGGTTCCGTTTCAAGCTGACTTCCATCGTTCACGTTTCGTCAGGGCCCTGGTATGATATTATTATGGGAAGAATGGCCGGTGCCATAGAAAGGGCTCGAGGTACGCGAACAGGGTAGCTCCCTCAGTAAACTCCAGGCTTTCCTTTCGACGAGCTTTCGGCATTGTGCCCGACCAGCTCGCTTGGGGGCCAGCCCGCGCACGTAAATACCATGATTGATGGGCTAGAAACAGCTCTCCAGTCCCCCCCCCCTCCGGACCCTTCATTCACATCGTAGTTCGACCTATTTGGTATGAAGAGCGAAGTTTACAAGGAACACACAATGGAGCCTGATTTTCCGCACCCACACTTTCGTGCCGAGCCACTTAACACATCAACCGGCGTGGGCATTGTTTGATTGGTGAACGGCACGTGCTGCTATTAGGCGAGCCCTTCGTCTTCTTTCGAGCGAACAAGACATTAGCGTTGGGTTTCACTGTCAGCTTGACGAACGCTGGATTTCTGTGGCTGGAATTGTGGGTGTTTGGCTTTTTGAGTGATTTTGGAGAGATCGATCGGCAAGTGAATGTTTGGCAATTTGTTTCAGTTTTCAAAAGAGTTTGATTGCAGTGCAATTGTCAAGAGGAATTGTTGATAGCTGTGAAGAGTGGGAAGTTTCTTTTGGAATAATATACGGTGTATGTAATTGGTACTTAAAAATGAATGTTGAATAGGTATGTGGTAGGAGTAGTAATAGTATGATAGAGAAAATTGTTTTCTGTGACTCATTTGCGAGAAGGGAGTTGCAATGAAAGCACAACGACACGTGGAGTCACACTTGAATAGTTGAGGGCCACATCGAAAATTTGAAAGGTAAATACAAAGGTAAATCGTAGTTTAGCCCGGAGAATCGTTACACCGGCTGCAGGGGAACTGCATTGAATTAGGGCGAACCAGAACCAAACCGAATCAAGCCAAATCAAACTGTGCACAAATTGTAAAGGGTAGCGTCGGCATCACTCACCTATCGATAATGATCCGATACGGTTGTTCTATCCGCTAACTGTTGATGAATCCTGCGAGCTTGATACACGTAATGTTCGAAAATTTTGCGTTCGTCTGATCATAACTCACCCTTTCCACTTATCTTCTATACACCAAAAATTCAATACCCCTTTCTATCTTTCTTGTCATCTCACATACAAATAACCTGTTCCATTTCTTTACAAACAGCTATCTACACCATAACCTAATTTTTTCTTCCATTCAATCAAATACTCTCCCAGGGATGATTTACTCACGCCTGAATATCCATTGAAAATCAAAATAAAATAATCATACAACTAGATGTACACAATAAACGAAGAATAATCGTTCCCAGACATTTTACGGTTCCTTTATACAATGAAATATGAGTTGGAAAAAAAGGGAAATAATGAAATTAGCAGAATGGAGAGGTGATATTTGTCTGTTGCCCGGCTGCCCGCAACGCCGCGGTGAATTTAGCCAGTGGGCCGAACAAGAGACGCGGCAGAAGCGATCTGTTATCAGCCATAGAGTTTAGCGGTTTCCTCGATCCCGCGGTGGATGTCTCTGACGCGTATATCTTCACCTGCACAACGGTACATCCGTATCTGTCGTGGCCCTCGACCTCAGTCCGCAGCGTATGACCCCGGGCTAGGTCCACCCCCTGAAAAGCTCTTTCCCTCGCGGACAGACTGGTTCAACGCTCCCCGACGCTTTCCGCGTCTTCAGCCTCCAGCAATTTTGTGAGAAACTCGCCGCGTGATTCTGATCCCTGGACTGCTCCTAGTTTCGATCTACAGGGATCCAGGAGAACGGAAACAACATACAGTACGGCCAAACGAACGTTTTCTAGACGGAACTCGATAATTTAGGAAAAGTGATAGAAAAATTGCAGATAAAAGTTGTCAGGTATAGAGCTAAACGTATGGTGGTCATATTTTTGTTTACATTATGTGGATGTTGTGAATTTTTTCAATGATAGTGGAAATTTTGTGTTTCGATTCAAACGTTTGGATTAGATTGAATTTCTTTCGTTTTATGTATACTGTGGGCAAGAGTGTTTGAAGATAAAGTTATGGAACGAACTGAAAATTTGACTCTGAAGTTTGACTCGTTTAGTTTTAATTTATACCTTGAAAGGCTGCGGGGAATACTAGTTCTCATAAAGAGGAGTTCTGTGTTATTATAGCTTTATTGGCTGAAACCAATTATAGAAGAATTTAAATTCCGCGCAACGACAGTTTGTTGGAACTTTTATACTAATCACTTTCGAAGTTATCACAGACAGTCCGGAGTTTCGTTCAGCTGAGATTATTTACGAAATTAAGTTTCATTAATTAATTACAAGGGACCGAAAGCAAGTTGCCGTTGGGAGTTTATTCTCCGGTAAGAAGTAAATCCGAGCAGTTCATAAATGCGGGTAGAAGCGAATCGTTTTTGTCATGCTTTTATCGCGGATTTTCCCGCGTCTGCCCTCCGCGGATTATAAATCACTGCTCGATCATGTTTATTTTATCGTCCCGAACGATTAATTATTTCCTGACGATTAATTATTCTCAGCGTTTCTTGGTAATTAATTATCATTAGATGTTTGCGTCTGACGGTCGAGCAATTGCGATGATATTGACCGCGGCTGGGAACTTATTACTATTATCTTCGCCATTTCGTTTGGTCCAATGATCATTACAAAGATGTAGTAATCAAATAATGATCTACAATTTTCGTGACTGTAATTAATTTCCTCTGACAGGACAACATCTTTATTTAACAGCTGTTATTAATCTAGATAATCCTGAATTCGTCTGAACTTGTAGAAATTCCCATAAAATTACGAAGAGATAAAACGTGACTAAAGTGATACAAATTTTTAATAATAGTCGGTAATAAAAAGTATTCAACAGGTTGATGAAATTGAATTGGCCACACGGTGTATCCTGTTTGCTTTAGACTCGTTTATTACTTGAAATTAATGAAGCAGTTGAGTAAATGACAATTTCATACCGAGTTTAATGAAATAATCGTGGACGAATATTCTCCAAAGTTTTTTGTTCAATACACATTTCAATTGTTTAAATGTATTCCCCTTTAATCATAGTTCCCACGAGGTCGCAACATTGTACCGTATATGCAATTTGATCAGTAGAGTCTACATTAGAAACGTCAATGCACAGGTAAACGTGGTTAATCAAATGATTATGCGGTAAATATTCTGCCCGTTGGTTCCATGATTAATGCGCTCGGCGCAACATAATTCTCGCGCGGGGAAGACGTTAATAAACTTTGCTTACTCCGCTTTGTTCCATTCAACATACTAAAAATTACAATTTCCCCGCGTATCCTTTTCACAAGATTTTTTACCCATTTCCCGTTACCTCTAGAAAGAAACCAATCTTTTTCTTTCTAGAAAGAAACCTCTAGAAAATACAGCTTTTTATTAACATATGCACGATGAATTTCGAAACAGCATCGAGAGAACAGGAAAACATCGACGTAGCTTCCGTTCGTTCGACATTTGTAAAAATAGAATTCGCCTGTCCCTTTCTCCCGATAAACAATAATAAGAATATTTCAAACAACGCGTATCCCGAAATATTTGACGCGATGCTCGCCGCGCGAAGCGTCATCGTTCATCCGAATGCAAAGCGAAGCATCGATCGCGTCGGCGTAACTGATTAATTCGTGAGATGCTTGCCGCCGCCATAGTTCCAAGTTGTTCGACGTCGTTTCCGGCACTCATGAAAATGAAAGTGTCACGTCGCGGGTAATTCCGGTACGATGGTACAGTATTAATCGGTGAAATTTCCGCGAGGCCCGCGCGGCTCTACGTATTAACAATTTAACGAGCCGACGCCTGCGATAGCTATTATAACACAATTATATACAACGTTTCCGGGCGAGGTTGTTCATGTGCGCGCATTGCGAACTCGCATTTAGTACACTGCTATGAAATGCTTTCGGGCCTCGCGACAGAAGCTGTTCCCTTTCTCGATCGCGTTCGTTAGAATTCCTCGAAGAGAACTGTACAAACGTTCACGCGATAAATAATCATTTGATAATTCCATTAACCCCTTTGCGTACTATTTACTTTCGCCACTATACTCATGTACCATTTTACTATCGACAATTTGGAAGAAATGCAACAGAATTGTCCATTCTACTTCAAGTGGAAAGTTTATTTGAAGATAATACAATGATAATAGCAAAATAGTTTGCTGTGATCCGTGGGTAATGAATAACATCGATTGTTAAGTTAGTCTAGAAATCTTCATCACGGGTCTCGTCATTGTACGACAACGGGTTAAAAAATGATCGTACTGCGCGAGTGTTTGTTATATTGGACTTGTAATTCGATTACATATGAACCTAACAATTTCAAATGATCAAGTGTTCCTGTGTCCGTCGTTCGCGACAAACGCGGCGTTCGGAATCCGGCACCGCGTTATGGTTTAATTGGTAGCGGGTCAGTAATTAATAATTCCTAACGTCGAGCAACAACGTAATAACGAGATTCCGCGCAACGACGTCGGCCAAGAATATCGCATCACAAAGCGAGGCTCGCGATACGTCACAAAGTATACCGGAAATTATTAGCTGCGGGGACAATCCAACTGTAGTTAATTTCGCGCAGGAGGAATGCCGGAGTCGGTCGGTTGAACTATGTGCGAACGGTTCCCAGACGCTATTATGATCATCGTAATAGTTATTGCACGTGTGCCGGTATTAAACTTGCAGCGGTCTGTTCTACGGGCTCAAGAGAAATTTCTGTAACGTTATCAGCGCTGCTACATCGCGGTACTTCTTCGGCTCGCGCGATACGCGCCGCTACGTTTCCGCGTGGTAAAAGTTTAATTACACACGTATTAAATTTCGCATTTCGGGAACCGCCGCGCCGCGCCGGATGAAACTCGTTAGACGCAGATGAGAAATGTAAGTTCCGGCGACGTGGTTTTATTAAACAGCTTCTGCGTACTAATTTGCACCAACAGACACCGAATTAAAATTCCTTGCCCCTGTCCGGGGTTCTGTGACGTTTCAGACGATACAAAAATCTCGTCGGAGTTTATTAAACTTTTTGTTACGCGGGGATCACGCCTTTGCGATTGTAATTGCTTCCACGCGACTTTTAATTAGCGTCCGCGGTTTTAATACGCGGGGATCTTGAAGAGAAGAGTATCGGCATTCAGATTTGTTTGATATTTCTTAACTGCAGTGTTATTTCGGATCTGTCAATTAATCGGGTAATTGTTACACGAATGTTTAGTGAACTGTATTAACAACTTGACATCTAGACACGATTAAAATGCCTGTCTTCATTCCAAAAACTATCAAATATCTCTCAATCACTCAAACGTTACAAGCCTCTCGCTCAAGCACAGAAATGTAATGCATAAATTCACGATCAACATCTCTAATTCCATAAGTCGCGAAGAAATGATTTAATTAGTGAAACAACAAGAGATCATCACGTAGTTCCCTGTTTTCCTATTAATTAACACTAGAACCGAGCATTTAATACGATTAACATGCAATTCCTATAAAAACTGTAACATTGGATTATTTTCAGTTTCTTCAAACTTTCATTATAGTACGGAAATGAAACTATTCAAAATCATTTCGAATATTCAATGCTTCGAAGGTATCAATAATTGCTTAACAAAAAGTCGAAACTAGTCATTTTGGTACGGTAGTTCTAGTGTTAAGCAATATATAATTGAACTTCATCTGTCGAAGGTTTCGTACATTTCAACGAATCTTCGTCAGCAAATGCTTAAATCATCATCCCCGTTCAAAATCTCCATGCTCGCCTAGCATGCAGCCAACAGTGAAGAACCGCGAGCATGTTAATCGCGATATATGATCGATCCCGGCGCCGCTAACGAGCCACGAGCACCCCCGGCCCAATGAACCATACGCGATCACGATTTCACGCGCGTTTACCTCGAAGAAAGCCCGCGACAAAAAGATAGCCGCCTCCGCCTCCGCCGCCGCCGCCGTCGCCGGTCCCTCCTTCCCATCGCGCACCCACATACATCCACTACGGGTCTACGTAGCCGGCGTCGCGCTTCAGACGGTGGGCGCGCGCGTTACGAAGAGTAGTCCGCCACCGGCCGCCGTCGAGCACGAACGCGCCGGAGCGTCCCTCGGCGACGTCCCTGTCCCGAACGCAAGAGTCTTGTGGTGACGTGTTCCTCCGTGGATGTTCTGTGATTGTTTCTAATGTGCCGGCCGCTGTCGCCGTTCGCTCGCGGCCCGTTCCTCCGAGTACACGCGCTCCGCGATACATGGTGAACCAGTGAAGGCCTCCGACAGGTGAAACCGGCTCGGCTTCGCAACTTTTCGGAATTATTCTGACCGACTTTAGGTAGGTTTCTGGTATGTTCTGGTATAGTTTATGGACTTTTCGGATTGTACTGTATTTTTTGGATCGCACTTTTGTGTGGATGTCGGGATTTTGAGAAGAGAATGAATGTTGATGGATATGAGTTTTTGAATGTTTATGTTTGATGCAGATTTTCTGGTAGCGTTGAGGTTTGAGTGTGGGTTTGGAATGGGATTGAGTAGTGTGTTTAAGAATTAGTGATGGAGTAGATGATGATGGTAGATACTGGAGAAATTTATAAGGTTGAATTCTATTTTCAATGGGTTGAGAGAGGATGTGTATGTTGGGAGTTTGATGAGTGCGGGATTTAAAGAGCATTTTCCATTGCAGTATTTTGATAAATTACAGGTTTCATAATGAGCTGCATTGCAGCTGTTTTATAATTTTGTCTGTTGATTTATCCTTTCCCGAGGGCCGGCAAAGCCGAGCGGATTGGTTTGTTAGTTTATGAAAGGGTACAAACGGTTGCCTTTCAGTACCTAATAAAAAAGCAGCGACTGTAAATAAATGCAGCAATAACACATCAAGTAATATTCCCTTCGTAATTAAAAACCGTAAAACTGTTACATTCCCGTTTACAACTTGAATCCCAAAGCTGAAAATATATTTCATTAACTCCATAAATTCAGAATCCAAGTAAATTCAAAATTCGACTTTAATTTTGTAAAACAAAATATATCTGCATTGCCCTACACTCGACGTGTACGCTCGTCATTAAATAATTCCGTTACACATCTCACTGCAAACTTCCAGCCTTCTGCACTCGAATACTCTACCTTAAAAACGCATCATTCTAATGAATAAAAATGCTCAAAAAATTCTAAACAATAAAAATGCTCTTCTAATCAATCAAAGTTCCTTCGAGTTGCAAGTAATACAAACGATAACCAACCTTCGAGTGCGAAGGATTAACACTATTCCCACCAAAGCTGTCAAAAGACATCTTTTGAAATTTAACATAAAATTACTCTCCAATCAGTCGTACATTCTAAATCAACTTTCCGACTGTTCCAATAACGAAATCTCCAAAATTCAATCGAGGAAAGGTGACTAAACCGAAAAGACAATTACAAGCAGAAATTTCGAAAAGTGTCTCTCGATACCTTCGGTAGAAACAGTGTTAAAACGGAATTCCACGGTTAGCTGGTTAATTAACGAAGCAGTATATTTCCCGGCGACATATTCGAACCGAATCTTGACAAACGACCGTTAGAAACTTCTCGGAGTATCGGGGAGCGAAGTAATTGCTGGGCCGGCCGGCCCGACCCGGGATGCCGCTGCCAATTTCGTGATCCCGAAAGAACGGCGGTCCAGATAAATTGTTATTCGCGGTCGGTGAGCTATTATCTTCGTCTAGATGATTCACAGGCCGTGGAAACGAACGACTCGATATTCCCTTGCGCGTTCACGATCCGGGGCACGCCGCATTTGCCCTCGACCTCTTCCCGCAAACTGTTTACGTCTCTTATTTCCGGGAACGCGAGGCACAACGTGGCTGCCGCTCGCCACGGTGTTGTCAGCACGCTGGAAAGGAATGTAATTGATAACGTTGGCAATAATTGATAATATTGAAACTGCCGGAGCTCGCACGGCTACGCGAACGCTCGTGGATATTTTCGAGCCTGCTGCAAACGATTTGATCGTTTCACGGATATCGTGTAACACGAGCCCTGCCAGGGATTATTATTATTATTATTATTATTAAATTGATTAATTCAATGTTCTTTTACTATGGGACGTATAAAATTCGGTTGGAATTAAGGGATGAATTCGTGAGGAGATAGTTAAATATTGTGGATAGGGAGATTGAATTTCTGTTCAGGTGCAATGTAACAATTTTTCGATACTCCATATCTTATTTCGGAATGTAGAGTATAGGATATGTAATTATTGAATAAATTACTGAATCACTAACTTAAGGAAGAACGAAGAATAATACAATTCGTTTTCTAGACGTTCCTTAACTTTCACTAGAAACGTCCGGGATAAAATGTCCATCGTGTCCATGTTTCGAGCGGGAAATTATTCACACTCGACTGAATCGGCGCGCGTTAAAGCTTTGAAAATGACGTGAACCTTCAAACTTGATGGAGGAAAGCTTTCGAAAAAAGTGCGCGTATAAAATCCTTTCGAAATTTCCGGGAATCGCTGGGACAGAGCCATCCGTTCCGACTATTTTATTTACCAAAGGTCTTTCCCCCCGTCGGTACGTTTTTTTTTTGTCGAGAAAAAAAGAATGAACGGAAAGAGTTCAAAGCATGGATTTTTCGCCACGGTTTTTTAGGGGAACTGGATATGCTATTTACGTCAGAAGGAAATGTCAGGGAAAATACTGTTCCGCCTTTATCGAAACCCCGCGTTTAATACGGGATGCAAAAAAACTCGTTTTTCATCTTACAAAGCGACCGGGGGAATGCGTTTCGCGTGTACAGCCGCGTTTTTAACATTCTCATTTAAATGCATCGAAACCCGGCGAAAATCATAATGCCGATATTCCTGGCGACTAAAGAATATTTTTTGTGCGTTCCTGTCGCGAAGGAACGCCGATGAAAAATATATTCAATGTTCGGTTGATCCCAGAGAAAATTTCGTACTCGTTCCATGAATTCCGTTTGAATTTATTCAGCCTCGATATTTTCGAATTACTTCGTTCAATCGTTCGAATTAATCTGAATGCACTTAATCGCGTGGAAAATCAAGTTTCTCGTAACAAACATTCATTCCAAAGTTTTCATTAATTTGTTCGTGTAGATTCACCGTTTTAGAATTTTAAAAATCCATTGCCTTGTACTAGAACCTTTAAATATTGTATGAAAATGTTAAATGGACTCGAGGAATCACTAGAAAAACGTGACGGGAAATTTCGAATGAATAATATTTCGATTATATAACGAGAGGTGTATATGAAGTTTGATTTCAATCATTGATGTTTTATTAAAAATTCCTCGTGCAGTATGACAACTGTACGCCGAACAATATGGCGCAGTGTTCTGTTGAAAATCATTCGGCGAACGCCGGCCGAGGAGTTTGAATAAATAATATATTTGTGCACTATCGAAAACCGTGCACAAAAGCTTGATTCATCGCGGATTAAACGCACTTGAAATTCATCGTTGAAATGTGCTGGCGATAAAAATTCTACGCGAGTCAAAATCATTCGATATTCGTTTATCGCGTTCGTAAGCGAGTATCCTCCGCAGACGGATGAATATTTGAATCCGCGCGGATCGGCGGGTGTGAAGTTATGAAAGGGCGAAAAAAAGGATGGGAAACAGCGAGCAGGGAAACGACGGACGCAATATCAAGATTGTCTCACGAAATTTCCCGCTGCGAAGCTTAACGATCAAGAAGACACGCCGGCCGTCTCCCGGGGGAAATTACGAATTACACGTTTTTCAATTAAATATAAACCGAGCTCGGTCCGCCGAGAAATGCCGCGCTGTCGCGTTGGACGTGGCGACGAAAAATCAGTTGTGAGGTTTTCTGCACACGGATCACGAGTTTTATCTGCTGGAAATACGTATACTGACTTAATGTCGGGTATGATCACGCTTATACGACGAGATACGCCGGCTTATGGAACTGTACGTACCAAGGTTTAATAAATGTTTAACTTCCAGATGTTCGCATTAAAGTTCAGCCTTTTTAGAGGCGAATTTTGAATAGATTAAGCTGCGAATAATTGAAACTTCGAATGGCTCTGCTTTCGAGCAGTTTCAGTTTCTAATCGTTCTAATTTCTAACCGTTGCAAGCTTTAATTGTTCCTAATTTGAACCGTTTCTAGTTCTAATGGTTCTAATTTCTAATAGCTTCAATCTCTAGTGCTTCAAATTCTAATGCTCGGAAATTCCAGCAGTTGAAAATTCGAATGATTCCAATTTCTAATAATTCCAATCTCTAATCGGTCGAGTCTCTACCGTTTCTAATTCTAACAGTTCAAAATTCTAATGATTCTAATTGCTCATTGTTCCAATCTCTAATCGGCCCAATCTCCGATCGTCCGAATCTCCAACTGCCCAATTCCCAATAGCTCCAACTCCGAATAGTTCCAATTACCAACACCTCGAGCACCAAATAGTCCAACAATTAAACACTTCCAACAGCGAACGAGTCGAATATTCAATATCACGCGTATCCAATAACTCGAGCAGCAAACAACTCAAATTTCAAACTGCCGACACCTCGCTCCACGGACCCGTGAACCCCGAAGCAGTTGAAACGTTTCCGCAGCTGTCAACGAGTTCCCAAAGATCCGCGGTTTACTAATCGCTCAATGGCCATGCGATAATCGCGCAAGCAGTCCGAGGCGAGGCGAAAATCTCCTCGCCCGAGGATCCGTTGAAAGGAAAACCCGCCAGCGGGAAGCGCATCGCGCGGCACTCGGCGCGGCCGTTCAAAGGAAATAAAGTAGTAACACGGGGACCGTGGAGAAATAGAAAGGAGAAGGGGCAGCGTCCGCGGTCGAAAGAAGTAATTAAACCGTGGCTCGCGTTCCGGTGGCCGCTTTCATCTCGCTTTCAGTCGAAATTCATTGGTGGCCGTCGAGGGGGAAGTTTTCGTTTAAAAACGCACGACAGTTTTTCCGGGGTTCCCGTTGAAGAGGATTCGAAGGAGGCGAGAGGACATCAAAAGAACGTTAGAACAACCGACCCGTGGGGAGGCCGTCTAGGGGGTGGAGCGGTTCAACGGGAGGTAGTTGCTCCCTGAAACCGCGCCGCGGAATTTTTCAACTTTTCTCGTCGGACCTGTCGCGGCCAGAAAACTCCGGGGTTCGCGGGGGAGTGAGGGAGAGAGAAGGAAACTTTTTCCGCGAAAAAAGAAGGGAGACGGAAAAAATAGAGCAGAGGCGATCAGAAAAAAGAAAACAAGGCGGGGAGAGAAAAAAGGATAAAGAACGGAGAGCGGCGGAGGGCGAGAGGTGAAAGGGGACGGCCAGAGGATAGAAACCTGGCTTGGTGCTGATTCTTCCAGGCGTGAATCGTGGTTGGTTCGAACTTTTAATTACCTGGTACTTAAGAAACGGTCTACGAAGAACTGGCTACCCAGGGAGAGGAAAAAACGAGGGAACGGCGAAAGAAACCAAAATGGGGAGTGTGATGTTTGGTTGTGAATGATTCGACGTTGAAGACTGTTGACGGAAAATTGTGGTGTTCGTGTTTGTTTAAAGAAGTATAGTTTAGAAAATAGATATTTTATATTATATTGTAAGACAGAGGATAGCGAGACTTTCGAATCGCTTAGAATGTTAATATTCCAATGGTTTAACGAATATCGATATTTCCATTCAGTTTCGAATTAAACATGGTACCTTCTGTTACTGACGTTTCATTCTGAAAAATTGAATTCTCTCTGTTATTCGTATCTCTATCCGGCGAGTATTAAAAGCTAGCAAAGGGACTATTTGACTAAAAGTTTGAAAAAACACGGTGCTTTTCGATCGGGCAGCGGTTAACGGGGGTAGGTAATGAACTTTCACGTATTCGGTAGAAAAAACAGACGAAGAGGAACCATTAGAAACGTTTGCCGGCGTCGAAAAAATTAATTCCGGCAGCGGCTATCGCAAGGATCTTGTAAAAGGCGCCTATTCGTCGGTAGCGATCGCGGCAAGAGGAAGTGGAACGAGTATAACATTACCGCTATCCCCGTGTTTCCCATTGTGGGAAGCGGTTTGATCTGCTTTTCACCGAGCAGAAGGAGGAATTCGCTTTTTCGTGGCACGAGCACACTCGCGTGCGAGCACGAAATAACCGAATAATAGGCGGGCCGAGATGCGAGAAATATGGTGTATACCCACCGTTAGAAGCGTTACGACTACTTACATAAGTACCAACGCAACACACGCGGAATGATTTGTGAATACTATCCTACACGTTATTTCGATACGTGGAATCTTTTGTTTTCCGCTGACATAACTGTTATTTCTCTGTAGCACTCAGAGAAATTTACTGGAACATCGTTGGGTAATATTAAAATGACTACGATACTGGAAACGGTTGAAGTTGAGGGAACTTTCATTAGAACTTCGAGATTTACTTGGTTTACTAAATACGTTACTTTTAATTGTTCTTTACATTTGCTATCGTTAGCGTACTGCTGATGTCTAATTTAAGTTTACCAGTAGCACAATTATGGACTTGTGAAACTAACAGAATCGCTGATACATTTTCAGAGTTTCATTTCATTTTCTTTCGTGTGAATTGAGTAGAATAAGGATTTCTTGTAAACACTTGATACTTTAAGCATTGTACGCAGCAGCGAATGTAAAGCTGTACTAATCGTTTAATTCGCCAACACGATTTCGGTCCCGGTATTCCCCCGAAACGTCAGTAACCGTCAGACGCGTGCCATTAACGAAAAATCGAATCCTTCAACCGGAACGGGAGAGTCAGGGATCGAAGCGTCGTCTATTGTCTTCGTTCCGCTCGTTAGAACTATTCTTTTTGTCCACGGTTCCGACCCAGTTCGGCGAGCGAGAAGTCATTCGCCGCGAAGGGTTCATTAAAATCCTCTCAATGAAGCCAACGACGGCGCCGCTCGTCGCCTAACGAAACTTTCGCCGTTGCCCGGGCCCGTCTGCTCCGCGAATTATAAACAAAAAGCCGAAGTGGGTTAACGCGATCGAAAACGGCGACGATGACGTGGATTGAGACGCGACAGCTTAGCCTGTAGAATGTTACGAAGCGCGTGTGTGTGTGTCGAAAGCGAGGTGAAGAAAGAAGGAAGCTAAGAGAAACAGGGAAAAGAGGAACTCTTGAGTTTCTTCAACGCAAAAAGAGAAAGAAGTAACAGAGAAAAAACAGAGGAAACGCGAAGACAAACAGAACAATTAGAAAGAGTATTGAAAAATAAGAAAACTCGAGATTTCAGAAGACGACGAAACGAGGGGAAGTTACAAAAACGAAACGTAGGAAAAGGAAAATATAGAGAAATGATTGGAAAGCCAAAAACCAAGCAGCAGTAGTAGAAGAATACAGAGAACATAAGATTGACAAGAGACGAGTGAAATGACGAGAGTTACAGTGAATTAAAGAGAAACAACAGTGTGAAACAGAAGACAGAAACAGTGACTGAGATAAAGATACAGAACGAAGATAAAAGGAACACGGGAAACGACGACGCAAGAAGACACCGGTAAAACGAAGCGCAAACCAGGGAGAAGACGTGAAAAGTAAAAAAAACTGGAACAGAGAGAATAGGAGAGAATTGTCGATCGGTAGAGAGAGCG
The DNA here is from genome assembly GCF_051020985.1 of Nomia melanderi. Taxonomy (NCBI): domain Eukaryota; kingdom Metazoa; phylum Arthropoda; class Insecta; order Hymenoptera; family Halictidae; genus Nomia; species Nomia melanderi. Next base: position 100,275 of record NC_135012.1, read on the forward strand.
AGACAGTCGCCGGTGGCAATGGCGGTAGGACAATTTGCGAGGCGCAACTTCCGAAAATCCGTGGATTTCAATGAGTCCCGCGGCACAGCTGCTTAGAACGAGCGAACGTTGTAAACTTGCCGTGGGGTGAAATTCGCGCGACGGCTGCGAGTCAGCCCTTTCTCTCCCTCTCTCCTCTCTCTCGTGTGCGCGCGGCCTGTATTTACGAAGACCGGAAATATTCTTGCGGAAGTAAATTCCCGTTTACGATGCCACGCGTCGCGCCCATTTCGAAAAAGCTTTATACTTGCCGCCCACGCTAGCCGAACGTCGTTGAAACGGCAGGTCAGTTTGCGCGCTCGCGATCCGCGATTTCATTGTATCGTAAAATTACGCGAACTGCCGGCGGGATACGAGTTGTCCGTCGGACCGGCGTGTTTAGCTATCGCGACCACCACCTCATATCGCGGGACCGGTGACGAGGAACGGTTTTACGGGAGGTTTATACTCTTCTGCGTTCGCAAAACAGGCTTCAGGGGCTCCTTGGGACGGAGTTGCTTCCGTGTAACCGGGTTGTAAGGTGGATGTTTTGTTTTGCGGGAATTGGAGGCAGGTGGTTTGGGTAAGTCAGGGTTGGGGGGTTTGTTGGGGGTTGAAGAGTTTAGGGGTTGAAGTGTTCGGTGCTTGGGATATTCGATTTTTGACGTTTTTTATGTTCGAAATGTTGAGTATTTAAGATATTTTATGTTTGGAATATTGAATGGTTGAGGTATCTAATGTTTGAACTATTTAAGTTTGAAGGTTGAAGTGTTTGATGTTTGAAATGCTTGGAATATTTGATTTTTGAAATGTTTGATGATTAATATATTCAATGTGTGGAATATTGAATGATGAAAGTATCTAATGTTTGAACTATTTAACGTTTGACTTGTGAACTTGACGTAACTATTTGTCGTTTGAGCTGTTTGCAATTTTAATTATTTAAAGTTTGAATTATCTGGCGTTCCAAACTGTCATCGCTAGAATTATTCAATTTTTCAAGCATTCAATAATAAATTCAAAGATAGAATGCGATGAAATAATATGAAGCGACCAGTATAAGAATGAAAGAGGATCTATCGTGCATATGTCAGTCATGAAGTGGTTCGCCGCGATCGTTAGCGCCGTTGGCCATTTAAAACAAATTCACACGGCGGTTTTCCATTCTCTTTTTCATCTGGCCGGGCCGTTGTCGGACTGATCTGTTTCGCAGGCAGCGAATTTCGCGCGCGTTCGTGTTGGAACATCCGCTGGTCCGACACCGGCATCAATAAAACTAGCTCAGCGACGTTTCTGATCCGGTAAACAACCGGTTCCTGTATTCTTTGTCTGTCCCGGTGACAGTGTGGAAAATAGTACTGTGCCAGAATTCTAATTTTCCCTCGGTTTGTGCTTTCAAAGCGTACGGTCAGATTCTTTTTCAATTATTTCATTCATTACAATGGGAATCCTTAATATTTCACAGAGAAAATTAGAATTTTAGTTCACATTATATTTCTTTTATTTATTATCATGCAGTAAAACTTATACTATTATATTTATTTCATATTACATTAGATACTCGAGTTCTTACAATATTTTTTAAAAGATATGGTAATAAGAACAATTTTTATTTCTCATGTCGAATATCAAAGGATTTTTTCAAATAATATAATTATATTAATTAGGTAAATAAATTTTTCAAAGGAGCGAGCATATTGCAGAGCAAAGTTCACAATATCTATAGCAGTTTCACGTGGAAAGGAAGAGGGCACGGGGCGAGGAACGCAATTTATATCCATCAGACTTGTATCTGATAAAGAGGCACGGAATACAAGTTTCCTGTTAACTTTAAATTGCAGATTTCGATTGTACTTTGGAATTCGTTATAAAACTTCGCCGGGCGACTGTGAAAAAGTTGGACACGAGTTTTAATAATGCGAACGAGTTACTTAACTTGAATTATAAGTTCCATCTGTTGGTACAGCCTCGTCAATATCTTCGATACTTTCCGCTTTCACGGTGGTTACTCGATCGGACCGAAATTTTCACGGTGAATTCTAATTATGCGTCTCGCTCGATCCGGAAAAATCTGACGTTGAAATTAACATTCGTTCGCGGGAAAACTGTTCCATGAATATTGCGTTCCCGAACTTTCCGGGAGATCTGATTAAAATGTATAATTTCAGTATCATATGACTGCAGAAACTAATTTATTGTCCAAGTACTTCCTTATGTCTTGTCTATAATATTAGAATTATTCATTAAAATCAATTATTAGCATTTATCTACTAACATCTGAATAAAAAATCATTTCCCACCAAAAAGCTTTCAGCAATTTCTCTAATTTCAACATTCTCACCTTCATTAACCCGTTACAATCGAAACTAATTCATCGAATATTTAATTCTAATCAGAAAATTCTTCAATACTTCTTTAGAAACTAATTACTATATTAAACTATAGTACTAACGCTTCGAAGAAATTAGTATTCTCCCCAAAAATTCGGACTAACGGAATATCAATGGTAAACGAGTTAAGGAAGCCTTCGCTCAACAAGTTAGCGAAGAAACAAGCGTGGAGACTGGTTGCCTGCGATCAATTATTTATCCACGATACGAAGTTCCATTTCATCGCGAGAAATCCGCGCGGTCGGAGCTATATACTCGTTGCGAATTAAACCGTGACGGCACGCGACGGACACGAGAATTCCCGAGCGGGAGGCGATAAAGTCAAACTGGACGGCACGACGATAACTCGCTTATCGTGGCCGGATTATTCCCCTTTCATCGAACAAGGACGACGGTATCGCCGGTCGACTGACAAATAGCCACAGGCCTAAGGTGTACTCTCTGTATCCTCGGTGAACATCGAGAGTGGATGCGAGGGAACAATCGATACGCGCAGTATTATGAGCATGTTAATGTGTCTCACTCGATCATCGCGCGCGACCATTTACATTGCGCTCGTAATGCACCTCGGAATTTAATTTGGAAATTTGCCTGGCAAAGTAATGTCAATGTTGAATGAAAAATGTTGAGAAAAGGCTTTAATACAATTCAATTCTAATTCCTATGAAAATTGTAAGATTATTTTCAGTTCCTTCGGATATTTATTGTAATATTCAAGTAATTTTCAAAATCATTTTGGATATTTAATGGTTTCGGAACATCAATTACTGCGAAACAAAGAAAGTTTTAGTTTTAATTTTAAAGTAGAAATTAAGAGATTAGAGGGATTTTTTATTAGGATCAAAGGGATTAGGGAAAATTGAGGAAGGGAGTTTAGGTATCGTTAATAAATTATTTAGTTCCGAAAGGAAGATGGATATTGAATTAAGTTGCTGTTATCTAAAAGTAGTGGAGTAGGATGGTAAAAAAACATAGTTGGCAACTTGAGGCCGGTCTTATGCATATTCAAATATTGGAACCACTATAGGACATCAGCCGTAGCTCTTATTATGCATTCCGAGCTCTGGGCCACGCGAAACAAAGAAAAATGGTCAATCGTTATTTAGAATAAAAATTTCAGTATAAGGCTGCGCTTTAGGACCCTATCTATGGAATAATCAAATATTTGTGGTTCTCAAAAATACGGTATTAAAAATGAGAAGATATTTTTATGGAAAACTGTACACATACATTTCGCACGCGTTTGTACTTCAACATTTTTCTTGTGATTCTATATTCATGTAGGAAAATATATCTGTTACGTTATTGTTGACACTGCTTTACCTACTAGATAACAGTAGATTCTGAAAACTGACTGTCGAAGGACAAAATAAGTTTAATAGAATTATTCAAACGTTACATTTTCGAAAATTCAATACCTGCGTCAGAAGTTGATCCTTTGAAACGAATTTCTTCCTCATCTAAAACCACTGTGACAATATACAACAAATCAATGGAACAAATTATTAGTTTCTGCGATAAACAATTTAATTCAGGTAAAAGTACTTCAGATTTGAGTCATAGATGTTACAGCATATCGCGGCTTCATCAAAAGATTGCTTCAAAAAACCTTGTTTCACGTTTTCCTGAAGAATGATCAACTACTGACACCAAATCGATCACTGCTACCTTTTACCTTACAGTAATTCCTTTTTCCCTTGATTCAGGATGTCGTGGTACTCGGTGTTCGAGGACCCCTAGCCCGATTCGCACGCAGCAACGATCGCAATCAGCGCTGGACCAGGGGACAAAGAACATTCTGATGAACGGGGGCGCCGCGAACTCGTAAGCAAAGGGCGTAGGATAATGTGTCGAAGTTCGAGGGAATCGTTCGGTCGAAATGAAAGGCGGGGACTGTTGAAATCGGCGAGGTGATTACTCGCGCGACGAGAGAATGTCATCCTGAAGGAAGCCGAGAATCACAGAGACGAAAGATGTGTTGCTCGGGCGGACCTGGCGGTATCAGATTGACCAGGTGCGGTGTGGTCTGCGGGATCGCGGCGCTGGCTGCCCTCAGCACCGCCCTTTTAGGACCCGCCTGGCTTCACACCGAGGAGAAGCTGAATCTTCCTTATCTGCCGCGTAGTTATGCGAACGTCGTGAGTGTGCGATTCAAGCTGGGACTCTTCAGGGTGTGCCCGAAGATCGTGAAGCCGGCGAACCTTACAGCTCGTGAGTAAACCTTCAGCATTTACCATTTAACGATAAACGACCGGTCAATTGACCGATTTTCAACGTTGATTTAACCCTTTGCGATCGGCGCTGCTACAACATTTAACATTTGTTTTAATCGGTTCTTTTTGCCGAGTACAGTGTTATTTTATGATTGAATTTGTATTCAAACAACACATTAACTTCGACAAAGTTTTAATATCTATATATTTATTATAAACCATCTATAGAAAAATAATTTTGAAAATATTTACTTCGACTAGTTGGTACTGTCACTAGAAAAATGTGTCGATCGTAAAGGGTTGATATATTGTTTTCTCTTTCGTTTATGGAAGTATTTATTTACGAAATATTCACGTACAAAAGTGAAAGTAATGGTAAAGTATTAGCTTCCTAAATTCTACTTTTCGAAATCATCTACCCCCGAACGAAACAACGCCCCGTATATATAGACAAACCCTGAAGACACGAAGCCCTTTGTCATCCGATCGAATAATAAACTCCAATTCGCCGTGTAATCCGGCATTAAACGCAAGAAAAAAAGGTCCCGGGCAGCTTAAAACGGGAAATCCTTCGTCCCCATGGCAACAGCGGCTTTTTTTCGTGCGCGAAGGCGCTTAGACCGTCCCATTGTTCCTCGAAGGAACAAAGAGTCACGGGAAAGAGTCAGATAAGAAGAGAAGAAGAAAACTGTTAGGATTACAAGGCTATCTGTATTCATTAAACTCTTATCTCCTCTACTTAGGCCCCTGCTAATTAAATAGTCGGGCGAAATTAATACGCGATACTGTCTTTATCACCTCCGTGCCACCTCTGTCTCGCTTGCTCTTCCCTCCCTCTCTTTCTCTCCCTCCTCGGGAATAAGCTCGAACTTTCTCCTTTATTTTCTTCGAAAGTTTTTCGTGGAAACTTTAAGCAGGAAACCTTTATCCGGACTCTCCGAGATCCTCAATCACCTTCTCTCTCTCTCTCTCTCTGTCACTCTCTCCCTGTCTCTCTCTCTCTCTCTGGCGCGTTCCCTCGAAAATCTCTGATTATCAACGAGAACTGCGAATTCGCCCCAAAAGAAGACACACTGCCTCCCTCCTCTTCTCGTTGATATAACCGCCCCTTCCTTCAGTCAAAACGTTCGAGTAGGAACAATGTTTCCCTCTCTAGGAACGAAAACTTTGGTTTCCGTCGATGCGGAGTTAATCTCGACACACGGCGCCGGAGGAAGTTTTCGACCGATTTCGAAAAACACTGCGCCGTTATTAATACGCGCTCGGTAGATGGCATCAACCAGTCTTGGACCGGAAATTACCGGCGTGTAGAAATGTATGTTGGATGTTCTATGTTAACCGTTTGCGGACGAAGATTCTGTAAAGTATAGAAAACCTGCAGATTCCGCCAGATTAGATATTGAATGCCTATGTTTGTTTGCAAATTGGTATTTTAAATATAAAAGTTTTATCTTAGAATGTCGACATTTGTTCGCAAAGGGCTGATTTATGGCTCGTAAGGGTTGGTATTTCTAGAAATCTTGAAAACAGCTTGAATAATTAAATAATCTACGATGAAAATAGTATATCTTTACTCTTAATACACAATGTTATTTTTCTATTTATTACATAATCAACAGAGTGAGCAGATTTTCATTGAAAACCGAATAGCTTCATAAAAGAATCAGCAAAGATAAAGCCAATCGTTCCCAAAAGTTCCAATCACCTCTCAAACAAACCATAAATCAAATGCTCAAAAACTCCGACAACAACCGCAGGAATACCCCGTTCCCATCAAACTTCTCCCAGCCCGCGAGACCGAGAAACTCCAAAGAAACCGGTGAATACTCTCCTCCCAGGAACAGGGGATTTTCGGTTAGCTGCGTGAGTTCTTTTTATTTTGAGACTGTAAGAAAGGAAATTTTCGAGATTGCCGTGGTGCGTTTCGAAGTTCGCGAAACAGAGGAACTCACGCACGCGTCGCGGGCAGGGGGCGCGCGGCGAAAAATCTCGCAGCTCGTGGGAAGGGGGCTTGAATGGCGCTCGCGACAGGCGAAGGATTTTCAGGAACGACATGGAACGAACGTAAAAACAAATGACAGTGGCTGTAAAGCGGGACTGAGGAAAGCTCGGGTGGGGGGAGGAGTTGGCGGGGGAAGGGGTATGGTTACAAGGGTGGTTGCAACCACCCGGACGATGACAATTTCTTTTTATTTCCCTTGCCGTCTCGTCTCGCTCGCCCGCTCGGCCCCACCTTTCAACTTTTATTTCTTCTCTTGGTCGCGTCTACGTGTTTCCGTTTGCCCCGTGTCTTCCTCCATCCTTTCTCTTCTCCTTCCATTTCTCGTTTTTCTCCCTTCTCCACGCACACACACACACGCAACTCGGCCGCTCCTAGATTTCTTCGTACACGTCTGCGTTGTCGAGCCCGTGTGGCTTATTCCACCGCGATTCCTGTCTCTTTAATCTGAGCTGTGAGTAGGCTTGATCTGCTGAAAGATGATTCGAGATAGTATTTTTGGGATTTCTTTCTGTTGTGCTTTGATGGAGTTCGGTGGGATTCTATGGTTGGTTGTTAACAAGGATTGAGATTTCGTGTTTGTTTCTGAATCGTCTGATTCTGAATGATCATTTAAGTTTGAGTTTCTTGATTGATTGGGATATTTTTAGAACAATCTATTCTAGTCGAAAGATGTTAATTTGCAGGCTGGACATTGTTGATAATGAATCTTCCTAAAATGAGGTTTCACCTGCCTCTTGAGTGAGACAAGTGGAACAAGTCAACATTAGTGAGACACGCGAGTAGAGCTCATAAATCCACTCGCAACCAATACAAATTTTCAAACGGGATTCCTTGGAAACTTAAAACAAACTTCCCTAGCACCCAATTCCACTTTCCTCCGCAAAATCACCTGCCGTTCGATACAATGAATTCCCGGACCCTTCGTTCCCAATTAAAAAAAGAAAGTATCACCGGGCAGGCGCAACTTTCCAACCAACAACTTCCTGATTCAACTAAGAAACTTCAATACACAAACTTCGTAATTCCCTTCTAATTTGATGAAGCTATAATTCTCGCGATACTTAATACCCATCTCTCCTTGTCGTGGACGCCTCGCGAGAGATGAAACACGGTTGATGAGTTTACAGGCCGCTTCTAATTATTGACCAATTTACCGGGCTTCGTTACGAAAACCGTGCACTACATTCGTTTCCCGACTTTCCTCTGCTTTTTCCTAGAGCCGTGTGGAAAGCCGGAAAAGTATCGGGTCGAATCACGTTCACAAAATTTCTGAAATCGCGAAGATTAAGATATTGAATGAAAATAATGAGCGAATAATACTTCATTATATTCTATTGAATTTATTATAACTTCTCCCTACTCGAAATTACGCAGAAGCTTGTTTCGAACAAAAGTTAACAAATCAGCTGTTAAACTTTTAACGCTGAATCTACGGACCCCCTCAATTTCACAGATATTACATTTTTTAAACATTACTTGGTGACTATATAAGTCGATTGTGATCTGTTCTTTAAACACTAAGCTACGTAAACAAACATGTCTTCTAGGAAGGACACAATAAAGTGTAGAACAAGTGTCCGTAAGTCTATTGTTAATCAATGATTTCAAGGATTTCAATCAATGATACATTCCGCCATGAAGATTTTCGGGTCCCAGCGTGCCTCCACTTTTTCCCGATTAGAAAAATCCGCCGACGGTTTTTCCAGCGGTTTCGCGCGATTAATTTCCCTTCTACGACCTCCGATCGCGGCGAGGGCGGGCGGACGACGAAAATAAATCCCGGAATATCCATTGTGGCTCGTTAAAAATGGAAATTACCGGCATTTTAAAAAGCTGATCCCGCAGCCCGGCGCTCGCGGGAACGAAAACGCCATCGGCCTGGAAAAAAACGTTGGCCGGAAAACGCGAACAACCCGCCGCGCGTTCTTTCCGCCCCCCGACGCGGCTAACGAGCCCTTATTATCCGAGTCGCTCATCGGCCGCCGTTTTCGTTTCAACAGCGACGAATCCCCGCTTGGAAAATCGGCTTGACGATGATCCGCGATTGATCTAGACTGCGTTTACATTGAAGCTGCGATTGGTGGATGAGGCGAATCGGATTCACTTCTCTTTGGCAATAAAAGGATGTACTGAAACATTGGTGATGCAATGAAGTTTCGTACTTAATGTGTTGATTAATTTTGATTAATATGTTGTCTATAGTAGTATATACTATTATTATTATGTAAGTATAGGGGTAAGAGTATTTCATTTGCATTTACAATATTCTTACTACACGACTTGCAATAAATATATACGGATATATTCATCTCACTGGCACACTTTCTAGAACATCCTTTCGTCAATTAACTTCGCTCACTCTTGGAATATCCTAGGTCCATTTATCTCATCATTAAAATATCAAAATCAATATCACAGAAAATTAATTATTCTAGAATATTCCAGTGCCTTAAACATTTATTCATCTATTGCACAGGCGTTCATCGTTCATCTATACATCCATTCTCATATAATATTAGTACATACTTATAATATACATATAATATAACATTACATACTTACACTAAATAAATTAATAATGTCATATACAACCTAAGAAAAGAATTTTCGAATCTCCCTTTCACAAATCGAGAATAAGAAGGAAATGTAATTCGGTATATATGAAACGTCGACCGAATCCTTAGTTCGATTCGATTAATTGATACTAATTGCCATTGTGTCGCTATAGAAAGTTTCACATAAAAGCGATATCTCCGTATTCCCGTCTCACACAGAGATGATTATCGAGATGTTCAGTGGATCCGCTATAAAGATCGAACAACCGAAACCGTGCGATTACCGCAGCTCCACTGTAAACGCACCAAAGGAAGCCATCTTGAATAGCTTTTATCGACGGTATGATCAACGCTCTCTTCGCCAGTAGCAAAGCTGTGATGTAAACGCGGCCTCACCCGTGATTTCCAATGGCGCTGACTCCGCCGGGGGGGGGGGGGGAGGGGGGGGTTGACTAATGACCGGCATTAAATGAAAACGTTCGAGAGATCGTTCCGAAGTCGCGGGACCGTCACGCTTCTGTGATATTACTTTCCTGTCTACGGGCGCGCGGCAATATACCGTTGGTAACCGGGACGACGGGATTGCGTACGGGACACCGGAAAAATACGCGTCACGCTGTGATTTAACGATGATGAAATCGGGATCGTGTAATTTTCCGCTGGTTCTGTGCGGCGGCTATTGATTAATATTGGTTGCCGGTGATTTTTGATTTCGGCTAGATGCTTTCTCATTGATTGGGACGAAGAAGGAGTTTGTAAATTGGACATTGTGTTATTTCAATTAATATTGATTAATATTGATTAATATTGAGCTAAGTTTCGTTATCTCTGTATCTTCTGGGTAGATTATTTTGGCTCGTTGATTTTATTCGAGGCATACGAAGCAACTTATGAATTATAAACTGTGCAACTTTTTAATAATGCTGGTATTGATTTTTCGAGTATTTTTGTTTGCACCCGATTGGGTTGTTTTTCAGCTGCTTATTATTCAGCCGGTTTCGGTAAATATATTTTCGGTTTATGAAACAATCTGTGAATTGAAAATCATGTAATGTTATACTGGAATATGGTGTTGTTGCTGTAAACAGTTCGTTATGGCTTTTTCAATTTATTATGCGTATGACAATCTATTGGTATTAATATACTGCAGAGGTTCATCGACTTCGCGAGCTACCGTCGTCAAGTGGAATAATAAAAGGCTATTAGAAATTTAAATGTGTATACTGGTTATTAAATATTCATTGGAATATCTAGTAATTATCTCTCTTGTGATAATATAATTAATGCGATTTATGCCATCTCTTTTCCCCCATTTTGGCAAGTGAGGTGTATTTAATGTACGATCATCCTGTTCTTTTCTTTCTCAATTTGAATAATACCGATTACCAGCAAATCTAATCTATAGAAAACTCTTGCAAACACCCGGTACGTGCACTAATTTAATATAGTACAACCAGAGAAGCGTAAGGTCGACCGTACGTTCAGTCAGCACCAACATCAATCGGTCGCAGCGGTGTACTGACTGACAGGTCTGCAAGTGATTAAACAGCCAATTGACCGATTGTCATGGTTTCGTGTCAACTAACACGTTAATAGACTTTAAAGCGAAACGTGTCACGCACAACCCATTATGGACCAACGTGCAGCGTCGATATTTCGTGCTCGACAATCATGCGCGATCTCATTCGAAATTATTTCGCGATTCGCGAATTACGTTCGTTCGATTAACACTTCGAGCTCCATTTTCCAAAACACGAGCGTCTCTTATTCGATAGACAACTAGTTTTATATTTCTCTGATATATTTATCGATCGTGTAACGTTCAAGCTGCACCGTTACAAAATGTACAGCTCGGAGAAGAGAGCATAGATCGAATTCTCGGCGGCACCAATGAATTTCGTCGGAGTTAGGGGCGAAATGAAATTTTAAGAAACGCTGGGGAAACGGACCAGAGTCGTCGGGTTTAACGCAATTGCACGCGAAACCGGCCGGCCACCGAAAAACAACAGAAAGGATCGAGCAATTTTCTACGTGAACGGTTAACGATTAGTTCCCGAAGGACGTGTGGTTTCCTTGGCAGCTGTTTCCAGGGCCGCATCCAGAACGGCCACTGGCTACATATTTCACGACATGGCTTGTACAAGTTTGGTTGGGAGTTGGCATCGAATTCAGAGAAAGTAAAAGTGCATGGAAAAATCATTGTAGAGAGAGAATAGATCTATCGAATATAATAGCATTTATTTGTGTATAATTGTGATAACCAATCAATTTCAAATATTTGTGAAACGAATACAGTAACTATTTCTTCAGTTCCATCTCCTAATCTAGATACCATTCATTATAAAGATTCATTATTAATACAAAATTTGAAAATTGAAATGAATTCACGAAAGAAATTCTCTATCAATGATATATTCCTCCACTTATCTGTACATAATTGTGATAACCAATCAATTTCAAATATTTGTGAAACGAATAGAGCAACTATTTCTTCAATTCCATCACCTAATCTAGATACCATTCATTATAAAGATTCATTATTAATACAAAATTTGAAAATTGAAATGAATTCACGAAAGAAATTCACTATCAATGATATATTCCTTCACTCATGCATCGCAAATGCTCCTATTTCGTACGCGTTAAAAAAATTCAACCTGTACACGATATCGAGGCGCTTGATCACCAGGAAAAAGATTGACAAACGACGTCTCGATATTATAAAGCAATTGATGGATGATTCGATAGGGGATGGCGGACGACGAAGGTGCCACCTTTTTACGTCCTCGCAAATTTACTCTTCCCCGTCCACCTCCCCGCCGTGTCCCTCTCGTCGAGTCCTCTTCCCATCCTTTTTCCTCATTTTCGCCCGTCAGCCCTTCTTTTATCGGTCGCCACCCTTTCTTCGGAGCGTATCGCAAACCCGTGCTACCCTGATAAGTCGCCTCTCCAATGAAGACAAATCGTCCGCGTCCCGCAGTTTTACGAAGGGTAATTAATTGTCGAGGAACGTAACGAGCCTCTCCGTTACCGCCCCCCTCCCCGAGCTCTCGATACACGGCCTCGATATATACGATCAACGCGCGCGCCGGTACCGGGCGCTTTCTGATTTAAAGCCGCTGCCACTTTCATCTGCTATTTTCCGTTCCGATCGAACGACGTTTCGCTGACGATGTGGCGATGGAATTTTAACCCTCGTGGTTTATTTGATTTTCTAGCGCTATCTTTAATCTCGATCGTGTGATAGTTTGTTTAACCAGTTAAGTGTGGAATTTAGTTTGAAAAATCTCTCTTTGTGCAAGCAATAAAATTAAATAATGAAGTGTATACTCGTTAAATGCAGGTGAAATGCACTTAAAATATATCCTAACCAAAAACTAAAGCGAAACGAAGAAGAATTACATGTTTGTCTCAAAAAGTAAATAATCCATCATTGAAAGAGTTAGCGCCATTAAGAGTTTTAAGATGACGTGTATACTCGTCGAACACAGTTAATTGGTTAATTTCGTTGGAGTTTCGGGGAATTGAAGTTGGAATAAGGGAATGTATTTGTTAGTGAATCGCATTGTCACATGTAAAAGGTGGTATAGAGATTAATTGTATTGGGAATGTTTGGGAGATAGGAAACTGATGAAGTTGAAGAGTATTAAATTATTCAGGTTAGAGTTGTAAACTATGTATATTTTAGTTTGTATTTACTGTCGAAGATTTACCATTGAAAATTCAATTCTACGCTTCACAAATATAGCTTGAATATTCTTTCTACTAATTGTAATTATACGTCGTTCATTTGAGTAAAGTCTCCCTTCGGTACGTATCGATACAATCCGCGCCACGCGATACACCCGAGAAAATTGCGGCTCGAAATTTCATCAATTCCAATCGGTAGAACCGATTCCAACGGATTTTTTAAATAAAACTCCAGCGTTCACCTAACTGGCAGTCCCGCGGGAGTGGCCATAATTCCAGGTTCGCTCAGTACGGGATTAACAATACGCCAGCGTTGTTGCGTTCTAATAGCGAATTTTTCCGCGTTAACGCGCCAGCGGTTGAGAAGTTTATCGGGCGAGAGGTTACAACTCCCGAAGAAGATATTTTATCATAATGCTTGCCGCGAGAAACCCGCAAATTGACTGGGTTAAGTGAATTAAATTCGAAATTTCCAAGCTCGCAGGCCGCGCTGAAGATTCTCGTCGGCCGCCTTTTCACCGTTGAAGTTATCGCGGCGTGTAAGTCATTAAAAACAAACGCGCCGGAAGCCCGGACACCGAGCCTCTGCCTCGTCTCCTGTGATTAAACGCGGCCGCACACGTCCGGCATAAATATTTCGTGTCGCGCGCCGCGTTAATTACACCGAGGAATCGTTAATTCCGTTCAGTTTCCGTGCGGGCCCGGTCGAATTTAATTGACGTTAATTGTCGCGTGAATTAAGACCACGTTTAATTGTATATTTCAGAATCGCCCGGAACAATGGGCCTTGTCCTTTTGTCTGGCGCTTATTGTTTTCGCGGCTCGATGAGCAACCTCGTTGCGTTAATTGCTGCCCGTGTTTTTAATTTCTGTTCACCTCTTTCCTTGTTTTATCTTTTGCAGGAGGTTTCTTCTGTTTTTTCTCGGTTTTTTATTAGGCCATTGGGTTGTGGTTTGAAGGGTTCGATCTGGTTTTCAGGATTCTCGGGTGATTCGAGTGTGGAATAATTTGTATCGAGACACTTGGAACTTTTTATATAACAGTTTGGTAAAAGTGGGAATATAATGATTTCATATTAATTAATCAAATTGTACTTCGTACATTTTGATTGTTATAGGAATGAATGTAGTTTATTGTGAGTTGGATGAGAACGAGCAAAAGGGAACTGTTGTGCTTCTTTAGGTGGAATATGATATCCATTTGTGGAAGGTAATCAGCTTAATTTGTAAGGAATTTTACAGTAATTATATGTATTACATATATGTTAGGCTCAGTGGAATTTTGTTGAGCTATATAGTATTATATTCGCTATCTCTGAGAACCCTGCCTAAGGTACTAATTAACGAAGGAGAATAATATTATTTCGTGGGAATATAATTAAATGTATATCAGTGGAAGCAATGTGAATTATTCGTGATCCATTGCGGCGTACTAATTCTTCGTTAATCCTTCATGAAATAATATTTTTGGCTTTCCAATTAACGTCGGTCGAATTGAATTTAATACACGTGCCTGACAAGTTACGGATTCTTCTACTTATAGGTATTCCGAGCTCAATAATTTCTATATTCCCAATTAAACTGAATCTCTCGATATAATGACCGTGTCTGGCCATTCGTAGATAATTCTACTTTCGAACATTTCAAGCCTGAATATGTTTGTTTGTATATGTCCAATTGGATCGAGCCGATCTCGATGTAATGACCGTGTCGTGCCATTCAGGGTTCGTTCTACTTGCAAGCACTTCTGGCCTGCAGTAGCGTTCAAAAGCTTTCGGTTTGACATATTTGTCAGGTCATACACGCGAAACAATATATGTTTAAAATTTAATCAATCACTTAATAAATACTGCACACTTCATCAGTGTTTACACTACCTACAATGTTTCAAAGCACGCTTTTCAGCAGGTATATAAATTACAAGAGCCCACCTGGTCCCAAACTTTTCTACGTTACTGTAAATTTAATTCAGACCAATTGTACCGAGTTTAACGAACGTGCCTGGTCATTCATTGAACACTCTACTCATAAATACTTTCAACCTGAAACAATTGATTGTACGTTCCCAATTAAACACGATCGATTTCTGTTCCGTCACGGAACAAGGGACCCTTATGGATACCGAGGACCGCGGCACGTCGATACACAGCTCTGGTTTATGACACGGGCGCAAACACGATCGAGCGTTCGGGACAGTTGATCCGGGGCCCGACTTCGGCCTTTGTGCAGGTCAGCCTCGCATTTTTTGTCCCGTACAAAAATCGCCTCTGTCATAAACTAGACGAATTCTCGCGCAACGGCGAGGATTACCCGCGGCCATGGGTGCGTGCCCGTACTTAGGTAAGCACGTACACATGGGCCCAAGTAACGGGTTTTCCTTCGCTGGCTCACCGAATGTACGCGCAACAGCGAGGACTACCTGCGGACAAGGGTGCGTACTCGCATCGGAGTACACCCTTGCACGTTCGTCAAGTAGCGGGATTTTCCCGCTGTTGCCAAATGTATTTTTTATCCAAAACTTCGTCGATCTCTTGTTCCCACTCCGTCAGCATCCCCTTCTAAAAACATCCGAAGGAGGGGTAAAAAAGTTGACTTGTGGGTGCAAGAGCTCCGACGAAGGATAGTACACTTGCCGCATTCAACAAGAACAGTTCACTTCCAAGAGTTTACGTACCACGTTCGAAAACTACAGTCACACGAAAGACTCGTTCACAACTCACGCGACAACCACTCGAAATCACACTCGAATCATCGTGCCGGATTCAAGGACTCGTTTACTAAAATCTCGATTCGAACAAAACGTAACGCGAAGACGCGACCACTGCTCCACCGACGGATCCAGGTGCCCAAGATTAATTTGGCGGGCATCACGCGTACGGTCAGCGTAAAATCGCGAAACCATTCGAGTCGCGACCAAGCGTCGACCGTAATGTATCATTTTCTGGTACTTCGAGCCGGAGCTGTTACGCATACACAATTTTCACAACTGGTATGTGTCCGATCATGCCTGGCACATTCTGTCTATTTATGAACACTCTCCACCCAGACACAATTATTTACATATGTCCAATAAAGTGCTATCAATCTAAATTACAATTAACCTTCTACCAACATTCCCGCCGTCAACAATATCCTCTAAAAAGTTTGTCCTCGAAAATTTACAAATAAACAGTTCATTATCTTCTGCAAACAGTTCACGAACCCGTTAACAACCCAAATTACAATCAATTCCAACCATACAGCAAACACCAACACCCTGTAACAAACTCAAATCCCCAACTCTCCGTTTGACTCAAACATAAACTGCCGAAAAAATGCTTATCCGAGCGCTAAAGTACCGATAAGAATTTCAAAGATGCGGCTAGAAATAGTGCGCAGTTCAATTTCATTCTCCGACCGCCGGTCTGAGCTCTTCTTATCTACTTCCCTCCGTTCGCCCTTCCTCCCCCCGCTCGTCCTTCACCCTATGAGCGGAGGGCGGGGGAAGCAAGTGGTTAAGTCGGAAAGAAAGCTCGGATTCGCCTGCCATCTTCGAGGTCGCAGCGAGGAACCGGTTAACACCGGGATTATTCTGCTCCGTATTTACAGTATTCCGTGGAAGGACCGCTAATACCGTCGCGACGAACATTAACATAACATTAGCCGTTTGCATTAATCCAGAATATATCAGGAGATAGAGAGAAAGAGAGAGAGAAAGAGAGAGAGAACGCCGAGCCGGTGCAATGAAGGATGAAGTCGAGTACGACAGTAGAGAAACATTTATCCGACTGTAGGGCGAATATTTCAGCGCTCCACATCTCGTTCGCGAAAATATGGTTTCCCGTGGCGCACAGGGACACAGGGAGCACACGGAATATCTTTTGCGCCGGCTGCCACGGTAATTGCGGAAATAATATTGTGTGTTTAGTAATAGCGCGCCTTTGTTGCGGTAATGGGGTGGAATGGCGGAGCGCGTCGTTTTATCGGTTCATTGTGGATTTTTCGAAGATGAGGGTTTTATTGTTGATAGACGTTTCGAGAACGCGATGGTATGGATTACTGGGATGTTTGGTAGAATGATTCGCGAGTAATGAGGATTTTGTGAATGGGAATTTTGGAAATTTGGGATATTTGTGTGAATCATGTTGCGGATAATTAAAGTTGTAGTAAGTGAAATTGGGTGTAGAAGTGGGACTGTGTTTAATTGGAGTGTTTTACGAGTTCGTTTAGTGGAATATGTAGTTGATGTCTGTTAATAGTTGCAAGTTTTGTTGTGTTTAACAGTACTCGTGTAACTTGAAGTCCAAAGTTTACTGAGTGATCTCAGTTTAAGTAACATGTTTGTCAGTGTGGATCTGGAAATGTATCGAGTGTAATTGAAATCAATTGAACCAACCCGTCCAACCGTTCGCCTATATTTCTGCAGGTTACGTTAGTAGATTTCCAATTAAATCTAATGGAGCTCAAGTAAATGAACGTGCCTGACCATTCGTGGGTGATTCTACTTGTCGGTACACCAGAGTAGTTTATGCCTGTCCATAGATTTCCAATTAAGTTCAATTGAGCTCAAGCTAACGAACGTGACGCAACATTCGTGGATAATTCTACCTGTAGATACTTCAACCATGTATTTCGTTCCTCGTATTTTCAGATTATTCATTGATTATTCCACTCGAGGGCACTTCATGCAAAAACAATTAATCCATTTCAAAACATTTTCACTCAAACGCTATCGAATTCAGTATTCACTTATCGCCTGACCACACGCGTGCCATACTACTTGCGGACACTTCAGACCTCAAGAATTTTAATATCAAATCTCAATTCAATTGCTTTCCCATTGAATTCCGAAATCAATATAATCAACACGCATGAGCCAAGATAATTCCACTATCCTATGCTGCAGTCGAATAACAAAATCAGTGGTCGCAAACAATTCAATAGGTTCATCCTATATCTCCAACCTCTCTAACAACCTCTAATCTTTCCAATCCCTTCGCCTGATAGATCCTCCAAAAACTATGAACTTCAAACACCGATTAACAACCAAGACCCAACCAGTATTCTCACCTACAAAAACATTCAAGCAAACCAGCCAGAAAAATCTGTCGAAACACATGAACCCTTGTTGAAAGCGTGGAACAACTTTCTCTTGAGGCCATGAAAAAACCCGTAGGTTTCCCCAGACGAGATTGCTTAAGTGCTAGCCAGGCTCGATTTACGTCTCCTAACGACCTTGCCGCGACCGAGCACGCGCGTCCCGCCGGGTGAAAAGGAAATTCGGCAGTATAAATCGCGCGCGTCTCGTCGGCGGCGGCCGCGCGCGCGCCTTCGCCACGATAATGAGGTTATTTGTAATTCGGGTGCCGACTGATCAAATCTTCCTAATTTCCTGGATCTGCCCGCTTAAAATTCCGCTCGCGGAACGCGCGCCTCGCTCTCTCTCCGAGAAACTCCGGCGAAGACACACCGCGGATGGCGCGGCAGTCGCGGGAAGCTTCGCTGTCGAGTGAAATAAATAGAGGTCAGGGCTCAAGGAAAAAAGGGATTGAAAATAAACACGCGGGGAACCGGGTCGTATTAACTTTTAACAAGCGAGATCGACCGGAAGCCCGCGGAACTTCCGGAATAAATGAAACTGGCGCGCGGCGAGACTTTGCTCTTTGCTTCGATGCAAATATAATAGCCGGATCGCAAATAGAATTCCGTGTTTGATCTGGCCGGCAGGACCGCGAGCCGTCGATAATATTATTCCCGCGTCGGAACGCGATACGTGTCCCGGCTAATGGCGGAAGAACGGGAATTAATTCAGTGTTTTAATTGGACGGGGCTCGGTCTACGAATTCGGGACGTCCGTTGCGGGAATTGAAGAATTCATATGTGATGAGTGAAAATAATGAGCCTCGTTCGACTCGATTTAATATATAGAGCTTGATTTAGAAAAAATATTGAACGTTCGTTAATATTGAATTAATGAGTATTGAATATTTCTAAACACGAGTATAATTTGTACGTATCGAATACGGTTTATAACAATCTATCGCACACGTAACAGAAGCATGGTTTAAATTTTGAAACTTCATCCGTGACAAGTGGGAATAGCGAGGAAACATTCGATTTGTTGAACAGTGGCTGACTTAACGGAAACATCGAACATTCGTCGATACCGAATAATGCTGTCGTCAACACGAGTATACAATTCATTATAACGTATGGATCGCGTAATAGGAATATTAGTTAGATTAAATTTCGGATAATCTCGGGTAACGCGATTGCCGATGCGTAATTGACAGGTTTACACGGGTCGTCCGAGGGACGTGTCCGCGAGAAAATAACGTTTCGCTAACGCGCTCGGTCCACCGAATTAACGCGGCGTTTACCGACTTGAGGATATCGCGATAGCACGGGTGATTATGGTAATTACCGGAATCAATTGTTGATAGCGGAGTTGAATATTAGAGACGGCCCGGCTCGCCATAGGGGGCCGTGATTACGCGATCTAATGAAAAGACAAATTAGAAGCGGAATGAAATACAGTAAATCGCGCGACCGATGATTAACTGAATAATGCGACTGCGTGCCAGTGTAATCGCCGGCTGATTGAAGTCGGACGGGACGCTCGATTAAGCCGCGCTACCGCTGTTTGAAATTTGTTAGGCGGTTAAATGGCCCGTTTAATAATTCGGTTGTTTATCGAAGGGCTGCGGGCGACGACGGTCAGCGGCCGCCGGCTCGATTTAGCGCGTTTAGTGTCCCGACGATTTTTCACGTGTCCGACTCGTTCGACTGTCGCGCGATAATGCGGTAATTGTTACGTCGCCGGCCGCTGCGCTGTGTCCGCGGCAAATGGAAATCGAATTTCAATGTGTTTACGCGGAAACGTATTATAATATTATTAACTATTGACGTTCATTTCGGGCGTGAATGCGTCTATAACGGAATAATTGATTCGTCTTTGGGCATCGAAAGGTTATATTCTGCGTCGCTTCTAGGGACAACGAAGTTAACCCTTTGCACTCGAGCGGTGACCCTCAGTTATTTTATTTAATATAACAAAATTACAAACTGTTAAATATAATATTAAGTTTTTCATAATGCATCGATATGTGAAATATTTATATAAAATAGCTTTATTTCTTAATTCACGTGTTTCTCATTACTTCGTTTCCAATGGTGTCGTCTATGTCTCATCAGAAAATGTCAAATGTTTTTAGTGAAAAGCTTCCGAGTGCAAAGAGTTAAGGAGAATTTTTTCATAGAGAAATGAATGAGAACGTGGAATTCCTGTGATATGTATTGAAGAATATAGGAGTGTAGAATAAATTATTCTCGTGAAAGGATAATTCAAAATATGGTACGGGTATTTCTTAATTCGCATGAAAAATTATTTGGAAACGTGGAATATTCTTTGTAGGGGACTTCGCGTTTTCGACATATATTTACGAAATTTTTCAGAGGTTCGTTCGTGTGAAAATTACGTAGAAATGGGATGCGATGGTCAGACACAGAGTGGAACGCGGATACGTCGCGAAATATGAAACAATTTTTCTAAACCCGTGCGTCGCCGGTAGAATTTCGTTTGCGAATTCGAATTTTATTAACCAGAGTCCAAATTAAGTGCACCGAAAGCTGCATAATTGTAATGTCAGCGGGATTGTGAGCTCGCCGAGACGCAAGCAGAACTCTCTGGTTCCCGCGGAATGCGGCGTCCAGCCGTCGTTCGCGTAATAAATGCCGCAGACACTGGATTATGACCCGCATAATCGCGTAATTCTTCGCTCTGCGGGGTGCAACGACGTTTCAAGTGTCTCTGGAATAATTAACGAACGTTCGTTTTTCTCCTGATGCGTTTCACGCGAAAACTCGCCAAGTAATCTCGAATACAAGCGTGAAATCCACTATCTTCCACGAAATAGATCATTTCGCTAAAAGTTTTGCTAAAAGTCTAAGATTAAGTATATTAAAAATTAATCAAGCACCAAGGAAAATTGATTCTTCAATTACTTATATAACCACGTTATTATGAGAATACACCCAACCGTTTCAAACAGTCATCGAACCACTGATACCCCACTCTCTCCAGTATCCTCGAATAAAACGATCTCTTCTGTTCGCAGTGAAAAGAAACGGTTCCTCCTCCGCCGCCCCTATTGTTTTTTCCTTTCAGTTGCCATGTTTCTAGTTTCTTTCGGGCCCCGGTTCCTAGAGAACCTCCGGCTCCTTCACGCCATTTCTTGCCGGCGCGCCGAAGCAATTTAATCAAAGTCCATCCTTCTGTTCCTTCCGTCCTATCGGTCTCGCCAGCCGGCAACGGGATTTTCTTTTATTTGCGCTCGGGCTCGCGGCGAAATCCTCCTCCCACGGCCGTTTCCCGGTCGGCCGACGGTTACCTCGCCCCGGACAAACGGAAATTTGAATAATCCTGCCGGTAAGCCTCGTTAAATGCCGCCCAATGAAATTTGATGTTGATCGCGGCCCACCGCCGCCGTTAGTCACGCAATTACCTGATTGCGGTCGACGGATTATTCAATTATCGGGCACGCAGCTCGCCGGAAAAATCGTGGATCGATCCCGGCTACCCCGCGCCGGAATCGGATCCGCTTATTCAGGAAAGTTATTTCCGGCCGTGTCGCCGCTGTCGATGGAACTCTCGCGGATCGCGGAAAGCGAGACTCTTTTTTTTAATTGTTTCGCCGCGGTAGGAGTGGCCGCGGTGGATCCATGGGAACGAAATGGAATTTATTAGGGGGATCTTTTGTGCGTTGGGAATCTGCTCGGTGAATGTCGGAGTCGGCGTTGATCAAGCTTTTAACTGGTTCGTTCTGCGAGCATATTTGACGAGGAATGGCAATTTTTTCGGTTGTTCGAGGTGCACTTGCCGTGATTGAACGGTGATTTTTTTTAGTGTGTGCGTATTCGTCGTGAATCAATGGGAATTCTTTTCATTATAACAAAGGTGTATTTGTTATGTTCTCGAGAATTTTTATAATGATCCGTAGCGTATTAGTAGATTAGACGTTTGATTTGCACTTTATTCTAATTGTTCTTGGTTAATCTCATAGTTGAATCTCTTCTATTGCTTCTAGAAAACTATGTGTTTGTCAATATAAATCGCGATAATTGTAGCTTCGAAATCAGAGTTTAAATTGTTACTAAACAATGTTTAAAGAATTCAGTATCCGTCAGATTAGGGGGTTTCGTAAATCTAGTTTCAATAAGATTCTAATCTGTTAAGAACTTAATTATTTACAAGGTCGATAGGTTAAGAGAAGAAGAGATTTTTGTATATGTCAGTTTTAATCTGTTCTATTTTCATTGAACAGTTGCAAGATTATTTTGTTATTCCGACGTGAATAAATTATCACTGACTCACTCGAAGCATTCAACGCTACCGTTCGCGAAAAGTCGGAATATGAAATCGTATGTGTACGACATTTAGAGATACACAAATGTACGAGTGTATCGAAGGTTCGTTGGCTCGTAAAAACTCGTCGACGTCAAAAAATCCAACATTTTCGAAAAATGTCGCTTCCCGATATTTCACTGTCGCTCCGGTTTCCTCTGCCGTCAGCTGTCACGGGAAATCTCAATATTTAAAAAAATGTGTAACAACTCCCGTCCTCAACGGATATCGATGTATTTTTTTTCATCATAAACATTTCATCGGAACAATCCCATGATTATTCGTAGCTCTAAATCGTTAAGCCCGGTGAAATTCGGTGTTTTAATACAATTCATGGAATTCGCTTTCGTTTTGAATGTTTTAAACACGGTAACGTTGAGAATAGATTGAAATACAATCGAATATACCGTATACTCTGTTTTATTTCTCAGATTTCAGCGCGACGCGTTAAACGTTCAGCAAAGTTCGTCTCTAGAAGAAATGTTTAAACTAGCTCGCCTGATCCGAGCCGTGTATCAATAATAAAGTGTTCGGCGCTGGTCACGAAAGAGCAGTCTCGTAGAGCCGGCTTTAGAAACAATATTTAATGAAACCGAAGGAAGCTTTTAAGAAAAGGTCCAAGAATGCTTTTAGTTGTATTGCGACCGGAAATTGCTCTAATTTATCTTCGTGCCGCTTAGTAATCTCATAAACGAAAAATACAACCGACGCTTGCCTTGCAATTTCCTAAATTGCACTCCATCCCCCGCCACATCCCTCTCGGCCCTTAATTAATGACGTTTCAATTGTTCATTCCGCCTAATAACCTTCGAAAGTGCTTTCGAAATGATTAAACCGTGAAAGTTCAACCGAAGATTCTCCAATAGAAAATTCTAATCTCCTCGTACATATTCATACCTTCGTAACCAAGAAAAGAAACTCCAATTTACAATTTCACAATTCCATATTAGAACTATATTAACTTAAAGACTCAATAATATTAACCCTTTGCGGACGGAGATTCTATAAAACATACGAAACCTTCAGCAGATGAAGTTGAATTACCTATCAATTGTTTAATTAATATACAAGAAAGGAAACTACGTACTGATCTCTTTAGTAATCAAATCATTCGTCGACTTAGTCTTTCAAATATGAAATTTTCATCTGGTGGAAATATCGACATTCGTCCGCAGAGGGACTGCTCAATCCAAAAAAGATTCATCGATCATGAATCTCCAGTTATACTATAAATGAACCGAAATGAAAATACAACGAACAATTGAAAGCACAACAACTCTAAACGTGACGATCAACACCAAAGGAACTCTCTCCCGTATCGGCAAACAAACTCGTGGGAAGCGGGTAAAAAAGGAGGAGAGTTAACAAAACAAGAAACGCGAGACGAATGGCGAAAAAACTGTTCCGCGAGAACGGGTTTATTCGCGGGATTGGATTAAACGAGGAAGCGCGGTGCTGCGTTTAACACGCTCGACGCTCCCGCGATCGACGCGCGTCTCGAAGTTTCCGAACGGTTCGATTCCGTGGTTCCTAGAAATCCAGGAAAATCTCCGGGATTTTCTCCGCGGCGTTGTCGCAGACGGCGAGGTAAAAAGAGAAAGAATGTCGCGGCGAGGGTGTGGTAAGCAGCAAGAAATTCGAATCGACTACCTGATGGGCCGGCGCCATGTACCAGATGTTCCGTGTGGTTCTCGGCGGCCATGGATCCTGCAGTCGACAGGCTCTCACCGCGGGAAAACTTTTTTCGATTTACCACCTGATCCCGTATATTTCTCCCCGTTGATTCAGTATTTTCAGAAGCTTTTAAACTAATTGCGCCGGAAGTCCCTCGCCCTGGGGATCGAGGATTCATTGATTCGCGGAAGCGACGATTCGTTTCAGGATTGTTCACCCCTTGGCTACTGTCGCCGGTTACAGGCGCTTTGGAAATTTCATTTCGGTGCATCGTTGACGCCCACAGGCGAAAATAAAGCGTAATTGACAATAACTATGAAGCGAAGTGAATTTTAATTGAATAGTTACGTGTTTCTTTAGTTATATATTATGGAAATTTATTTTAGATTGGTTTAATTTAGTTCTATTCAGTATTTTCGTGGTTTCAATAGATTTTCTTAGGAATATAAGTTGACTGGAATGAGTGTTATTCTGATGTTTGGGAATTTTGGGTCTTCGTGAAGTGTACCTAAGTATTGATGTTAATACTAATTGAATGTTGTTGAGTAGTCATTGTAATAATAATAGAGGAATTGTCGGTTTTCCCTCTGCATACTATGGATTCCGTATAACCCATTGTACAGCTCAAATGCTATCGATAACAGTAATTTGGTTCAGTAAAATTTTCTAAAATCACTAGAGTAGTAATTAATATAACACAAAATTAGCGTCTAAAACGTATAATACGCAATTTAATTGAATTCCTCTGCAATATAAGATGACTAATCTATAATATGAAACTCGCAATGCAAAAGTTCCACGTGAAAATACTACTAGACATTTCCTTCGTCCAAAAGTGAAATATTTCTCGGCCAGAAAAACCGTGCAAAACCGAACCGCGGACGAATGCAAGTTCAATCTCGAACCGGAAGCGATGACCCGCACAGTCTTCTTGCTCACCATTATTTGCGGAACGTCTCGGTGTTTCGTATTCCGCGGTACAGATCGATTTCACGGTGCCGCCGCGGCGGACGGCCATTCACAGTCCTTAAGTGCAGCTCCAACTTTCCTCGTATAACCTATCGTTTATACCACTTTCATTTGCATAGTAATTCTGGAAGAACAAAAGTCCGTCAGCGAACGTCACTTTTCTCGGCGAAACTCAATAACTTGAAAAGTACGAGTGATACAAAGGAATGCTTCGGACAAAAGTACTGTAGTATCTAGAATTTTTGGCGTAGTGATGACGATTTCTAGACTAATTTAACAATCATCGATGTTATTCATTACCCACGGATCAAAGCAAACAACTATTTTGCTATTACCATTGTATTATCTTCAAATAAAATTTCCACTTGCAATAGAATGGACAATTTTGTTGCATTTCTTCCAAATTGTAGATAGTAAAATGGTACACGAAAATTGTTATTTTTCTAATGAAAATCATTTTGTATAGAGACTGTTTTGTAATAGATTGGCAACCTTCAATTTTCGTTGCGCGAATACTCGAATTTTGCGATTTTGCCCAAAGGTGAGTAAACAGCGCGCCAGGTCGATATTCTGTGAAAACACAAGAATTTCCCCGCGATTTCCGCGTGACCACCGACTCAACTCGACTCGACGCTGGAAACATAAAGTTCGAAGGGCGTGTAAAATGTGCGCTGGGTCGGGGCGTGCGGCGGCAAGTGCGAACCGTTGTAAAGCATTAACCGGGGAACTGCGCAAGTTTCAGCCGGAAGATACGGTCAACGCGAATCCCGCTATTTATCGCCGGTATGAATATTGCGGACTCAAAAGTTTCGCCGTTAATTTGCTGGTCGGCGGCGTGGCCGGTCCGGCATCCGTGATCGCCGAAGCCGCAACACTCGAATTTCCTGTTAAATTGTTGATTTGCAGCTACCCGACGATTTGGGCGCTGCCTCGTCGATATTTTCGTGGGCGCCGACAGTGATGGCTCGATTTTCCTGTGAATGCCTTCGGAATTTCGTGGTGTGTTTACAAATGAAGTAGTTTATCGAGTGTGTATCGATATTTAACAGGGAATCGTAATTTTTTATCGAAAACAAACGTGAAACTGAAATAAGGATCCCTTAATTTGAATTTTTAAGTATTCCTCGTTCTTTGATTCGCGAATTGAACGCTGAAAGTTTGTAAACCATTAAAATACAGGATTTACTTAAATAAGGTTCAAAGGTTACTAGATTACTAATTCATCAGAATAATTGCTTCGTCAAATAAAATCGGACTACACAATTCAAACGGCAATAATTTACACAAACGTCGAATACAGCGTCATAAAATTCAATATAGAGGTAATCTCCGAAGACCAAAAAAAAAAACAAAGATTTTGAAGGAACAACTTCTAAAGTGGGTCGGCGAGCTTTCCCAAATTTCCCTCGTTCCCGATGAAGGGAAAGCTAGCTCGGAATCGATCGTCGGAAAAAATGTCGCTGACTTGTATTCGGCGGCTGGCATATCGCGGTATTACATTGCGTCGCGCGATTTCACCGACAGAAACGGAAGAGGGACAGAGACGGAGAAGAGAAGAGGGGGATTAGGCGTGCATACGGCGCTCTATAGATTTTCCATAAGCATTTTCCGGCTGCTGTTTGGAAAGCGAGCACGCGCGGATTTTCGCGAGTATCAAACGGAGAACGGGACCGGAATGGGAAGGGACGGAAAATACGTGTCCCTCGATCAAATATTGCCGCCGCGAATCAGCGTGTCCACGTGACTGTAATGAGATCATAAGCTAACCGCCACGAAGTGAATTGCCTAGTTGCGAGTCAAATGAGCTAGATTTGTTGGCGAGGGATTATTTACGGTGACCGTATTTCGCTTGGTTACCGTGACCAGAGAATCAAATGGAATTAAAATCTGGTTCGGTATGCTGACGCTTGTGGTTCATTCTTTCCTGGATCTTAATTGCGTTATCAAATGAAATGTTGGTTATCCTTTTTTTGCGAGATGAAGATGCTAACCGATGAGTTGGGTTCATGAAATATTTAACCCTTTGCGGACGGATGTCAGCATTTCGGTGAGATGAAATATTCAAATTCGGAAAATTAAGTCGTGGACAAATAATCTAATTAGTCGGACAGCAAGAGAGCAGCAAGCAGTATTCTTTCTTTCTATTAATTAAGCAACTGGTACATAATTTAGTTAAATTCGGTTCCGGGGAAGAGCCGACGGTGTAGTTGATTTTTGTGAGATTTGGAATTAGTAGTTTAACATGTTTATTACATTATTGTATTGTTAATATAGTAATATTTGGAAAATATTATTAATAAGTTTATTACTATTTGCTTGCCCCTTCGATAAATAATAAAGAATCTAATTTCATAACTCTTCGATCATGCAACCCGCAATCACTGGAAGGAATGTGTCATTACTAAAATAGAAGAGTTCAGTCAACCGTCATTCACAAATTCCCCATCATGGGACGATCTTCTCTAACAAGTACCTATTTCGGATCATCGAACAATATGATGCGAGTACGTCTGCGTTCGTTCGCATCTTTTTTTCGCCTCTCCTGGCTCGGAGAATGCACAATCTGAGAACTGCCGTTTCGCCGGGTCGTTCCAGCGCAGCCCTCGGAGGGTTCTCATGAATGTGTGTAGCCGGGGTAAACGAGTTTACACGGATCCGTTTGCAGCCGAATGTTTCCCAAGCAAGTGAGCAGAAACGCGAGCAGCGTATCGCAAATATACTTCGCCGTTTTCCTTTCCAAACGGGGACCGTCTTACTCCGGCGATATATCGCGTTCATTAGAATAGACAGGAAACACGTTTGAATGCTGGATAAATATTCATATCCAGCGTGCGTCCCGATCATTACGCTTCATTGATTTTAACGCTAAAACTACCAGACGAATCAAATTGACCCGTTCCAGAATTTTGATCCTGCAAGCATTTCAATTACAAAGACGATTTCGAAAGATTTTTAATTAAACTCGTATATTTGTACAAGACGAGGAAACCTTTCGAATCTCGTACAAGTATACGAATTTAATTAAAAATCTTTCGCTTGTCCTTGTCTGGTAGTTTTAGTGGCGAGGAGACGAGGAGTTCGAATCTCAATAAACATATTGTCCTAATTTTCCTAGAAGATTCGATGTCAGTCTAATTGCTCGGTGGTTAGCGTTAATAACTCTATTATTCATTCATCCTTTCCCATTAAAAATGATACACCAGGAACTACATTAAGAAAGGTAACCGCACCAGTAATCGATCCGGTATCAGTAGTTAAAATCGAATTCTTGCGGAACCTATAAACCACAGTGATTAACTCCATCGTTTCCTTTCAATTTCCGATACCCATATTTTATATGATTTCGATGCGTAATTAAATCTCCGTAAAGCTTTATATTCCATTCATGTTTCGTGCTCGCGTTATTACAGGATTTTATTCGGTTCCCTCTAGATTTCTTTTCACGGAATTAATCACAGTGGCAAACGAGCCAATTACTAGGAGCGACCTTCTCAAGAGTTCCCAGAGAAAATATACCCGAGAAAAATAATTACAGGAAATAAGAGGAATTTCATTAAAACGCCTGGTCTATTCCGCCATTGGTCGGCGTTGGTGGCTGCCAATCAACGTTCGCTGATATCGGAATTTCACTCTTTATCGTCCGATTTCCTGAACCGACCTCGTTATACGCGCGGGCACACTAACGTCGCGCTCTCTTTCTCTCTCATGTTTCGCACGTACACGCACACACATGTACATGTAGACATATTCGTGCACGAACGGCGAGGAACACCGACGCGTTTTCTTGTCGAAGGGAATCGCGTCGTTCCGCGGGCACGAAGCTATCGGATGCCGAAGTTTCGAGCGTTTATTGCGCTTTGACCATTCGACAGTTCCCTATCGGCACCCTCGACAGTTATTTGTTTCTCGGGCGGGGCGGGGTTGCGCGCGCGGGAAACACCGATCTCCTTTTATAGTCCTGCCCGGAATCGTTTCGGAAATCTCGATACTACTGTTGCGAAGATTATCGACTTTTATTTCACGGCAGAACGCCGCCACTGGTGTTCTGTTCTCCCGTAACAAAGAGAGTGTTGCTCCGGCGAAAATTATTGTCCCGAACTGCTGCGCGCTATCTGTGCCGTTTGCGTATTGTTCGATGGTACTTTCTCGCCAATTTCGGGAAACGTGTGTAATTTGTTTATGCGAAGTGTAGTTTAGTTTTTATGATTTCAAGTAGTTTTTATAATTCATTTAATTATGGATTAAAGGATTATAGATGTGTATTAAAGAATAGTTTGTTTTTAAAATATGTTTATTATTTTTCTTTGGTAATACGAAATGAACTTTTGAGATTGATGTGTGAAAGTGAATTTATTGATAATTTAGGTTCCTGGGTATTGAAGTTTACCGTCAGTACTTTTGATACGCCTGGAAACGGGAATGCAAATTTATGTGATCACTCTTTGAATATTTTCCATGTATGGTAAAGTTTATTTATGGACGCGAGCGGATGGCCACTAATTTCCATAGATGATATTGTCGGATAAGCTTGCGACACGGAAACGTCGTATCTGTATAGATGAATTATCGCGATCTGCGCACCAAGCTAACTGGAAACAGATAAGATAAGTTTGACGAGGAATAAAAGTGTTGTCTTTCGTTCGCGATATTCCCCTAAGCAACGGAAAGCATTCTTTGTCTCTAAACAGATCAGAATGATAAAAATATTTAATCCACAGTTCCCTCTAAAAATTTATAATATTTTATATTAATATTTTCCAAACACTACTCTGTTAATATCAACGTGCCACAGAATTTACAAGCTATTGACAAAATTTAAATTTTGTTGAAGGTAATTTACTGTCAATTAATCATCGATATTACATTCAAACCAACACAAAAATGTCCAAAATCAATCCGACTATTCGGTGTTTCAAATATCAACTTTCTAATCGACTCAACAATCACGTCCAATATTCCAACTAATCACACCAACGCGATGTTCAAACATCACAAACATTTCCAATTATATTCCTCAACGGCACAACCCACTAGAACAATAAATTTCCGAGCAGTACATTTCCAATTACACCCCTCGCTACCCCAGATTTCTCATAAAAGGAGTCACCAATCATTTATTCATCGAGGACAGATCGTGCGCGCCGATTCCCCCGTTCCCAAGATGGCGATTCGATAGACCGTGGAGCCGGTCCGATCGGAATTACTGTTTTTCTGTCGGTTGCCGGACGAATCGAGCCGGAAACCGGGTGAAGCGGGGTTCGTTATCATGGCCCGATATCTTTGCCCGGGCCGGTAATCGAGTTACAACCTTCCGGTCGCGACGTGTTCACCGGCTTGCTAGTTTCCCTTACATTGCGGCTATTAAGCAACGCAATCCGCGATTCCACTCGGCCGATAAATTAATTTTCCGGCTTCGTTAGCGGCATAATGAGGCTCGTCAACTGTAATTCTGCGTCGAAGTCTTCGCGGGAATATCGCGACTATGGCCGTGCCGACAATGAAACGGGAGTACGAGCGACGGGGGGGATGAAGGGTGGAGAGTCGGAGTCGATGGAAAACTATCGTGTGCTCACGACAACGTGCGCGCTCCTTTTGTTACCGCGCCCTATTTGTTCAGCTGAAATTTCAAGCTCCGCGGAGCCCCGCCATATATACGCGTTTACATTAAGTCGCTGGGAAACGAATCGACGCTTGAACGTGTTAACGTTCGGGACTATTGTCCGCGCTTTTGTCAGATATGTGTCGAGTTCCTTGCGTCGTTGTTGTGATGGCGTGTTGATTAGAGTTTTTGGCGAGAAACGATTAGAGAAAAAGCGGAATCGAGGATGTAGTCAAGGAATTCAGAGAACATTTTGGGTACTTTGATGTTTGTGTTGAATATATTTGATAATCGGGGATGATATTCTATTTTGAAAGGTAGTTTAAAATACGTTTCTTCGCTTGGATTGTTAGATGATTATGTTTTGAAAGGTAGTTTACCCCTTTGCACTCCGGAGGCGCCTCTCAGTCGCCAATAATTGATTTGACACAGCTAAATTGCAAAGTTTGACGTTTAATATTCAACTTTGTATAATGCATTAATATGAAATATTGAAAGAAAATAGTTTCCTTCCTCAATGTATGCGCGACTTCTTGTCAAATCAATTTTAGAAAATCTCAGCTACAGCTCATTAGGAAATATTGAGTATTTCCAGTGAAATTTTGTGGAGTGCAAAGGGTTAAAATATGTTTGTTAGTTTGGATTGTAATTATAGTCGACAGACTGTAACAAGAATATTGAATTGATTGATTCAGTGTCTATTGCCGAATTTTATACTGTACGCGATTTTTTTAAAAATATATATGCTGCTATGTATTAAATAAATAATCGGATATCGAAGCATGAGACCCTACATGTGTGTATGTACGAAGCTGATAGATCGGTGTACCGGGAGTACATGAGCCTGGAAAATTACATGGTTCCTTTGATCTACGCGCCAGGAACCAGCTCAGATGACTTGGCTCAGACGAACGCTTCTGATATCTTTTTCTAGCATCGCTTCTGTAGATCGACTAGCGTTCCAAGCGGCAAAGAGAAGCGCGACCCTTCCTTTTCCGTCGAACGCGGTGATCCGTTAGAAAAATGTTGAAGGCTGATGGTAGTCGCAGATAGAAATTCAGAAAGGCTCCACTAACGAGGAACATGATTATAGTGCACTTCTTAAATTTGAATCTTGATTCTAGAAAGCCATTGTTAGATATGCACTACTTTTTTTCTGCTGACACTTTCTTTTATATTTCAGACTTTTCCTACAGAAAATTCTCGGTCTTTGAAGCAATATAAAGACACGAATTTTGATCTGTATTTTACGCGCACTTATAGATAATATTTTTGATGGATATTTAATTTTTTACTGTTTTTCGATTGATAAAATGTCGCATTCGAATTCCAGTTCTTAGATTTACTTTCGAAAAGATCACGTCACTTTGTTAAGTAATCGAATTTATCAGGAAACGCGAAGTTTATGACTATGTATTGAAAATACTCTTGTTTTTTGTATTTTGATGATCAAATTGGAAGAGAGCTGGACAGTTGCAAATATCGCGAGCATTTTTTCGGACGAGCCCGACGAATTATTGTGGAAAAATGTTTGACTGATGGGTCCGATAGCGGGACAGACTGACGTTTAACGAATGAACGAGTCGATTTTGATACACGACAAGACATCGATTTTCATTGTCAGTTTTCGGGGAGTGATCAATGTTGCGACAGGGTAGGAGGGAGCGAGAGGGATGATTTCATTAGGAAGCGGAAATCGAGCAGCCCGAAAAATAATAGCTATGAACATTTGAATCAATGATCTACAAATTGAATATTTACTTCATAATTGAAATAGACGATTCAATAATTATTATGCTTCTGAATCAAATACTGTTTTCAATTTCTTGAGTTCTTACATGATATTTTTCACGTAGTCACCTGGCGTGTCACAAATTGTTTTCAGCTGACTTTTAATAAAAACGGGTAGAAAATCATCGTGACATATTAGTGTTGTAAGTTTATTTGGAACAATAAAATGTCCAATAAAATACGTATATCCGCGCGAAATGAACAATACGAGGGGCACGAATTGATACATAGAATGTCCACGGGGAAGTGCTATTGTTTCGATAATTAAATTTTTATACGTTATTGATGGTAACATAAATCGAGGTACGTGAGCGGCTATACGTGAGTGGCTGTTAAGGCAATAACTTTAGCCAAGGAGGAATTCCTTTTCGTCGGCGGGATATAAATCCTTGAAATATATTACATCCTCTCTAACACTTTCCGTTGCCTTTTATTATTAACTCTTAAGACCTGGATATAGATTTCTAGAAACCTTGCCCTCTCAAGGCTCATAGAAACTTCAGTTCCTCGAAGGAAATCACGGTAACATGAAAATACTAGCCCAATTCACCAGAACTCAAGAAACTTAACAATCCTCTTCCAACAAACGATCATTTCAATTACTCCCATCCAAAGTCATTCAGCTTTCACTCGTACAACTTGAAAATTCTAACTACTAAACCCACCATTAAGACTCAATTATCAAACTCAAAAATCCTCAAAAAAAACACTTATCTCCAATATACTCTTACAATATTCAAACCTAGAAGCCTGTCTGACAATCACACTCTAATACTACTTCCTCCCACAAAAACCTTCTCGAAGCCATTCCAACTTTCAACCAATGAATTCATCCTTCCATCGACTTCCTACATCCAAAATCCCTCCTGTAAATCATCATAGAAACCTCCGCTAAACATATCATTCTCGAAACTTAGCTCTGCAATATACTCTTACAATATTCAAACCCAGAAGCCTGTCTGACAATCACACTCTAATACTACTTCCTCTTACAAAATCCTTCCCGAAGCCATTCCAACTTTCAACCAATGAATTCATCCTTCCATCGACTTCCTACATCCAAAATCCCTCCTGTAAATCATCATAGAAACCTCCGCTAAACATATCATTCTCGAAACTTAGCTCTGCAATATACTCTTACAATATTCAAACCCAGAAGCCTGTCTGACAATCACACTCTAATACTACTTCCTCTTACAAAATCCTTCCCGAAGACATTCCAACACTCAACCAATGAATTCATCCTTCCATCGACTTCCTACATCCAGAATCCCCCCTGTAAATCATCATAGAAACCTCCGGTAAACATATCACTCTCGAAACACGAAGAATTCACAGGAAACTCGAGAAAATCAATTCGCAGGGGGCCTCCGAGAAAACGTTGAAAAATTATCGAGCAACACGCGGGCCGGTTAAGAATGGTGTAATGGGGGGTGCAGACACCGAGCTCCGGTTAGCGGAAAGTAAAAGCGGCGCGGGGAAAGGGAAGGAGGAGAGAGGGCAGGTTGAAGAGGGTGGAAAAGAACGGTCCGGCGCGAAATTGATTGCCCCGCCGGCGGTTCGGCGTAGCAAAACTTTTCAGAACCATGCGTCATCTTAATTGGCTTAATGCCGACAAGTTACAGCGCCGCACAGCTCCACGGTCAGCGTAGCGTATCAGCCCACCCGCTTCGCCCTCCGTTTCTCTCCGCTCCTTCTTCACGCCTATTACCGGCGGCCGGCGCGCTCGCGCGGGCTGCATAGCTCTCCGCTGACCCGGCCTTTTTTGCCTGTTACTTTCGAGCCATCTGGAAGTTTTCACGAGCGCGTACGTGTCGCATCGCCCGCGGCTACTTCGGCCGCGCCGGCCATGATTCTCTTCGGCCCGCAAACGATCCCGCGCCGACGCGTGTCGCGATTCTCTTCGCCGCTGGCCACGGCTGTTTCAAGGTTCTTCGAATTCTTGTTTCTGGGTTGCGAGATTTTGGATTGAAGAGTAGCGTGCAGGTGAATGGGTGTTTACTTTAGAGGAAGTTCGTAATCGGTGGAGTTGGTGGGAATTCGCGATCAGTAGGAATCGTGGAGATTTATGAGCAGGAGTGGTGGATATTTATAACGTGTGGAAATGATAGAAATTTATAACGAGTGGAAATGCGGGAATTTACAATCGGTAGGAATAGAAGTTATTTATGATCAGGTGGTGGACGTTAATCAGTGGGAATAGTGGAAATGTGTTGTAAATGTTATTGTTAGAGTAATTTCGGTGTATGGAATATTTGAATTTTGCTTTGAAGAATTGGGTTACTTTGGTTTAGCGAACGAGGAATAAGCGGAAGGACTGTCTAGACTTGAGAGATTTATTCTCGAATAGTTGAAGAAGGAGAGAGTAATAAAAGGTAGATTATCCTTTTTTTAATGAAGTCGTTATATATTACAGTTAACAAATTAACGTGTATTGTGATCTTCAATGGAGATTCGTCGCATTAAGGAAGAACAATGATTCATGTCTTAGCCCGAATAAGAAGGACCGCTATTCACGTTGCTCTTTAACGCTTCCTTTTTTAGCCGCACGAGTTCCCTTTTCATTTTGGTTTGGCAGCGGTCCACTTCTTCCCAATTTACATGATCCCGCAGAAACAATGTTAGCCGACGATTTTCTTACCGGCGAACTCCTTGGACTTTATCCAGGCGAGTCATCAGCGGAGAAAATTTTATTAAGATATGCAGATAGCGTGCCTCTTCCTCTTCTAATTGAGCATATTTCGGAGCGGAGCATGTCAATCGGAAAATTGGGAAACATTCAGGCTCCTCGCGGAAGTTTATTTACGACTGATTCTAATTAATTCAACATTTATCATTTCTATGTTCCAAATCTTTAACTTCTACATTCCAAAGTTCCAATTTCTTATCGCAAACCTTTAAATTCTACATTCCAAAGTTCCAATTTCTTATCGCAAACCTTTAATCTTCTATACCGATATACTTCAACAACATAAATTCCCAATTTTCGGATTGCACGACCTAACAACGTCCCTCAAGAACCCCTGAAAAAGAGCTCCGCCATTTATCTCGTAAACGACGTCTCCACAATACCGAGCAGAAATATCACACACATGTTGTCAGTCCTGAAATGCATCATCGCGAGTAACAAGCTCGAAGAACGCAGCCATTGTCATCGTCGAAACTTGCGACCCGAATCGGCGCGTCTACGGAACGAAATTTCCCCCGGTTCGATTTCCTCAATTTGTGAGCCGTTGCACGGGGAATCGGCATTAAAAGGGTCAATGGATTCGCGCCGACAGCCCGGGCACATCCGGTCCGCAGTTGAAAAGCGTCTCGCGACCGATTAAAGCCACGCCGGCCTCGTCATTTCCGGCCGCGCACAATC
Organism: Nomia melanderi; assembly: GCF_051020985.1. Lineage (NCBI taxonomy): Eukaryota > Metazoa > Arthropoda > Insecta > Hymenoptera > Halictidae > Nomia > Nomia melanderi. The sequence continues at coordinate 135,925 of NC_135012.1, forward strand.
GAATGCCCGAATCGTGGAAACATCGCGATCTTTCCCGACTTCATTCGCAACGCGTTCGACGTTCGGCCTATCTGCGCGTCACTTCCGGTTAGTTAACCTCATTCAAAAGCAGTCGCGGCGTCGAATCGACTTCGATTCGAGATACGCGTCGGGAATGCCGCGATATTCGCGACGGAAGACGTTCTCCGTTAACGGGAACGCTTGGCGAGTAGCGTTCGGTATCTGGATCGAGATCTAGACGACTACTGCAACGCGCGGTATATTTGAAATAATCGATCCAAATGGAAAAAAGCGAAAATCAAGATTCTCTTCTGGAAATGTGATACGTTATTTACATTGACTGACTTAGTTTTTTTTTTTTGTTAATATCACGGATATATATGATTTGAAAGTATATACAGAACTCACATAGAATTGTAATCAGCATTCAGTTAGAATTGTTGTGTCCCTTCGAATAAACGGAATTTTCATATTCATTCCATAGGAAATCTTACACGTTCGCCCTCTACAGATAAGTGTATTTAATATTGCTTACATTTACATACAAGATACGTTCCGCAAGATATCTAGAACTTCCCCTGGAAAATTTGCAAACGTAGAATGCAACGTGACTGCGCTGTATCTGATTGAAAATGCTCCTGAAGGGCCCAGAGGAGAATCACGCTATTCGTTGCCCTAAAAGTCCCGTAAACTCGACGTATCTACCTCAAAAATCGCCGGTGAGCTACGAGGAAAATGAGACCTCCCGAATGGAATAAAAAATCAGGGAACGCATACGTGGAAAATATTATGAAAGCAAATACGAATGAAGGAAATAAAAAGATATACGAGAAAATACTGCAAAGATTCCTTTCTGTTTTTAATTGTGAGTAACGAATGTAGATTTTGAAGAAAGTAGACGAAGTTTAAGAAATCCTGACGATTCGAATGACAGAGAATAGTATTCTTCCACGAAAATTTGTTATCGGTGGTCGTCGGTAGATTGTTGCACGAGAGAATCGCTATCGGTCTTGTTACCGCTCGTTTAAAGTCGCTCGAAATGTAATGGGGGGCTTTGGTTCCGCGAAACTACTTTGGAACTCCGTGCCGCTTGCATTTTTATCCGGCAAAACAGGTCAATGTTTCTTTCGGCGCAGCATCTTTGAAGTATAATGGGAACTGTTTAATAATGGCATTCACTTTCGACGACGGTAACGATGCGTCGTTAAAATTGGCTGCCGGGGGAAACTTTTAATGCGGCGAGTTCTCTGTCTTGCCCAGTTACGAAGCGGTCCGCGAGATTTAATTTAACTGCGTCGTACGGGAGAATTCGAAAAGAGTTTCATTGTAAATGTTTATTGAATTAGAAGTAACACTCTGTTAATCGTCGTGAGAAGAATCGTTCCGTTCAGGGGCACGTGAAATTATTGCGGCTGCGAGAATGCAAGTGACTAGAGTTGTAGTGACTCTGACACGAGATACTCCTTCATTTTTAATCATGGTTTCTTTAAGATTTTTAAAAGTTTCAATAAAATAGCTCATTTTACTTCATACAGTCTCAAAAATCTGAATCGGGCAATCAGAGACTCGGCGAATTCCAGTAATGACTGGAAACCTTCGAACATTTAAACCTTTATGTACATTCGTTCATCGTCCAGTCTATTCGGAATTTAACAATTTATTCGATTAACATTCCCGCAGCCATAAACTGGCGCCGTAACCATAATCCCGCGTCTCCGAATCGCCGGGCCACGCAAATCCCCGCGTTATCCAGTGATCAGAATCGAACCCGTTCCGGTCCGCCATTTTGTCGGGATGGCCGGCCGGTAATCCACTTAGCGGGCCTTTTAATCGCGCCTAGATGGCGCTTTTTCGCCGCGATAACAATAACCCGGCCCGGTTCTCGCTATTAACGAACCGGCCCGCGCGTTTATCCGCGGACGTATAGCCGGCGCCGAATTAATACGGGCTTCCGGTCGCGAATCGCAGCAACTGAATATTCGCTAAGAATTTATGTCCCGCGGAAATTAACACGCTGAATGCTGCGGAGTCACCGATGGCCCCCGACCAAATCAAATTACTGCGATTTAACTAAACGATAAATGTTCGGAAATTCGAAGTTACGATGATCAGTTACATTACTATGATATTCAGCGTGACAGGAATACAAACAATATTGCAGCTGAGTTTACCTGTTTACACCGTGACAATAAATGATTCTTCACCGTGCCATTATCGCCGAATCATTTATTATATTCGATTGAATGACGTGTCGGTATGAGTACATTATAATATAAAATCCTAATGATATAGTAATTGCAATTATAAGTAACCAGATAATTATGTGACATCTGTCTTGGTCACGAAGGAACAAATAACGTGTAGACGAAACGCGGAAAATTCTCGTGGCGCTCTCGCATTAACTATTCATTGATAATTTAGTTTAAGAATGCAAATTGGCTGTAGCCAGCAGCTGGACGGGGAAAACAATCCACCGACTGATCCGGCTGCGTGGATTTTGAATGCGGATGCAGGTGAGCTTTCATCAAACTTAAATTTGACGCACGTGCGCCGCGACGATTCGGCTGTGCGATCCCCCTTGTCGATCGATGGATTTTCTAGGCCGATAGCTGGGCAAATATTGATCGGGGGCAAGCGGAGCTGCCGTGAAAGCCTTCGACAAAGATGCCGCGGGAGTTTTATTTACGCGTGTCATTAAAATTCCGTTTCGCCCGGCTATTTTGACGTGGTTCGCATTCAACGCTTTGGCGAGGGCTTCGGCTGATTTGAATGGCAGAGAAAAGTTGTGGGATTATGTAATTAAAAACTTTTCTCGCTCGATGTCTTCAATATTTAATAAAATATTAGTAAATTATAGATGTTGTTTTTACGTAATACGCGGCACGCTGCAACTAAGCGGATGCGTGACAGCCGAAGTCGACAAAAATTGTAAATTCCTGCCGGATTTTTGAATCTGCAACTTGCTCGCGTATGTCCCTACGACCGTGTAGTAAGGTAGGGATATTAAGGTTGGTTGCATAAAAATACTGAGTGATTTAGATGTAACAAATAGACTATTTAATTAAACAACATTTAAACTGGTGACTATGAGAAAACGTAGTATAATTTGTGAACTGTCGAATGTATGATATGTTTCGTACCTCAGGAGATTATAATGTTTCTCCTGAGTAAATTGTTTTTTTTTACTGTCTTCCAAATGAATCCTCAGCCTTAAAGAAAACTAAAGGCCCGCCTTTTCCCCTGAGTCCTCAAATTCAAAATCCAATCAGGGGTTAGCGACACTGACCACGCCCTACTTCGTGCGTCCGAATCGCGATTTTTAAGAAGTAGGAAGTGTCAGTGGAGGTGGAAGATGCGGTGGTGGGATGTTTAAACAAATTCGATAAAATTTCCGCCAGGCTTGGGTCCCGATCTGACCTGGGCAACGGTCTTCGGGGCTGAGTTTAAGACCCTTTGGAAATTCACGTTTATGACACAACTCTCAAAAACGGCTCCTTGTTGTTCTGTTGTTGTTCCCTGTACAAGCTGCTAGCCATCTGTAGAAAATGAATATTTTCCGATGAATAGGCGATCCTTCTGAACGTAAATCCTAACGGGAAAAAATGTGCATTTTTAAATGAGGATCGACTTGTCGCTTTATGGTTATTCTTTAAAAAAGAAATGTTAACTAACTGTGTCCTATGGGTATGCTATGGAACAGATGCTGATTTTTTGAGAAACTTGAATTAATCGCTAGATAATTATGTTTATTTTCTGTTATTCTAAGGGAAGGTGGAAAATTGAATGAAATTCATCACACTCTGATATACAATGAACTTTGACATCTGTTACCTTTATTCACATTTTGATGTAAAGAGATTTTTCGAGATTTTTGTGGATAAGGAAAAGGAGAGTGGGTTTCTTTGTGTTGTCTAAAATATTTAAGCTTCATGCGAAGATTAATCTTCTTTCTGGTCATCTGGGAATCTCCTTTTCCTGCTTATCTCTCGTTCCTTTTGGATAACTTCGTTTGTCAGATTTCTTTACAGCTTCTGGTACAAGATTATCTACTAAATCCTCAATACTCTTTCCAGATTCCTACGCGCGAGCATCCTTTCTCGATGTTTCACGATCTTTCTGGGTGTTTAGATCAGAATCTCTGATAATATCCTCTTTTTTATGTTTATATCTGTAATGAAGCCTGGCGTAGGATATCCCCGATCTCCGTCAAGATGGTTTCCTTGATATCTGAAATCGATGCTCCCCTTTTCGAGGAGATCGAGTATCTTCTCTTCGCAAAAGATCTTCATTCTCGCAGAACAACCTTTGATCTTCTTCTCGGAAATCACCTTTTCCCTTTCGCGAGCGTTGATTCCCTTACAGACATACGTCTCTTTTGTCTTTTTTTAAATTCCAAAACGTTTGGAGAGCTGAGTTCCAACACTTCAAATTTATATTAAAAATTTATCATCTCAGAAAATATCTTAATTCCAACGATTCAGTATTATAATCCAAATATGTACTCAAAACATTCTAATAAATTCCAGAGATAATCCTGTGTATTATACGAGAATTCATTTATCAGAATAATTTAGATTAATTCCATCCCTATATACAATTGAATAGAAACAGAATGAATATTCCCAATATCAAATGTGTTTGACCGAAAATTCGAAGGCGATCACTTTCCCCTACCACGCCAGGCATTCACAAATTAACATGTAAATAAATCGAGAACCAAACACGAGAATCGAGTTCGTGTTCGTCGAAGCAATGCAGCCGAGCGACAATTAGCAATGCATTTTTGTAATGTATACACTGTATTGGCGGTAATATCAGGAGCAACCGGTACACGGTCCGTGTGCAAAGCGACACTTATACGTAGACGGTTATTCACGCACTAATTGGCTGTCGCGGGGCGCATAAAACACGCATAATGAAGCGAACGTTTAATGAAGTCCTACGTGCTCGTAGCTCATAGTCGGTCGCTCGTTTAAACAGTTCCCAGTGTTTCGGGACGTCTGACGTGGAAAGTTAGAGCGAAGAGCAAACGCGGGAGATTCGAGTCGAAACTATTTGAACAGTTCTCCAATTATTATCACGTGCAATATTGTATCTCCTTCCTTACACGTTGTTTGTATCCAGGATAAAATACTTAAACAAGAATTTCAGATACTTGCAATCTTAAGGAACAGTCACATCCTAGAAATCATTTATAACCACAGAATGAACATATTTTATCTAGTATCACATATCTAGTATTACATATAAACTTCCATCTATCTCAATTTCTTATTCTACTTATATTTAAAATACCATTAATACCAATTGTGTCTCACTATTGGTGAGAACTATATTAGATCTATAAGTAGAATAAGAAATTGAGATAGATGGAAGTTTTATATCTAATACTAGATCTTGTGTTTGAAATTTGTTGAAATTGGTCTTATTTAAAAAAAAACATAGGAATTGATAATCGAATAAAATACAAATAAGTAGAAACGATATAGCTCGCAGTGTACAAGTCTTTTCTGTTCTCTGGTAAACGCAACTCTCTAAATCTCTCACCATTTTCACTTAAAAACCATTCTCTCCACAAGCATTCTTCTTACTGACACTTCCAACAAATTCTCAAACACACCCCACTCTCACCACCACGCACTCATCCTCGCTTACGCATTTTCGGAGAAACCCAGCAACCCTTGGGCCTGGTCTCCATGAGTCCCTTTCTCTTTTATGGCCCTTAGAACACTCGTTGTCCCACTGTCTTAAAACTACGATACTACACTGTAATATACAAATTCTCTATCAACTCCACATTCTCCAAAAAGGAACATTCCCAGGAATATCCGCGATGCTCCCCTGGTTAGCTCCAGTTCATTAAAATCATCCAGATGTATTCAATTCCGGTAATTACCGGAAAATCCTGTCTGCATTAAGAAAAATATCCGCCCTCGAAACAGCAAGCGAGCGTCCCGAGGGTTTCCTGAAGGAAACGGCGGAACGCCGCGGGATTATTTCCCCAACACAAATATTAATATTCCCGCATCGCTTCGTGCGCGGTTACGGTTCTGGAATTCCGGCTGGCAAGAAAAGGACTGGCTGGAAACTGGTCCCTCCGCCGTCCTAATGTTACCGACATGGATCGCTACTCACCGCCGGCTCTAAGAGGGAAATTTCCTACTCAGGCTCTTCCTTCTCCCTATCTCTCTAACCGTCTCCATTCCTTTTTCTCCCCCTCTGTTCTCCTCTCCTCCTCTTTATCCCGCTACCTCTCTTCACTTTCACTCCTTCCTCTTTTTTCTACCTCTTTTTCTTATCTTCTCTATTTTTCATGCTCTCATACTCTCCTATACCCTCTGTCTTTCCTCACTCATAGGCTTTCTATTCCTCTCTCTCTCTCTCTCTCTCTCTCTCTCTCTCTCTCTCTCTCTCTCTCTCTCTCTCTCTCTCTCTCTCTCTCTCTCTCTCTCTCTCTCTCTCTCTCTCTCTCTCTCTCTCTCTCTCTCTCTCTCTCTCTCTCTCTCTCTCTCTCTCTCTCTCTCTCTCTCTCTCTCATACTTTTTTTATACTTACAATATTCCTCTCCTTCGAACTTTCTCGATTCATTTTTTCGTATATTACTTATTTCTCTCTCTTATACTCCCCTTCCGTTTCCTGTACTCTCTTCTATTTCGCTCTTCCCTTTATCTCATCATCTCTTTCAATTTTCTCTTTCTGTCTTCCTCTATCTCTCTTCATCTCTTTCAATTTTCTCTTTCTATTTTCCTCTATCTCTCTCTCACTGTCTCTTCTGTTTACCCTTTCCGTCACCTCTTCGTCTCTCGCTCTCGAACCAACTCATTCATCTCGCCAACACCGTCCGCCAACGATATCTAAACCGCTTCTTTCGCGGTCACGAGACGAGGACGAAGGGAAACTTTTGTTCCCTCCAGCGTAGGAGGAGCCGACTTCTATTCCCCGTTCTTTATCTTTCGTCAGCTTCTCGCCTTCCCGCGGCCCCTTTTTATCCACCCTTGGCCCGGGCTGTTGCCTCCCGGCGAATTCAGCTTTACGAGCGCGAATCCGTTGAAAGTTCCACACGTTCCGCGCACGACCGCCCGCGCCGCGTCGCGTCGCGTCGCGCCGTCAACCTGGAAAAAGTAAGAAGTAAATGGAAATCGGAGCTACACCTCGCCTCTCTGTCTCTCCGCGCGCGTATCCCCGTTACGGCCGCGGAAGAAAATCGTTATGGTACGCGTCTTTGTTGCCGTGTTTCACAGATGACGGCGACCGAGAAGCGGTTTTATCGTCGACGTGCCCTCTTCTTGCATGCCGACTACGCCGAGCCGCGAGATGAATGGGAAACTGTGTTGGCGAATGGTTATATCGTACTTAACGCTGTCATTGCTGCGGGTTAGTCTGTTTGCTGATGTATAGGAAGCTTTTTATTACTGTGTTTTTCGATTCGGCGACTCGAATTCAGCTTTGGTTTTAAGGTGTGCCACTGAATCGGTTCTAGAATCTTATATTACAACTTCTATAGGGTTGAGTTTGGATTTATTCTTAGTATGCGTTGAATCGTTGTGTTGTATACTAAAATTAGTTTCGAAGATAACTGCATTCTTATGATATATTGTAATAATAGAGATTACAGTGTTATATTAAATATAAGAGAATAAGTAATCCTTTGTGATTGCAGTTAATTAAATCTCGCATCGTCTTAGTATTCACGTGTAGAGCACGACGATACGTATCGTTCCTTGATCTTTCTGCAAATAGAGTCTGTATCCGAGTTTCCGTTAATTCCCGTGAAACCAACGTTATCGAGAGAAGCGAGTCCGTGCCCCTTTAAAATCGTGCGCCGTTCCATCGACCAGTCTTCCCCGTTTTGACGTGGGGCACCGTTCTACCTTTTTTCACGACCGAAAATCGCGGGGAATCCGCATTACGTATTCCGGAAAGTTTGTGCTCGGACCACAGTTTGTGGGTCAGCCATGTCCAGTATGGAATCAGGAGAGTACACAAAGTAAAAGCTGCCAGAGTACTGCAGACAGTAGAGGCAAACAGAACTGCGGTTAACCCTCGCTAAATAGCTATACGTTGTGCACGGGCCAAAGGTGATGGACTACAGCGTTGGCAGTCAGTAGTAAGACACCGTCTATAGTCGGACGTAGCTCGAATACCTATCGCAAACACGGCGATATGCAAACGTTTGGGGCTACAACAATTTTCCCTAACACGTTCCCATCAACGTCCGCTATTAGCCTGCTAATATCGCGACGTCAATCTTCATTCCCATTTCAATTTAACTATAAACAATATGATACTCTCGTGACACCATTTCCTTCACGATTAACAATAATTACAATTCTGTTTAGAATTTTACAAAAATAAAATTGATTCGATATCTTCACAGGATTTTCTGGTTTATAATCTTAAAAGGTATACAATTAATTCAACGTCTCCGTGGATCTTCCTATTCATCAGTTCGACGAAAACATAATTTCGTTAATTAAGATTTCCGGTTATTTATTCTCAGTCCCAGATACGGTCTCCGGTCCTCGAGATTAGTAATATTAATTAAATCAGCTTCCGGAAGTTTCGGCGCGACGGTATCGCGAGACGAGAGTTACCGGGCTGTTAGTTACGCCGCGGGCTCTCAGATCGTGTCATTAATAACTTGGATGTAAATTACTTAAGTTTCTTATACAACGTTCTATTTGTCTTGCGCGAAATTGAGAAAGAAACCGCGGTCTCACAGTCCTATACATCACAGACTCCGCTGAGAAGTTAAAATTCTCTGAGTAACTCAAAATAAAAATTCGATAATCTATTTTATTCTACCATAATTAACATATTATACGATATAACACGACAGTATTCTATAATATATTCGACACAATACAACTAACATTGGACGCACACTGCGACGAAGCACTTACTTCGATTATGCTCCCTCCGCAATCCCGATCCTCCTCTCCCGAGATCCGCGGAGCGCTGTTTCCACGCGGAATCGCGTCGTGGACTCGGAGTTTTTATAAATCCAGCCTGTTCAGGCCGGGGGATATTAAACGACGCTGCCGATGAATGCGGGGCAGCTCGATAGTTTCTTTTATGGCGAATCGATGCAGGCACGATTGAACTTCTGAAAGCTGCACTTTCAATGATTCTCGCGGACCCGGCCTCCTTCTCTTTTTTCCTCGTGAAACAATCGAAAGAGGGAGACGGCTCGAAGGTAGCCGAGAGAAATAGCAAGAGAAGGAGAAGAGGATAGCGAAAGAGACAGCGAATAACTCGCTACAGGGTAAAATGCATGGCCAGGGGAAGGGAGGCTCCGTCGTAAATTGCGCCGTTATCGAAGCTACAGAGCCCTCCGGTAACGAGGCCAGATACGCAGCGGTCCCTAGACCCTGAACAGGGCCAAGAAGATGAAACTATCCAGAAAACCGATCGATCGAAAGCTCAGGAGCAAAAGTGGGAACGGAGGAACATTATTTTCTTGTTTTGCAGGATCTGTTTCGGCAACTTCTCCTCTGGCTTCTGTAAACCAGCACGTGGAATTTTGTATTTGGGAGTTGATTTTGTTGTGAGGTTCTAGTGGGATATTATGGAAATTTGGGTTTTAATAGAAACATTCGAGGAAGTAGCTGTGATTTTTTCAGTGAGTTTCTTGTGGAAGATATATGAATATGTTGGGACTTTTGTAGAGTTAATGTCAACTTTCGTAACTAAATGAACTTAAGAAATTATCTTTAAGTAATAGTGTTACAGGTTCTTTAGTTTCCCGGTTTCAATTTTATCTTGTTTCATTGACTTTCGGTACACTTTAACCCTTTGCGGACGAATGTCGACATTTGAGATGAAACGTTCACATTTGGAAGACTAAGTCGCAGGCAAATGATTCTAGTCTACCTAAGTCGTCTACAGACGATTCCGAGTCTCGACGTCGAACTTGGAGTACCCATGGTCGACCGTTAGAGCGCCGTGTCCGTCGTTCGGAGAGATCCCGACGACGGGTACAAAGACGCCCGTACGGCAAAATGGGGCTCGTGCGATGGCCGGTCACGTGGACCGGCCACCTAGTAGTGTCACATTGTTTTGAGCCTTTCGACCCACATGAAACTCCTTAGGAAATATTGTTGCCTCCTTTGACTAGAAAGAATACGGCCTTAGAGGCGTTCAGACATAAGCTCGACCGAGTGTGTGAACCAAATGTCCGAACCTGCGGTTCCTCTCGTACTGAGCAGGATTACTATCGCAACGACTAGTCATCAGTAGGGTAAAACTAACCTGTCTCACGACGGTCTAATCCCAGCAGCAGTTCCTGTTACTGCTATTGCTTAAGCAATTAATATATAATTCAGCTTCATCTGTTGAAGGTTTTGTACATTTCAAAGAATCTTTGTCCGCAAAAGGTTAATATAACCAGAGTACACTTTAATCTGTTCACGCGTCCTGACGAAACATTGACCAGAAATATTTCTTTTCCTGCAGCAGTGCTTAAGCTTCGACCGTTCGGTACATCGTATTTCTTGCTGCCGCAACGACAGTTGTCCGTACCCGCGGGTACATAATTTCGACACTGAAACGTTCGAAAGCATTTGTCATCGATTTTTACACCAGTTGTGCGCCTCGAATTGATAGGTGAACATAAACTCGCGCGGAAGAGGATGAGAAATATATAGAGATGGCTGGTCGTCTTTCCCGTAACGACACTTTGAAAGTTGTTCAACATCGGAGCGCGGCGAGACTGTGTACACAGGGAAACTTCCCAAGAAGAATACTGCGCGGCGCTGTCTAAATGTCAGGCCGGTTAGTGTCGGTTTCGGAAATTGCTCTCGTTTTAGAAATTCTTGGTGTGTCGCGGAAGTTCTTACTTTTGTCTCGGAATGACGTGAATGCATGAAACTGACGTTAACGGATCGTTCGGAGGATATTCCGTTTTGTTGATGCAAAAATAATGAGCGGGATGGCTGACCTTTCGCGTATTAATCGTTCAGTGTGGTCCACTATACCACAAAAAAAGAACAATTAACATTCATTCTATATGAAATGTCATTGTATGTTTCACCTCTGGTGAAAATAAATTCATTTTCGAAATTCTTTATTCGTTCAATAATAGACGAATACCAGAATACATATTCACTTTTCAGCAAAAACAATCTAAACAGGAACATTTCAAATATTACAAAAGTAGAAAGAATGAATGAATTGTTTGTAGAACAAAGGAATAAAAGTAGAATGAGTTCTTTCCATGCTTAACAAGCAGGAAAATAGAAAAGTGAGTTCTGCGTTTAGCAGAAGAGAAAGAGAGGAATAAATGCTTTATTGAATACAGCAAGAAAACAGGAGTGAAGTCTTTGTTTCGGGAAAGAACAAGAGAGAAATTATTTGCGTGTTGAACAGAAAAAAGGAGAATAAAGACAGATCGAACGTTTTGTTCGGCGAATGTGGGTTCGCGTTTCAATTACGAGAGGAATATTTCAAAGTTGATCGGTCGTTGTTAAAATAAGCGAGCGGCCGCGTAATTTCGAGATTATAGCGCATTATCCAGACGTTCCTCGCATTTAGAACGGAAGGGTGGTCTCGTAGGCTGAATTATGCCAACAAATTTCACTGGTCCGCCTCGGCAATCGATCTTCCAACTCCCCTATAGGAATGCAAGCACTCGCGAGCCTCGCAACTACGACGACGCATTGTGCCACGATAAATCGAACGCCGACGAGCCTTCGAGACTTACCGTGGGAGCCAGGATTAACCGGGGACGCTGGAAAACACGACGGCTTGGTATTCACTCATCTATTCGGGAAGTTTCTCTTATAACGCTCTTCGTGGAGTTTCATTGGGAATTGCGATCTATGGAACACTATCTTGACAAGTGTCTTTGTATTTGGAATATTTAGAATCGCAGACAATTAACGAGTCGTGTGTAATTAGATTCTAAACGAAGATATTAACAATGTGATGTTATTAACACTAGAACTACCGAGCATTTAATACGATTAATATGCAATTCCTATTTCATGGAGTTTCATTGGGAATTGCGATCTAGGGAACAGTATCTTGACAAGTGTCTTTGTATTTGGAATATTTAGGATCGTAGATAGTTAACGAATCGTGTGTAATTATATTCTGAACGAAGATATTAACAATGTGATGTTATTAACACTAGAACTACCGAGCATTTATTACAGAGGAACAATATTTACTTCGAATTTAAATAAACTGAGTAATATATATATATATATATATATATATATATATATATATATATTACTCAGTTTATTTATATATATATTTGTTGTATCATGTTGAAGATCTTCACCACTCGTTGTTGTAGGGCAAGGGGTTAACTTGGATAATTTATCTTATCGGACAGCGACTCTCGCATCCTGTCCAAACTATTCTTCAACGGGTTATTCTGTCCAGAAATGCCAGCTGCCCCATCATCCGGGAACTTGGCTGCAAACAGTATAATGCAAACTTTTTCGCTGGCCACTCTTGTTATTTCAAATACGAGGACACTTGCCGAGATTGCGCTACGCGGGCCGAGAGTCCACTTCCATTCCCGATATCAGATACATCTCAATATTCTTTGGAGTGACTCCGCGAGTTGCATCAACCCCTTATGACGCGGAACTCGTGTTTCGGAAACTTGGGATAACGTAATATGGACGTAGTTCTCCATTCGTGAACGGAGTACCACATATTTCCCATAGAAATATTGTTTTATTTATAACCAGCTCGGTTAAAGAAACTCTTCGGTGCTCGAGGTACGATTAAACCCAACTTAATGCAATTTTGTTCAAATATTCTCAATGCTGAATCAACAAACGTATTAGAATATTCACATCAAGTGAATGCAATCTTCATTTTTCTAAACAATTGACTCAGTACTCTGAATTTTCATAAAAGCCTGATAACATAATGTCTCTAATAAAAAATCTCTTTTCCTTTTTCCGAATATCTAGTGATTAAAATAATTCATATTCCCATTATACACAGTTTCAAGTAGCAATCATCAAACAATCGCTTGATTAAACGATTTGTCAGAGTATATAACAATATTTATCAAATATTATGTTATTATTCAACATTTATTGTCCATGTAATCTAAAAGAATTAAACACTCGTACATTCATATAAGATGATAAAAGCTGGAGCTTTTAATAAATAATACCGAAGCAGAGTATAGGATGTAAAAGTGGGTGGAAGGGGGTTGATTGTGAGAACAGTCCCCTTTCATCCGGAGGCTAAGAACGGTCTTTGGATCACGCACTTTGCTAGCAAGTTAGAGGGAAGTTGAAGCCGAGCTCGAGCGTGCCCAAATCCCATGGCTTCGTACACCAAAACCGTACTGCAGGTGCTACCGCTTTGAGAGGACTTTGACACGTATTATGCTCGTTACCTTAGCTGCGAGTTGCGGCGGGCCACTTCGCGGCATGCTTCGGAACCTCACTTTGAACAGTTCGATTTAAATTAATCATAGACTCCAGCGAGACGTTGCTTTCAAGAAACCAACAGAATCGAATTCGTTCGAGCGCCACCTTCCCTCAAATTCAGACCTGATTTTTCAGAGTCTGTAAGAATTCCTGGAAAATCCTGAAATTCCAACTCGCGAGTTTGCTCTCAGCTGAAGTCTCGACGTTTCAGAGTTAAAATATATTCCAAAGTTGGAACCTTCGAAAGTTTGCAGTGGATAATATTCGAAATTTAAGTTTGTATGCTCGGGGAATCTTGAATTGCCGGGATTTCTTGAACTCCTGCTTTGACAATATTGGACTTTTCGAGTTCAAACGCCTCGGACCTCGACAGTTCAAAAATTTGAAGTTGCCCTCGAAGCTTCTTAAAATACCGATCGTTAACGATCCAGAATTCTCAGCTCTCGAGAATCTTAACCCTTAGCACTCCAGATAGTTTTGAAATTTATTAGCAACTGCATCTAATTTTTATAGTATCACTAGCGAAAATGACAAATGCTGTAACATTCCTTCGATCTATCATTTTCCTTCTCAGCACAAAATTTCGATGTGTGGAAAATCGAATAATTTTAGGGTAGTTTCTTTGATTCATTAAAATATCTGATATTATAACTAGTGCAATATTGAAGCCTACAAAGTTCAAAGGGTTCAATGCTCGGTAGTTCTAGTATTAAAAAAATTTCCAAGAGAACAATTGTTTCGTGCATTGTTTAAACTGTCTCCAACTTTTTTCTTCGCACAGTTTCAATCTTCTTGCGAAAGGACTTTCCAAAGTACTCCAAATGTCCTCATTTTCAAATATCCATCCATCAACCCTTTCATTCATCAAATACAACCGATCCAAGACCACCGTGCCCACAAAAAATCCGAAAAGAATCTCGAAACCCTCATAACAAGATCCAAATTCCATTCGATCCCCGAACTTGGAAGTCGATCTTAGAACAGGGGAACTTGAAAAATTCGATGAACAATACTCCGGAGCACGCTGCGAAGTTCGCCGTTCACTTTATATCCTTGTTGGAGCTCATTCGCATCTACGGGACAAGATACGGCACCCGTGTGCCTTGGGGTGCACTCGAAATTAGGTTTGCATCCGTGCCCGTCGCGACTTGAAACATTCTTTTGACTTTCCTGAGGATCTGACCGGCGGACTGACACGGGGAGGACATAACACGATGGCTACCTGATCGGAATCTTCCCTGCCCGCGATCCCACGAGAGATTTCCCCCCGTTTCCTATATTCCCTTATCGGCCTCGCCTTCGCTATTCGCTGAACTTTTCCCGGGCCCGGCTACAAGACGGGAAGTAAAATTGAATCGTTCGGACGTCAATGGGAAAGGGCGTCGCGGGCCAAATGGAATAATAGAGTAGCGCAATCGAGACGTGGACAAACAGCGCAACATTCAACAGCCCTCGTAAATAAAATATGTTTTTCAATCCTGTCGTTGCTAGCTCCGGACGTTTCCTCGTCTACCTTTTGAATTTCAGATGTCGAGAAGGAAAGTGTCTTTTCCTGACATATCATGTTTCCTATGGACACCTGAGTTTACTGCGGAAATGCATAGAAATGTGCGGGAAGTGTAATTTGAATTGATCTTTGAAGGAATGAGTGATAGTGAATATTGTTAACGTGATTAGAAATGCTGTGCGGGAATTGTAATTTGAATTAATCTTTGAAGGAATGAGTGATAGTGAGTATCGTTAACGTGAGTTATAATTGTCATTTTTATTGACGACAGGAGTGTACTTTAAATGTTGAAGGCTGTAGAAAATGAGTTTCTAGAGATGTCAAAGGTGAATGTTTCAGTTTGGGATATTAAGGGTTTAGGAAGCTGCTGGTTATTATTTTAGGATATTTTGTTTCTGGATGATAATACGTTATGTATGAAATTAATGTTTACGGTGGAAACTTTGGGGAAATAAGTGGAAGGAAATGATTCTTGTTTGTGAATTTAATTAAAAGAGGATTAGACGGTGTAATGGGAGTTGTTCATTGATTTGTTGGTACTACAGGTGTTTTCTCTGAACAAGGTAATATTAACAGTGATCCTACGTAGTTGTATACACTATTCCGCCGTGGAACATGTCAACAAGTACAACAGCTTTCATAAGACAAACACAAACCGCCCTACACCATTACTCAATATTCCCATGAATTCTGCATAAACATATTCAGTGCGTGCAGCATCCGTGCGGTGCATTATTTAAAATTCTGAATGCATGTAGATCATAAATGCATTCAGAGATGAAAATAAATGATCGGTTCTCTATAATTTATATTTACAAAGCCCAAATTACTAATTTACAAAATTACTAATTCATTCTTACTCATCTCGTAAACAACCATTATCCGTGAAATCATGATTCAATGAAATCCATACTAAAACAAATTCATTTCGATCGTCGGTCTTATTTAAACGCGATACCAAAGTGCAAATATGACATCGATCAAAGCGACGCCGAATAAAATCCCTGTTAATCACCGAATTTATTCAAACGAGACACAAAACGGCAGACAGAGGTTCATCCGTTCAAAGGATCATGGCCGCGTGAAATTCATTTTAATCATCGATCTAATTAAACGGGACACAAAAGGACTAAGCTGAGGTAGCGTAGTAACGCTCGCGTAAAAGTGGCTCGTATAATGGCCGCCCCGTTATACAACGTTTCGGCCACAATATGAAATGTCCCATACGTTCTATAGCCATCAGCCGGAACTGCACCGGCATGCTTCGTCGTCAAATCATCAGGGGAGCGCAAACTTGCTGTCGTTTTAATCGGCCCGTTAACAAAGTCAATTCAACGCGAACCCGTTCGAATGGACAGAAACGGCCGGATTAAATTTAACGACGGCAATTAAAAACCCGGCCGGCACGTGGAACGGTATAAACATAAATGAAACTGGCCGCCATATTATCCGTCGGCGATTCTGTTAAAAATATTTCTGGTAACTGGATATCGCCGTTCATCATTATCGAAATATCGCAGACAGGGAAATATTGTTTAATACACGATCATCTATAAGATGTCAATTTTTATATATTACTTCGTGAATGTGATAGGTAAAAGGATATTAATATTTATTATATTAAAGAAACCTTATGTTTAAGTAGAAAGATGTTGATATTTATTTTATTAACCCTTTGCACTCTAGAAGCGCCTCTAGGTCACCAAATGATTTGACACAGCGAAACTGTAGACTTCGATATTTAATGTTGAACTTTGTATAATGCATCAATGTAGGAAATATTGAAAGAAAATAGTTCTCTTCCTCGATGCATGTGAGATTTCTTAATTCAATCTAAGAAAGTGTCATCTATATCTCATTAGAAAATATTGAATACTTCTGGTGAAAAACTTCTGGAGTGCAAAGGGTTAACATCGTAGAGATATACATTGATCAGTTATTTCATACAGATGTGATAAAGAATAATATTCAATATTATTCACTGATCATTCCTCTTCGCATATTTTACAAGAATTTCCCATACGTTCACAAGAGTTTCCCAAATATCGTTATTTGCCACGTTGAAAATATCCTAATCCCAAGAATACTATCTCCACAACTCGACAAACACTGCCAACCATTTAATTGCCACTTAATTTTGGCCGATTTCGAACGTCACGAGGGAAAGTACAACCGTTTACACTTTTATTCGACCACTTGCAATTGTATTCGACAAACTTACCAGCATTGCTAGAGATAGGTAGATAGAAACGTTGATAAACCTAGTGTCAAGTCACGCGTTCGTCATTAGAGACTAGAATCCTCCGTCATAAATTTGATATCTATCCCGAGCAACGTGTTAAAGGAGGACGAAACAGAACCGCCCGGAGAAATTGATTTTTCATTTTCATTTTTCCTCGGCGCGCGTCTTGCGTCTGCGCGGAGGATTCCCGCGAAATTTCATCAAGTCGAGTGCAACCGGCCCGTGATTCTGCAATTCAATGTCCCGGCTGGTAGCCGAGCTTCTTTGAGAGAGAGAGATGCCGGGCACGGGGTTAAGAGGCAAGCACCGGCGTACGAAGAACTGGGTTAAGTGATCCCGGCTGAACAAGTAGACTCAAGCGCCGCTGCGTGACTGACAATGAACCTTTTTGTCAGCGGCCGAATTTGTTTTGCAAATTGGTCGGGTCTCCTCTGCTGCTCGCTCGCTCGTATGCACGATCGATCAACCGATCGATCGATCTGTTGCCTGTCGTGGATACGAGACGGGTCAAGGGTCGCTCGAGTTTCAGCTACTCGCCTCTTCAATATCGGTAGCTGCCACTCGAAAGGTAAGAATGTTTGATCGCTTGTTTTATTTAACGACTCGACGTAATCGCTGGAAAACGAGGGAGGACGAACATCGAGGGAGGTTTTATGGGGAATTTCAGATATGTTTCGTTGCTTGTTCAGGAGTTTTGTGTATATTGATGGAAACTCTTTTGGAAAGGCAATAATCAGTAGTTTTAAAAAATGCTTTTGATGAAGGTCAAATATTTCTTTAAGGGATGATTGAATACGAGTTATTAATATTAGCCTGATGTTCCTTTCATAATAATTTTCAGATACTACTATCCATATTTCCATAATTTTTGAGCAAAATACAATCTCGTGATATTAGGTTTACTAATCAACATTGCAACAGAGATAAACCAAGAACAAAGAATATACAAAACATCGCAATTCCCTCTCTTGAATTGAAATTTCATTGATACGACAACCGACTACTATACTCAGACATTGCAGCGTTCATTTCAATCCCGCTTCGACAACTCATAAAAATTTGTTCTCCCAATGAATGGGTCTTATTCGAAAAAGAATTCCATTCTTCGTTCTCGACAGCGGACCGTTCGTTTCGAAGTCGACCACGGACACCGCGAGAAGGCCTGAAACTTCTATTACGCATCGGGCCAATTAACGGACTCGTAAAACCGCATTAAATCCGATACTTGCTTGCCGGCGCTGCACGATCAATGCGTCTAGCCTCGACAGCGGGTAGTGTTCGTATAATCAGTGCCATTTAGTCGGATTCCCTATAAAATATTCCCATTGCGCGTGTCCCGTTCAAAGGGGGCCCCGCGAGCTAACGAATCGCGTGCTTCAACGCGACGATCGAAAAGTTTGCCGAGTCAATTTCGACGTTCTCCCTGAAACCGAGAAGAATCGCGTATTTTGCGGAATATTTTCATTGTGCATTATTTTTCGAGTTGGTCGGGAACACGAGTGCGCACAGCGAAAGCAATTTTCCTTGCGGATAATTTTATGCCCGCGCGATTGTCATTTCAGTTTCGCGTTTCGACGTGAAATCCGGGAAACGTGACGCGACCGGTATACAAATTAGCGAATTAAATCGCGGGATCCCCACGAATCGATAACGGCGGATTTACGCGGCCGCGTGAATTATGGAAATACGCAACACGTCGATCTGTGCGTGTAAAAAAGGTTCATTAAGGCCGATCTGTAAATTAATCACCGAGAAGCCCCGTGAAATCCGGAATGTCTCAATTTTCATATCATTAGTCATACCGAGTGCTGTGGGATTCTGGTTTTGGATTATTCTGTTTATGGAGATCCGTTTGCGAAAACCCTCGTACAATCAGAACAATTCTCGTAATAAAACTAGAACGTCAAAATTCTTCGTAACGATTGCTCTAGCGTTCTTCCTGTATTTATACATCTAACAAAATTCAATTTGATAAATCACCCAAAAAAATTAATTTCCAACTTGATGGAGAAAATTCTATCGTCCGAATTCAGACATTAACATTGACTGCCACGGTGGTCACCGATGAGCTTCCAAATTGCTGAAGAACAATTACAATAAAAACCTTGATTTCAAATAAAAATATTTCATAACGTATGTAGCTAGATTATAATATGACTACCGTGATACTAAATCGTTAATAATTATTTCCAATATCATTTGCCTTTGTTATTAACCCATAGCATACCAGGTTGTTTCGTAATCTATCAGCAATTGCAACTAATTTTTACAGTATTCCTAGCAAAAATTAGAAATGCTATAAGATTCCTTCGATCTCTTATTTTCTTTGTTAGCACAAAATTCGGATGTGTGGAGAATCGAATAATTTTAGGGTAGTTTCTTTAAGATTCATTGATATATTTAATATTATATGGTGCAATATTGGAGCCTACAGAGTTCAAAAGGTTAAAGAATAAATATTACTATTCAGAACGCTAGAAATTCTCGCGGCAGTCAACGCGCTAATGTGTTACATTCGGTATTCATCGCACGATGCGTGGAAACAATAGAGTCTCTTGTTCGAAGCACGATTGAATCGTTCGAAAAGTTCCAGGAACAATCGAAGCTTCCAATCGTTAGAATATTTCACACTGTTCCCAAGTACCACGACGAAGTAATTACATTAGAAATCGTAGTTTTGCGCGCGGCGCCCGCGAAACTCTTTTCCGACCACCTCACCGGAAACTTTCCGCAGTCGAACGGTTCCAGTTCCATTTA
Organism: Nomia melanderi; assembly: GCF_051020985.1. Lineage (NCBI taxonomy): Eukaryota > Metazoa > Arthropoda > Insecta > Hymenoptera > Halictidae > Nomia > Nomia melanderi. The sequence goes on from NC_135012.1 coordinate 155,834, forward strand.
AAATATCCGTCCCTCGATCCGTGGGATTTTGGCAAACGGGTTAACGAACTCGTTGCCAAAACCGTTCAACATTGAAATGGAAAAACATCGACAGCGTGGGTGGGATAGGGGGCCGACCGGCGGCCAGAGGGAAAAAGTAGCGCGACTGGCTGTGCTAAAAGGTCTTCTGTGGCTACCTGAAAACAGACCGTGCGCTCGCTGCGTTCGCACTCGCGCCAATTGCGGCTCGGGCTGATCCTCTTCCGAAACGTTAGACTCCATCGGAGACTCTGTCCTTAATCTCTGGAAAACGGAAATGAGATTTAACCCTTTGCGGAACGTCGACATTCCGACGAGATGAAATTTTCATATTTGGAAGTCTGAGTAAACAAATGATTTAATTAATGGAATCGCAAGAGATTAGCACGTGGTTTCCTATTTTTCTATTGTTCAATTGTTATATAATTTGGCTTCATCTGTTGAGAGTTTTGTATATTTCAGAGAATCTTCGTCCGCAAAGGGTTAAATATAGATACGGACGATTCTCATGGGAAATTTGAATATAAAAATATAATGATTGAATTATAACTGTGAAAATAGAAACTCTGAATATAGACGTATTAGTGTATAATAAATAATCGTTGAATATTTACTTTATCCCTATACTCGAGTAAGTGAATAAATATAAGATATTAAAGAGTGAGACGAATGAAAATACTCATTTAGTATTAGTAATATTAGATATTAGTAATAAATGTCTTCATATAGATATTGGTAATAAATATTAGACATATCTATATTTCTACTCTCAAATTGCCGATATTTATTCTACTCGATTCTCATTCTCCACGCCTATCTAAATACAATAAACCGCGAAGAGCTCACCGGAAAGTCGCGTAAAAACACATCAACGATCAGCCGCAAACTCCAACAGCTGAAAACCATCGAGAAATGAATTGCTACGACGGAGCCGGCTCAATCATTGCCGGAGCCCCGGGAGTAACGAATTACCGGGCGAAAAAAAACCAGCCAGAATAGAATGGAAGAAATTCCATCGCGGCAAACAAGATTTTCCTTTGTCGGCGCGCCGGATTTATCCGAGCCCCGTATATATCGGGTAACAAGCGCCCGATAAACCGGACAGTCGAAAGTTTATTAGTAATTCGTTTTGTCCGTGAAATCCAATCGGGTGTGTTCCGAAAAGGAGGACGATAGGAAACGAATTGAAGGTGGTAAACGCGAGAACCGCGCGGCGGAGGGACGAAGACGGAGCCGGGAAACTGGCGAAACAAAGGGAACGAGGGGAAGATGGAGGGCAAAGAGAAAAAAGAAAATGGTGGGCCACGGAATGACGGACAACCACCGAATTGGCCGCGCTCGAACGCTCTCCCGGGAACCGAGCGTCTGACCGAAACTTTTTACGAGTCTGATACCAGCCACTTGGGCTTCTCGTAATGCAGTTTTCTTGTCATCGGGGGACCGATGGTTACGCTTGATTCGACCCCGGCTCGACTCCCCTCCAGTAGTCGTTCGCGAGGGTAGCTACTGCGAAAACTTCGGCGGACCCATATTCCGCGACACTGCTACCTCGGACTTGTCTGCGGGCCGCCGAGGAAACTTCGCGAACGAGATCCTGTCTTCTTTTCCGGGACGGTCGCTCGATTCCGCGGAGTTCCCCTTGTTTACGAGGACCTGAGCTGCGGACTCGTTTAGCGAGCGGATGTAGGTTTGATCGTGGAGGGGGTTTTGGAAATTATGGGACTGGGAGTTTATTTTGGAGATTCGGGGGAGATTTCTGGTGGTTTTGTTGCTTTAGCTTTTGAGTAATGAGTGTTATTTGACACTGGAAGTAGATAGGTGAAATGATTTTGAGAGCCTTGTTTCGATGTTACTAAGGTGATAAAGGTGATTTCGTGAGGAATTTTAACCCTTTGACGGATGTCACTTTGGTGACATCAAACTTTTATCTTTGGAATATTAAGTAACAAATGATCGAACTACACAGAGACAGCTAGAAATCAGTGCATAGTTCCCTTACCCTATGGTATTTAACCATTCGACATAACTTGGCAGAATCTGCAGAATGTTTTGTATACTTTGAAGATTCTTCGTCTGCAAAGGATTAATGTGAACTGCATTTATGTAGCTAGAGGAAGATATTCGGATCTTTAGAAATCTGCTTTAAGTTTTTCTTGGGGCTAACGGTAGACAAGGGGTTAATGGTAATTAAATGTGAGGGCTTTGTATCTTATTTGCAATCTTCACTGTTTTACTTATCTTTGATGGTATTTAAGTTGGATATTATTATAGTCAGACTATACTTAGCTTCTTCTGGTGTAGTGAAGATTGCTCAGTATAGTTATTAATAAAATACATATTTCTTCTACACGTTGCGTGGACTTCCGTTGTTGAAAAAGATCAGTGATATAAAAGGACAATGCAATGCAAAGACGAATTAAGCTAATAAAACAGCAATGTAGATTGGAGAACGTTTCATTGGATGATAAATTGGATACATAATATGGACATCTTAAACGTCGCGATCCCCGTGTACGGATTGTTCCTTTCACTGACTTTTATCCTTGATAAATGGCGGCTGTGACAGCAAAGGGAATCAGATAGAGGAATAAAAAATGAAGCTCTTAAGGATTCAGTGGTCGCGTGAGTAAAAGCCACAGCAGATAGGTATATATGATTTATTCCAGGTAAAGTAAAAAAGAAAGACTGTTAAAAGCAAAAAGGTAATTCCTAGAGCGAAAAGTATCCTTGACAGTTTAAACAATGCACGAAACAATTGTTCTCTTGGAAATATTTTAATACTAGAACTACCGAGCATTTAATACGGTTAATATGTAATCCTTATAAAAATTGTAATCATTGATTATTATCAATTTCTTCAGACATTCATTATAGTATTGAAGTGAAACTATTTACTTTCAAGATCATTTCGAATATTCAATGCTTTTAACCCTTTGAACTCTGTAGGCTCCAATATTGCACCAGGAATAATATTAGATATTTTAATGAATTTTAAAGAAACTACCCTATAATAATTATTAGACTTCTCACACATCAAAATTTTCTATTAAGAAGGAAAATAAAAGGTCTAAAAAATGTTATAGCGTTTTTCATTTTCGCTAGGGATACTATAAAAATTAGTTGCAGTTGCTGATAGATTACAAAACCATCTGGAGTGCTAAGGATTAAGATCAATAATTAGGAAATAAGAACGTTCTAGTGTTAATGAGACGATTTAATGAAAGTCTCTTATACCAATGTTGAAATAAAAGAAATATTTCGTAAGATCGAATGAATATTTTTCTTTCGTAATTACTTGCTCGAACGAACGTGATTCGATAAAAGGTAAGAAGCTATTTTCAGCGAGACGAATATTCAAGCGAATGTTAAATAATCGAGGAATCGGTCTTTTAATCAGCACGCTCGTATAATATACTTAGGAGACAAAGCGCGGGAATGCTTGGCAGAGTTGGTCTCAGGTGCGCGTCTCGCGGCGGACTTGCTTTTATCAAATATTTTAATCAAGGACGGTGTGTCATTACATTAAGTCGCCCCGTGCCCGTAATTAACGTAAGTGCAGCGTCTAGGAAACGATTTTCAGTGAGTTCACAGGAATTCATTGTACGCGAATAATGCAATATATACAGCAATTTTGTTAGCCTCCCGGAACATAATTTTCCGTTTCCGGTAAACTAATAATGCGTCTCACCCGCGTCGAACGTTAACGATTCTATTTACGAGTAATTCCCCCGGGTCTTAATCCCTTTTTATCTTCCCTTTAATTCATTAAAAGATTTACTCCCCCTTTTAATATCTCGGCAACTTCGAGGTAACTCGATTTTATTTTTCATTCGCTGAAAGCATTTGCGGAGCGAGAATTTCTTTTCAGTTCGTACTTATTTGAATTCCTCACAATGCATAAATAATATTTAACCAGTTACAATATTATTGGAACATTCCAGCACTCTATCACATTAAATTTCATTAACTCCAGTACTTCGGTACTTCATCGATACCGATAAATCCTACAAGATCACATACTCCTAAATTTTATCGAATAAAATTGAACTGAACTTCAATTTCAACGGAATAAAAGCGTACAATAACAATCATTTTCTTTGGTTTCATTAGTTCTAGTAGCTCCGCTTCCCGCGACACGCTCTCGTTAACGTTTAATTGAATCGCGCGACTGCGCTATTTTGATAAGGGCATCCCCAATGAAAGCAGCAGAAGAAAGACAGTCGCGCCGGTGGAGAAAGGAAATGTAAATAACAGGGAAGACGATAAAGAGGGTGGAAAAGGAAGAAAAACAGAATAGAGGGACACGGAAAGAGAAAGAATGAGACCTGATGATATTGATTTCCCAGCAACAAACAGACCACTGCATTTTCGTGGCGTGCAGGTTGCTTGTGCCACGCCAGTTCCCGGAGACCGAACAGAACGCTAGAGAAAGTTGTCGAAAAGTTCCGCCGAATTCCCGTGATAAACGCAACGCGGCCATCTGCGCCGGGTAAACCGGTTATCGACCATAAAACACAGCCCACCAGAAAGCCGTGTTTCCTTTTTTCCAACCCCTTAATCGATTTATTTTCCGCTGCCGCGACGCCGACCGTTCCTCTTACGAGTTATTAATCGCTCGAGGGTTTCGCTCGCTGGGATCTCAACCCGTTTATTTAGCGACGGAACAGAACTAGTTAATTTATACTTGTGTTTCGACGTTGAGACTTTAGGGCGTCAATCGTCGCTGGAAATTAAATGGAGACTTCAATTTACGTTGTGATTCTTTAATATCGTGGACGAGATGCTTCAGAGAAAAATGGAAGTATGTAAGTTGAGAACATATTTGAAGTATATAATAAATTCTATTCTATGAAACTTTGCATTTTCCCAACAGTAGAACTACCGAGTAGAATTGAGGTATTTATAATTTGTTATAGAAATTAGGGAAGCATTCTTTGAGATTTGACGCAAGTAATGAAGGAATTTTGAAATTTCTCACGAAAGTATCTTTGTCATCTGAATAACGACTTAATGATACTCTTAGAATCAGATCATTTTCACTCGTCCAGTAGTTCCAGTGTTAATCTACAATTTTAGGATCCAATCTATCATATTGCCTCCAATTAAATGAATTCAGAATAAAGGCACACCTAAATTCTTAACACTAGAACTACCGAGTATATAATATAATTAATATGTAATCTCTATACAAATTGTAACAATAGATTATTTTCAGTTTCTTCAGACATTCATTGGAGTATTCAAACAGAATCTGATACAGAAAAAGCTTAGTTTGATACAGAAGAATTACAAAGTTTGATGTTCAATATTAAATTTCATTTAACGTAATTATCCATGAAACGTTAAAATAGTACAGTTCTATCCCTTGATTTCTATATTATTTATAATAATATTTATTATGAAACGTATCATTGATATTTCATTAGAGAATGAGGAATATATCTAGCGAAACAATTTTCGAGTGCAAAGGGTTAATACCATCGTCACCTTGATACAAACAATAAAATTTCAAGTATCAGTTGTATAATGGACCACCCAATGAAAAATCAGAAATCTCTCAATATCGTTCCACTGTCGTGTCGGAACCAAGATGAAATCCTTTCGTTCCAATCATCGCTGCTTTCGTTCCGATACTTCCCGCGGAATATCGTAAAGCTTTCGCCGCGACGACGTCGGCCGCCATTATTTCCCCGTGGAAGCCGGAATTAAGGGTTACAACTCGCGAAAACGCCGACAAAAGCAATTCCAGCTGCGGCAGGATTGTAACGCAGCTTTCCAGCACGTGTACGTAGTAAGAGGGACTTACGATTTCCTCGCTGGCCGTGTACAAAGTCCTCCGGAGGGCCGTAAAAGCATGAAATATTTCTAATCGCGCGGAAATGCTTGGTCACGCGGACCACGTGCCCGCCGACCCGTAAAGTTCGATAAGGCCTAGCCACGGGGTTGATAAAGTCGGTCTCGAGGACAGCGGACAGCAGACTCCGCCGCGTGGTTTATCGTTTCGAACTTAAATCTCGGCGGCCGCATCTGTGCGCGCGCGGCTCCATTGAAAACGCATCGACCTTCGGGAAACCGTGAGCTCCTCCGGATTCTCGGGCAACTTCTATGGAGTCCTCCCGTGCTACTTCCTTTCAACTTTTCGATTTATCTCGCGGGTAAGTCTGCTTTGAAAATGTTATTTCGGCGCTGCTGCACTCGGTTTCCCGTTTTTCCCCCGTTCCTCCCGGGTGTAATTGGGAGACAACGATGTATTTGTGGTTTATTTTCATATCTTTATTTAGTGGAACTCGGAGGGATTGTAGATTGATTTCATGGGGATGAATGTTATTTGTCATACATGGGTTGGATCGAGAGGTGATATTGCTTAATGTTTTAAAAAGTGATAACGCTAATTGTTAAGTGAATTTGAATGTAATCATGAGTAGTACAAGTTGACGTTCCTATGATTCGAAAGTGAAGCTTCATTTTTAATTCCATTTGTTGATAGATGTACGAGGTAATTTAATGCTTTACTCTGGATTGTCCGCTTAATCGACTTTATTGTGATTTCATTAGCCGGAAATTCGTATGATGATTTAATGAGCAGTCCATAGGTGCTAATGGAACGTCGGACATTATTAAAATTTGGTTAAAATGATAATGAAATTTCTCTTCCTTCCATTCGTCTCGTTTATTTTAATTCCATATAGATGAACGATGAAACAACAGTTACTTTCATTGCCATTGCCTAACTGGATTCCGGGAATGACGTAACCGGATTTCGTGGCATTGATGTCGGACCGAAGAAAATTCAGGTAACGTATACCAGCCGGGGCGGGTGGTTGCGCAGGGCGGAGAACCGAAAGGGGTGAAATCGGGGATTGGTGGCTAATACAGAGATTACATTAAGCGAGATTTCCGAGTCAAATGCCGAAATGATTAGCATTAACAAGGAACGTCTAACCGGATTAGTCGCTCTCTGATTTACCGTCTATACCGACTCTGACTCGACGTTGCATCGAAGAAAATTCCTTCCACCTGCAATCAAAAAGATGCTTAAAAATATTGCCTTTGCATTCTTCACAAAATAAGATTATTTCTAGCGTTTCTATGAATTAGTGAATTCTAACCAAAGAGATTCTTAAAAATTCTTTGCATTCTTTACAAAATAAGATTATTTCTAGCATTTCTTCGATTCCAGACGACTTGCTTAAATGGTAATTATGTTGTATTTCCTTTCAGCTTTTTGAATTAGCGAAGTGCCGTTTTCATTAATACGTTGCCAAGTTAAATTTGTCGGAGTATTGCTTTATAAATTTGTTCATTAATGAAGCCAGTAAAATAGTAAAAAATCAGATCGCTGTGATCTGGAATATGAGAGATGTGTAGAGGGCCGCTAGAATCTTGGAGCACGAAAACAGCGCTACTTAAATATGGCCATTTCCTCTCGAAAACGAGGTCATTAGTGAGATCCCGGAATCGAGGGACAACATTAGCTCAAGGGACAGCCCAGCTTGACGCAAACACAAGGATATTGGCAAGGATCTCGTCCTACCTTTCATCGAGTGGACACGGCTCATCAATGTTAGAGAGTCCTTCGCGTAGGGACATGATTCTCATGCATGACGTCCCCTTTGATTTTCGGATGTATTTATTATAGACAAACTCCAAAATATCAGCGACGAATAATTCTATTTAATACTATTCCCTTAATTTCTTAAACTATTTCATCGCTGACACAAAATTATAGAAACATCTTACTCTGATTAATCCAATTCTAGATTCTAGTTCAGAGATATTTAACCACTCGTAGAATTTATTATTAACCATTAGCACTCCACCTAATTTTCCAATCTACCAGCAACTCCAAGACATTTTTAGTCCTCGTGATGAATATGAAAAAATATTATAACATTTAGATTTTTTGTTTGTTCTTATAAAAAGATGTGCGTGTGCATCAAATGCAATAATCAGAGGGTAGTTTTTTCACTTTCATCGAAATGTTTCATAATATAAGTAGTAGAGCCTACAGAGTGCAATGGGTTGCCATTCGCATCTTCAATAATAAAGATATCAATTTATATTCCATATATTTAAAGATTTATATTCACTAAAAATATAATTGATCACTTCCGACGCGAAATTGAAACGTCCTCTCCACTTTTACCACTTCTCCAGGCAACGAATAATAAAAATATCACTCGAAGTCGAACTGCATAAAGCAGATGCAGCCTCGGCGTACTAAGAAACAAAGGGACGGTTAAAATACGCTTAAGGAACGGGAAATTGGAGTGGGCATAATAACGAGTTAACTGGACATTCCTCCTACAGTTTCAGAGACTGTAATGGAAGTCTAGTTAAATTCGACACTCCATTTAGTACACAGTTAATGCAGCTAGACGTCCATTTTGTTACTATCGCGAAGTTGATGACATAAATGCATTTTACGAAATCCATTTTCGGACTAATGGATAGCTGCGTTCTGTGTCGAAATAATGGACAGACCGGGCCAGAGGAAACATTTTTTGCCCGGTGAGTCTGCCTTTCGCCGATTTTTCCCCGTATTTTCAGCGGCACCGAAAGACCGTGTTACACCGGCGATGATATAAAAATAGTGCCGTGTAATACGGCGCCGGTCGCGAGCCCCTTTTCACCGAGTCGAGCGCTGTTCACTTATATATTACGCTATTTCGTTTACCTTCCCACGAAGCAATACCCCTAAAAGCATTGTCGGTGGATTATTGTTTATTAAACGTGGCCATCTGACCGTAGTCCTTCCATTAAAAATGGATATCAAATCTGTTCACTTTTCACTGAATTATATTTACCAGGTTCATCTTTTGCTAAGGAAAATAAAAGTAGCAACGAAGTGTTAGAATTTAGTCTGTTACATTCAGGAATCATTTAATGGTGAGTAGGAAATTGTGACTGGTAGTTTGGACAGTAAATAAATTTTTGAAGCGTTGGAAAGTGTATTTAATTGCGAAAATCGTTGATGTGATAGAAATACGGAAACTGCGATAGTGACAGAGCTAGTAAAAAGAATGAAAGGTTAAATATTATTCTATATTAATGTTATTGTCATTGTACTTGATTTCATTCCAAGATTTTTAAGTGTTTATTGTATTGAATTTTATGTATATATTCCAAATATCCTGAATATTCGATCAGTGAAACGTTCAAACAGCAAACGCAGCAAAATCAGAGTACTCAGATAATAGATGTTCGCATAATGAAGGTCCCGTCATGCCACGCAACCGGTTCATCGACGTTTTCGAAATTGAAACTTCAATCAAATCGCTTTCGTCCCATCGAGCCAAGCTGTAAACCAGCTGAAATAGTGTAACAACCCAATAACGAAATTAATATAGTTTCCAAGTCACTCATCCCGAAACTTCCTTCATTTCCATCCAAATACCCGGCTGGCTACCATAATGGCGGGGGTTCAACTAATCCTGGCGCTGCCGCGGTCACCAGCCACTGTTCCATTTTATTGTTCATATTTGACGTGCAGCTAATCAGTAGTTGAAGTACATACCATCGTAAACAATAGAAACTTCTTCCTTTAAAAAAAATATACAATCTACCTTCGATACTATTTCTTTTTTAATATTTCAGAGATATCAATTTTAGAAATAGCAAATGCAGTTGCTAACAAATTCTATAGTTTATAGTTTCATGGAACAAACGTTTTCACAGATTTCAGAACGATTACTCGAAAAATCTTTACAAGAAGAAATTACGTTTCTCTGTCGATTCGAGAACCATGCAGCTGAAGAACGTAACGTTCACATATCTCCTTTCTCTCGCAAATAAATTGATAAGAGGTAGTACTGGGTGCGAATCGTGTTCTCGCATGATTTCATTGATTCTTCCATTGATCATTGCGCTATCTGCGATGCACCGGGCTCCTCGTGTCCTCCGAGGAAGTACGAGCCACCCTGCCGGCACAAGAATTTATGAGCGGCCCAATGGCGGATGGAGCGCTTTGAGTCGTTACCGCCGGCAAATCCGGAAATCGATGGAGCCGGGTAACCGGTGTGTTCTCACTCGGTACCCGGTGGCTAATGTCTGTTTGCTTATCCATCGATCTACTCTTAATGAACCTTCTGATCATTATCTGCGCAGTCGTTGTCTCCTTCCTGTTTCCGGTAGTTCGAAACTTTCGCGTCCAGACCTCGGCAACTTCTGATACCGAGATCGTGCGAACTGTTGATCCTTCCCAGGAAACGCGGAGATCTCTCGTTCCACGATCATCGAATTCCTTGCATATTTATACAGTTTAAAACCTCCTTTCAATAATTTTCTATTTGTCAATGTTCGATAAATGCGAGTTTAACGGATGATTTCGTAGAAATAATTTCGCAAGACCATCTTATGGATATCAACTCGCACAAAGAGTTATACAATTGTTTTACACAATATTTCAATTAATAATATTTTATACAAAGGTCGCAATATCGAAATTTCAATATTAAATCGAAACTTTCACAGAAAATTCTACATTAAAGTCTCATAGAGAACTATCCTCCCAATGACTGTAATCAAACGTAATTAACCACAAACGAATTTCCAGACAAATTCTCCAAGAATCATCTGAAAGAACAGCGCCGCGGAAACATTCTAACAACCGAGTCGAAATGAAGGAAACTCCATATCCGATTTCTCTCGAATCCGCGAAATTTCCACGAGACAGCGATACTGCATAATTTAATAGATCGCACTCGAGCGCGATGGTGGGACGAGCTGGAGAGGGGACAGTCATTAAGGGAACCGACGGATTCTTGGGTAAATATCTCTACTTTCCTCGCGGCGGGTTGGGAAACAGCAATTTCGTGTGTCGGTGGAATACTTTCGCAGCGAACCGCTTTACCGCGGATCCCTTTAGTTACACAAATTAACGGGACAAATTCACAGTGAATAAGCCGGATGCCATAAAAATGTTAATCTCCCGGGAAATTGGCGACGTGGGGTGGAGGAGGGGGGGGGGGGGCGAAGACTGCTCTGAAATCTCTTTGTGTGTTAAAATATGTGCGACGTTCGAGGGGGTCTCAAAGCGTGGCGCGCGATGCAGTATTAATATGACGCTCGCCGCAGCCGCGGACAAGATCAAAGAAGAGCCGCAATTTTATGCATGTTATTTTTTCATGAACGCCTAATAGAGACGACTATCGAGCACATATATATATATATATAGTGGACCTCGCGATTTTATTTCAGACGGGGCCGGACAAAGAAGACTGATAACGCGGTTAGGTGGCGTCTATGCCGATCGATCCTGCAAATATTTGACGAGGAATCCGTCCCGTTCCGCTCTCGATTCTCGATTCTCGATTCGTCCGTCAGGATGATGGCCAAATCCTTTATCATCGGTATTAATAATTTCTCGCGGGTATTGCGGCTTCTCAGAGACTTCATCCTCTCAGCGATTTTACGGGGCAGACCGGTGAAATGGGGACGTTAACGGGGGAAATATCATTTGGGAGGAATCCAGTTCAGTTTTCGAGTGTTCGTGGGAATTCAATAATTTCGAATGTATCTGGTGCAGAGAGGAATTGGATAATTAATCGTTCGGTGATTTTCTTGGATCTTTTCGGAGTGTTAAAGTGTTTTGACACGTTACGCGCTATATCGCTGACAGTGGACAGTTCTGAATTGCTTCGAAGGAATTGTAATATGCAAGATGACTAATGAATAATGAATTACTCTTCTTACTGATCTGTGCTACAAAAGAATAAGTGCTACTTGAAACGTTTACTAGAAACAGGATAATTATCTACTCAAGTTTCATTGTCAATTCAGGCGAAATTTCGCTCGAATTCACTTTCCCAATTCTCGCTTCGACGGCTGCAAATAAACAATTTCGAAACAATGGAACTAAAACCGCACACGGAAATCAATGACAGAATTTTCACGCTACAATATTAGATTGCACGAACGCAATTGCCTATCAATGTCTTTCCAAACAAACTGCAAAAATTCGATACAACGAAAGCCACGATTTCGTAGCCGTCCATTGGGTGATCATTCAATTACTATTATCTGTGAAAGTAATGGAATTATATAATCCATCTTTGCATCGACACCTGAAATTAGCTTCACAGAATATTTCTCAAAGAAAGCGATGTAAGGAAAAATTAAAATTTCGATGGGAATTAAAAGGCGCGGCATTCTCGCGAGAAATCCGCTCGTGGATCGATGAAATAATTTCGCAGCGGAACATATTATCAATCCCCAGTCGTTACAGCCTTTCCGCGTTACTGAACGCGGCCGGGCAATTATTCCCGCGCCCAGATTTCCGTGCCGGCCCCGATATTCGGTAATATACTCGCCGACACAGTGCAACATCCGCTAAGAGCGGCGCCGCGTACTCGCAAAACGTGCGTGAACAATCGGCCGCAATCGGTCGGCGGCCTATTTATCCGGCAAATCCGCATAAAATCTGGCATATCCGCGAGATTCGATGAAACGACCGAGCATCTGCTCGCATCCCCATGAACGCGTTCATCGGACAAAAGGAATGGCTAAAAAGTGATAACAATGCGACGGGACGTGAACGCATTCTCCTCGTTAATATCGTCTCCGCGTAAAACACCGATTGAAAATAATGTTTCACGTAGAATATAGCAACGTGAACCGGTCGATTACCCGAAAAATTCGATCATCCGATTACGCGATTATCCTGAATCCGATTGCTTCGTATAATCGAGGATTTACCGTGTTTTTCTGAGATATAACGCGTGATAAGATTCTCATTACTGTTCTTCCAACACTGTTATTCATTACTATTTCGAATAAAACATAAATTTAGAATCAATATCTTTGGCATAATTAATGTTGTATCATTGAAACTACTTTTCAAAGTTTTATTTAACAAATTCTATAGGATATCTAATAATCGATCCAGTAATATCGAAATATTTTCCACGCGATATCTTAGGAAATTTCGAATATTCGTTCGTTTCTTCGGCGCGATAACTGGCGATTCTTTTGTCGGCAATTCGTGGAACGTCGACGAGCTACCGAGACACGCGTGTTCGATCTTTGGAGTTCATCCAGCAGCTTCCGGTTGGTTGGGTACGCAACTCGTCGCTTCCTAGAATGCTTCTGTTGTGTACGGCTCTCCCGAGATGCAGCCGTTTCTCTGAGAAATTTGCCGGTTGTTAATAAGGTAGCATTATTGGCCGGTGCCGGTGGGATCTAACGGTAAACGAACAGTATTGTTGCGCGGCTATTAACGATAATGATAACTTTTTTTTTTAACCCTGGATAACCTGCATCAGGCACCCCTCACCAGTGGGGCTGGCGGGGGGTAGTTACTAAAGCTCCAGGAGTGTTCCATTCCGGTGCGCCGGAACCAAACATTTACCCTCAGCGACATCCCCCGGCCCAGTATAAGCCAACACGACACACTAGTATTCGAAACACTAATTGCATGGCAAGACTTCATGCAGCAAAAACGCGAGCAACACCGCCGACAGACCTGGTTCCATACGGACCCCGGGGTGTCCAGGTCCCATTCCCCGGCGGTACCCCCGCCCCGGCCCCAGACATCGTCCGGAGATAAATCTCGCGCAGAGCGAGGGCCTGAAGGTCAAAGGGCGGGAACCCCGCCAGGACTGCAGCCGCTGCACCCGAGAGGGTGCGGTATCCCCACACGATCTTGATGGCGGACAACCTGTGCAGTCGGCCCAAAAGGAGCCGGGTAAGCTTGTCCGCCGCCAGGTCGTCGGCGAAGATGGGCGCACCGTAGAGTACGATACTACGCACCACCCCCGCGTATAGCCGCCGCACCCGCCCAGCTGCACCCCCAAGATTGGGGAGTAACCGCGCCAGGCGCAAGTCACCCTCCAAGCCCGGGGGAACAACTGGGCGAAATGGGGCCTAAACTACCAGTGACTGTCCAGGACGAGTCCCAGATATTTCATCCGGTTCCCGACCCGGACCGGAGCCCCTCCCACCATTATCCGTGAGTCAGGCGGCGGGGCGCCCAGACGGGACCGATGGTAAATCCATAACGCCTGCGTCTTTTTGGGCGACACCCGCAGGCCCAACCCGTGGATAGAGCGCAACAACGCCGATGCCGCCACTTCCGCGGCCCGGCTGACCGCCACAAATCCCGTCCCGCCGACCAACAGAAGCGTGCCGTCTGCGTAACAGACGACTTCCGTGTTCGGCGGAAGGGGTTCTCTCAAAACTACATCCTACGTGATGTTCCATAAAGGACGGATCCCTGGGGCACCCCGCGGTCAATTAAACTCCTGTGAGACCCGCTGTCCCTATCCGTGAATAAAATCCACCTATCCCGGAGATACGCCGAGATGACCTTCCTCAGATACAGGGGAACGCGGAGATACTCCAGTCCCTCCTGTATCTTATACCAGGGAAGCGTGTTGAAGGCGTTGTCGACGTCGATCGACACCGCCAGCACCACGCCCCCCCGGCCGGTCCAGCTCTCAGAGAAGGAGTGCAAACGACCGATAGCATCAATCGTGCCACGCCCCCTCCGAAACCCGAACCGGGCCCCATTCAGTCCCGGCGCACGAGGAGACAGGTGGTCGACAAGGCGGGAATTTACTATTCTTTCGAATAGCTTTCCCATCTCGTCGAGCAAGCAAATCGGCCTGTAGGCCGAAGGCATTCCGGCAGACCTCCCAGGCTTACCTATGAGGATCAGCCGAGCCGCCTTCCACTCCCGCGGATATTCCCCGCGGGCCAGGCAGCTGTTAAACAACCGCCTGACCCGCGGGGCGAGAACCCCCATCGCCGCGCCCCAGGCGCGCCCAGGCAATCCGTCCGGCCCAGGCGCAACCTTCTTGGCACACATGCGTTTAACCGCCCTCCCGAGCTCCTCGTTGTCGATTTCGAGCTCGCGCGACCACCCCCCGACACCCGGGTCGAAACCGAGCGCCCGCGAACGCGCGCCGGCCAATGCCGACGTAATAAGGCGGTCCACGGGGGAGAGGTCGGGCGCACCGTCCCCCTGTGGGAACAGCGCCCGGTCGTCCACTACTTCCGTCGTTGGGGGGGCCCAGGGCCTGAGCCTCCCCAAGACGATCCTGTACGCCCGACCCCACGGATCCACGGGCACGGCACCGAGGAGCTCTTCCCAGGCACGGGACTTGGCTCTCCCGATGGCGTGCCGCAGGACGAAGCGGGCGTCTGCGTACGCCCGATAAGCCTCTACGACACGCTCGTGCGGCAGTCTCCGCCTTCTGACCCGAGTGAATCGTCGGCGGAGTCGGCTGCAGGTGACACGCAGTCGCCCGATCTCCGCCGACCACCAATACGCCCTGTTGTGGGCTCTGGGTGGCCCCGCACGGGACATGGAGGCGTCGCAAAACGCCACCACATCCCGGCGGAGCCCCCAGGCAACACGATCCACAGGGCCATCCAGCAGGAGGCCACGATTTGAGGAGGCCCAAGCCACGACCTGAGCCGCGGCGCTGAACAGGTCCTCGCCGAAAACCCTCCATTGCCATTGCGGTGGTAGAGGTGCACTCCCACGTGAACGTCTGGATCCAACCAGGCATGCCCCCCCGCGAGAGGTGGAGTCCACCGCCATGGTCACGTAAACGTGATCAGAGAGGGTCTCCACCTCCCCGAGGACCCGCCAGTCGGAGACCCGCCGCGCTGTCGAGGGGGAAGCCCAGGTGAGGTCCACCACAGACTCCAGCAGCGCCGACCCCCTCAGATTCGTCCCGGGGGAACCCCATGCTGTGGCATGGGCGTTGAAGTCCCCCAGGACGAGAACCGGCTGGGAACCTTGTCCTAGGACAAAGTCCCCGAGCCTTCCCAGGAATTCGTCGAACTCCTGTCGGCTACGGCTCGGGGAGATATAGACCCCCACCACCGCCATGTTGCCCCACAAGACCCCCGCGAATCCCGGACCACGCCCCAGAAAAGAGCAGGGAGGGAAACCGGGGAAGCACTGCCATGTAATCGCAACGGAGCCGGCGGTGTCACCCACCCAAAGAGGGTGGTCTTTCACCATGTATGGCTCCGCTACGATCGACAGCCCCTCCTGGTGCTCCATTAGGTGCTGGACCAAGAGGTCCTGTGCCCTTCTGGAGCGGCCCAGATTGGTCTGGAGGACTATGAACGTTTAACCTTCATAGCCCCCCTCCGGACCTTGCCCCTCTGTTACGAGCGTGGCGGTGGAAGCGGCAATTGTCGGATCTATGTCCGCCAACTGCATGGCCTCCACCGCCACGCTCTCCCCCTAGGGTTGGGACCCTGTGGGGCCCCCGCCCGTCCCCGTCGCCGACGACTCCGTACTGCCCGCGGTTCTGGAAGCCCCGGTAGGCGCAGACGGCGGCGTCGTGTTAACAACGCCACTGGGTCCAGAAGGGCTCCCACCGGTACCAGCGGTAGCGCCAGCGTTACCGTCCCCTACGGAGGGTGCAGCGGCCGTTGCCGCTCGCTCCCTCTTATGACGACGCCGCAGCGCGGACCGGGACCTCCCGCACCTAAAACAGCGGTCTCTCTGCTCGACCGCGGCAGTGCACCGCAGCCTTAAGTGACCAAACGCAAGGCAGCGGTAGCACTGCAGCGGCCGGGTTTCTAACGGCTTAACCGAAGTCGCCGACCACCCCACCTGGAGGCGACCCACCTCAGCGACCTTGCGGGCCGACGAGAGGGGGCACCTGACCCTGGTGGAGCCGAGGCCACGCGGGGAGTAGCGAATCTCCCCCACGCGGACTTCGTCCGCACAGCATCCTCCGACGCGCGATACGGCCGCCACGATATCCGCGGGCCGCACGGAGTCGTCCAATCTCGAGACTCGGACCTCGCCGAACTTTGTCGGCAGCCCGATTTTAACAGGCCCTGACGGGTCATAAAGCTCTACGAGCTTTCCCGCCAGGGCTTTGGCCCTCTCGCGGCCGTCTTTACGGGGAGGCGGATGTACATTCCTCGACCCCCCCCCCCCCTCGCCTCGACGTAACCGCGCTGTACGGGCGGCACTAATCCGTATTTTGCGGGGTTCCACGACTTTACGTCGCACCCCCGCACGCGATGACGCGCCGTCGGTGTCCGAGGCTTCAGACAAGTACGTTTGGGGCCTCGGAGGCAGCCCTCTCCCCTTACTCCGCGGAGGTGGAGCAGCCGGTGGTGGCATACTTTTGCCCCTTCCCCCACCCACTATCTTTAAAAGAAGGCGTTCCAAACGGGCGAGACGCCTCTCCAAATCCCCCCGGCTGTCCACCCCTTTGGGTTTCAGTGGAGTCGACCGCGGGCCCTCGCTCACGACAGCGAGGGTTGCCGCGGTTCGCCCCACCCCAGCGGCGGACCGCACTAATGCGACGGTCGGTGGCGGAGTGTCCACGGCTGCCGCCACCGCCGCAATCGGCCGTGTCGTGAGACGATCCACAATAATCTGAAGGTTTCTGTACGAGGCCTCCAGCTCCCTGTTTCGGGTGGGGAGTTTGGCATTATCGGCCATGAGTCTCGCCATGTCGGGTCCGCCAAGCGACCTCAGGTGAAGCTCCTCCGCCGCTAACTCCGCCCCCCCCTGCTGGCCAACCTAATATTCCGCACAATCGTCCCCTTGAGGTTCCTTGATACCTCAACGGACCGCAAAATCGCGGCCTGCAGCTCCGCATGCCGTGCTGCCAGGTCGGACACCGGCATCGCCCGAAACTCCTCCTTCATGGCGTCGTCGGCCGCGGCGTCGGTCGGTCGACGGCGCTTAGTGGACGCCTTTACCCGGGCGCCTCCACCCTGGATGGATGACGCGCTGTCGCCGTCCTCTCCAGAGGCGGGATCCTCCGATACGCGTTTCCGCCCCTTCTCCGACGCCACGGAGGAGGCGATCGAGGCGACCGAGGCGGTACTAAAAGAACTCCGCCTCGAGTCGCAGTCCCCTATGAGGCTCGCCACATCCCGGTCATACGACGAGGCCGGGGATATGGGTCCCATTATTTCCGAGAGGGATACAGGGCCCTCTCTCACCGCGCGGACGATAGCGTAACCCGGTGCGATTCGGCAGATACGTCAGCCCGGGCTGACGTACCTGGTATGGCAATGGGCACACTGCTGGCATGTGCATCGCCAGGGGCGTAGTGGCCCACCCCTGACGATCTCCGGCCGTAGGATAACGACGCGGCGAAGGCCGGTCGAGATCTCCTATTCGCGCCGGTACTGGGGGATCCGACCCCCTGCACCGTAAACTTTTTATGTGTATTGTGTCTGTCCATAGTTTTTTTAGGTAAAAAGCCAAAGTCGGTACCGCGACCCCATCCCCTCCAGAGGTGGTTTCACCCCTCCACGTCAGCCTCTCTGGCATGGCTGAGCCTGAGCTAGTACAGCCCTACGCATCATCGGAGCTACTTCCTCTGGAGACCCCTCACCCCGTTGGCATCCCCCATAAGGGGGGAATTTCCCAGGGACCCCCGCGTGGAAGTGGAGTGAGAGGAGTTTTAGGAAGCAGAGTTCGGCCGATGGATCCGAGCCTCCATCGACGAAACCCTACTTCCCTCAGACCCCCAACGATAATGATAGCTCGCGTAATCATATTGTTGGAAATGTGCGCACGGATTGGTTAAATAGATATACCTCGTTCTGCATGGTGACTTTCTGTACATACTGGGAATGGGAACGTTATCACGGAGACTCGGATTGCTAGATATTTCTGGGAATAATTGTTTGGTTAATGTTAACGAGATGGCTGATGGTCTATAGTACTGCGCGTTCATGATTTATTGATGCGTGAACGGAACAGAATGAAATAAAGCTGAAGACAGATTTTTATTATAATTATCTGGCGACTTTGAAAGTAGACATTCAATTCTCTTGATTTTCATCAGTGATTGTTTCGATCTAAAGATACTTTACTTGAATCTAGAGATCAGTAAAGTTAGTAATTCATAGTAATCTATATGACTTCAATACTTGAACACGTGAATTTTAAACTCGAACGTCTCGATCTAAACGAAATAAAGATCGAATCTTCGATTTTCGAATCCCAATTAATCTAGTGTTCAAGTATCCATCATCCCAGTGATTCTACCATGAAATATCCAGATCGAAATGAGTCTAGTACTTAAATATCCAAACGGGAATTAATCGAATATCGAATATCCGATTCCCAATCAATCGATCGAGCGGATATCCGTATGCAAACAAATTAAGCACCCGGAAATCCGATTAACGACGAGAGACACAGTGTCTTCGCCGTCCGATCTTGAAGGCAGCATAAATTAACGATCACCGATCGTTTCCGATCAGCGAACGTGATTCCGGATCGCTCGTTAACGTCGGAATCACCGTCCGGGCGTACGTTAAATCAGTTTGCCGAGATTCGGGCGCGCCGGGGGTATCGAATCAGGGGAACGCGAGAGCCGACGCGGAAACGACAGCCTCGAAGTCTGACACCGTCCGGAAGAAGAGTTAATCCAAAGCGAATCAATGTCAGCGTCAGATTAACCAAACGCGGCCCGGTAATGGCGGCGAGAGATAGCTCGAAGCAGACGAGTAATCCCCTCGTCTATTCTCCGATCGCTGAACCTAGGCATCACTGCCAATTCCCTCTTTCCCTCTCTCTTCCTCTCTCTGTCTGTCATCTCTACTACATCTCTTTTACTCTCTCTCTCTCTCTCTCTCTCTCTCTCTCTCTCTCTCTCTCTCTTGCCCTTTCTCTATTTCATTCGCTCTACTGCTTTTTTCCCTATTTTTCCTCTATTCTAATTTTTCTTTTCTGCCTTTCCTCCTTTTATTTTCTCTTGATTCCGTCTTCTCTCATAGATATTCTATCTATCGCCGTATTCATTACTCTCTTCTCTCTATTTCTCTCTTCCATCTCTTCTGCCCTTCTCTCAATTCCTCTTTCTCCCTTTACGTCTTCATCTTCCTATTCCATCTGTTAGGTACTCGTGGCTACTGTAATGGTGATCGAGCTTTGTAGGCGTTTGCACGTGGTGTGTCGACTTATAAAACTTATATGCCTCGAAGGACCACCCGAATGATCGGGAACAAAACTTAGAAAATGAGTAGGAGCTGAAGTAGACTTGGTTCTTGTGGTGACTTGTTACGTTGTAATGTTGTACTATCTGGTTGATCGAAATTCGTACTTCCTACTTCATACTCCGTACTGACTGAACCTCCCAGAATCGTCTTCGACGATACTTCGGCAGAGTCGTCTTACCAGAGGTGGACGTTCTGGATGGTTTTTTTTTGCATATAGAGGGTTGTGGAAGGGAGACACTGTTCACAAACGAGAAGGCTATGAGTGGCCTTAACACCATCTTTCTCTCTATTTCTCTCTTCCATCTCTTCTGCCCTTCTCTCGCAATTCCTCTTTCCTTTACGTCTCCATTCTCCTATTCCATCTTTCCATTTCACCCTCCATCTTCGTGTTCATCTCCGTCGCCTAATTCGTCTCCTGCATCTTCCTCTCCCTGCCTCTCTTCTCTACTTTGTTTCTGTCCCTCTCATTTTTTCTGTCCTCTTACCTAATCTCTTTTCTCATCCATCGTCCCCTCGCCGTGATACCGGCGACTCAGCAATCTTTCGCCGAGCCACGCGTAGTTTGAATTTACTGCCGCCACGGATGTCGACTTTTACGAGGCAAGCAAGACGAACACCGGCGGCATCTGCGACGAAACTGACCGTCCACGGGACACGCTTGCTTTCTGATTGGATCACATCCTTAACTGACCAACGATGACCATTCGGGGACAGCACGCCCGTGAATGTTCCGTGAGGGATTTATTGCTCGATGACAGCCCTACCGCGATTAAGAGCTAATTCCAATGGCCGGAGACGCTTAACCCCGTTCACGAGTGTCCTCGTCGAAGCGCTCACGATTAATTCGTGCATCGTTGCTCGGTGATTATGGGATTTTACGGGTTCTACGGTTTCCGTGATTTTTAGCTACTATTTCGGTGGACTTTTAGGCGTAATTCGAAGTGCATTCACTTTCCCGTCAATGGAAAGGCAGCAGATGAAGTGAAGTGGTGATCGTAGTGTATAAGTTTCTGTAGAATGAAACGATGATTCGTAGTACCGGTGCGTACGTTAAAATGTGACGCTTTTAATATGTACGGTGCAATTAAGTAACGTCACGAACCTGTGTTTTACTCCGACGTTGTTCATTTACAACGCAGCTCGCTGACAGGTGAGCTTGCATTTTAACTTCGTATATTCGTAGAATCTTTTATGACTCTGTTCCGAAAAATGTCTACCACCATACTAACATATCAACTTCCTCTGCAGCATACAACACGTGAAGTCTTCCCTCGATTCCACCGTTTGCAAATTAATTCACAAGAACTCTAGAATCCTCATTGAATACATTTAAACCCTATCACTTCCAAACAAATTCTCACTAAAAATTCGCTGAAGTAAAAATCCGAAAGATCCCAGATCTCCATTGCAAAAACTCCCACCCATTACCATTATCCTCAACCGATGACTCATTAAAAAATCATCACCTGCAACGAGGCACCGACGTAATCGCCAGAAAACAATTCTCGTGGCCGGACTACCGAAAAGATCACAGATTTGCCATCGTGAAGAGTTCCACTGGCTCCGTCGCTTAAAATCGAAATCCGCGTAGTCGTGATCCGCGCGGGCTCCAGCGGAGCGTGAAATTTCCAGTAATTTCTCCCGGACAATGAATAATAATTCAGGAGTCATCCACTTGTCGAACAATTCGGCCGTACGGCGTCGAGGCCGCGTTTCTCCCTAATACATCGGCGATTTTCATAAAAACGGTGTCGGTCCGGCTGCGCCTGGAACGGCATACCGTTCCGCGATCGTACACACGCGGAATTAAGCTTCCATTGAACGCGCGCGGTCGTTATTCACCGCGCCGCGCACGTCTCTGTTTCCTCTCGCCGTGAGAAGACAGAGAATTCCGGGATCCGGGCGCAGCTTTCCTGTAATTTCTTTCCTGCCCCGTCGGTTTGATTTCTCGCGTGTCCTTTTTCCCTGGAATGACGCAACTCCGACGGGAGAATTACTCGCGCGCGGTCGCGCGACGATCGACCGGACGGGAAACATTAATTAAATCTTGTTAACTGGCCAATCGATGCGGTAACTCAATAATAATATCCACGGATCAGGTACTCGTTCATCAACGCAACTCGTTAACGCTTTATTTATATTCTCCTTTAAACGTGACCGGGGCTTTGATTGAAATTAAACCGCCGCGCCAGCAGCGGCGAAGATGGCTGCCGTTCGATTATTCCTCGAATGACCAGGGCGCGGCGCGGACATTTCTGCTGGTTGACGGGTATTCTTGGTATTTGAGTGCAGAGATGTTCGAAGAAAGGTTGATCGATCTTGAAACGTGGATGTCACTTGTGTTTAATTGTCGCTGACGTTGAATTCAAATTCAAATTCCAATTTTAAGTTCCAACAGAAGTAAATCTCAGAGAGCGAAAATTTGAATTAGAATTCACATACATCAGATCTAAGCAAACTCTATTGCAATTATTATCAACACCTTATAATCGCCTATGGACACCAACAGCACGTTAATTGTCAATTCAGGTGAGATTTCGCTCGGATTCACTTTCCCAATTCTCACTTCGGCAGCTGCGAATAAACAATTTCAAAACAACGGAACTAAAACCGCACTCGCAAATCAATGACAGAATTTTCACGTTACAATATTACATTCCACGAACGCAATTGCCTATCAATCTTTCAGTCTTTCCAAACAAACTGGAAAATTCGATACAACTTTTTTCATTTGACATTTCGTAGACCAAATGTTTCAAGGGCCTTTAGTCAACAGTAGTCAAGAGGTTAATGTTTCGCTTTCTTTGATCGATGCGACGAATTTCAAGATGAATAATCAATAGAATACAGTCGTTCGGATCGAAGAATCGCTACACGTGTCCATCCTGCGGTGAATCCACGGCCGCGTTCCCGAATAGAATGACAAATTCGTGCGCGTCGTGCGGCGCGGAAAAGCTGCTCCCCGGTTCGTAATTCCGCGGTGCATCCTCGGGACAACGGGCGGAAGATGATCGGTGAACTTTCCGTATCGATCCCCGGCGTTCGCCGATACGGACGACCCGGTTCAGGAAAGTGAATAACTCAATAACCGGACGGCGCTGGCAAACAACCGGCCAGATCGATGTGTTTGTTCGTCATCCGCGTGATTGATGATGACCGCCGCGGAACGACGGAGACACCGAATCTGGTGGGCCACGCCTGACAGACCGATAAATTCCAACCTACCGACTAATTCGACTTTTTCCCGGCGCCCCCCACGGAACAGGGTATCGCGAAATTGCTGAACTTTCCTGCGATCGAACGCAGGCCGATTCCTGCGATCGTTCTTCTTCTCTTGCGAAACCGAACGTTTTCTTGCGGAAATTTTCACGTTTTCGGCATGAAATAAGGTAATCGAATGATAGAGCTGTTTCCATTGGAAATGTGGATATTAGTTTTCGCGAGTTTTGTGGGGGAAATTAAGTTCGATGGGATTTGTAAGAACAAAGAAAGTAATTGTCAAAGGTTAGAGGAGATTGGACTTTCGAGTGTTCGGTTTGAGGAACATTTCACTTCGATCTCGTGGGACTTAAATTTTCCAAGTTGATTTTGTAGTAGATGTGAAATATATTAATTAACCCTTACCTTAGCACTCCCATAGTTTTCTGATACGTCAGCAACTCCTACCAATTTTGATAGTAGTCCTACTGAAAACTAACAATGTTATAACAGTTCTTAGAACTTTAATTCCCTCAGTACATTTGTATATTTGGAAGATCTAATAATCTTAAGGTAGTTTTCTTCAAATTCATTAAAATATTTAATATTAGAACTGGTGCAATATTGGAGCCTACAGAGTTCAAAGGGTTAAACAGTTCAAATCTCATCCTACATTGTACAAGTAAAGAAGAATCAAGCGATGTTGAAACAGAGATTAACAGTGAATCCATTTAAATGGGAAGAAACTTTCTAGTTTACAGAATTCCGAATGTGTTGTCTCGCAAGATTACCTCGGAATTAAAAAATTGTGCAGAAAATCCTGCCCCCGTTCAGAGGGAAACAAAGCGCGGTAGAGATAGCGCAGAAGCGAACAGCTGTAAATAAAGTGTCGCGTGGTTCCAAACGGCCATTCGTTTATATAGAGGAATTATATCGTGGCCGCGGAATTTACGGGAATGTTTTTAATGTCCCTATTAATCCTTAAGTTTTACAATTCGTTTGTAACGGCCTTATGAATGCCGTGTGCATCGGAACGAGAGAGGGAGAGGAGAGAATCTGGCTACTATGTAGGACAGCGGGTGAATTTTTATGCAGCATTTAAATACCGTGGCTCACTACTGCCCCCATTAATTTCCGGGATCGTTTCGTTTCTCGTGCTGCAAAAACCGGGCAGCAAGAGGATGCAGTGGCGGAATTAAAAACGACGGAATATCCGTTGTAAAACTCGAAAATGGCGCTACACCTGTTTGATGCGTCAATCTACTCGAAACTCGGCTCGGAGGGACGTGAACTTGATTATCGAGCAGGGTAATTGCTACTTTTCCCTGGAATTTCCTTTATTTTACTCCGTTTTCATTGGGATGCGCATCTTTACTGTTTGTCTGCAATTATTTAGATTAACAATAAGCACTATTGTAGTATCTAGAATATTTATTGTAGGATGAATGATTTGTTGTGCGTGCGTAAGGGCGACCAGGTCGTATTGCGACGGACCGGCGCCGGGATGTTTGGAAAATAGTGTGACTGCGTTTAGACAATTTCGAGTGGCTGAAAGAATGCGAGGAAGAGTGTCTGGAACTGAGCGACTGAACCGTGAGAAAAGTGTGTACGTGACTGCGTGAATTTTGACTATGGACGAAAGATGCGAGTGAGAAGGGTGCAAGGGTGAGAAAGACAGAGCGAATGGGGGTGTGTGTTAAAAGCGAGTGGAAATGCGTGCATGGGGACATTTTTGGTGAGCGACAGCGGAGAAGAACATTTTTGGTCCGTGATAGAGAGTCGTGTATTGTATTTTTACGTGTTGTCCGTATTGTTTTCTTTATCTTATTAAATATATATTGTTTTCCTAATTCTCTTTTTACTGAAGATCCACATTTTCAATATCATCTAATAGTAAATCCACTATACTATTATCTGAAATTCGCAATGAATTTTTAATATTGTAGATTGAGGATCTTTGGAAAATTAACGTTCGTAATGTGTGATTTTTAATTGTTTGAGAAAATATAATTATTCTACTGCTGTTAATACGTTCGTATTTATCAAAAGTCAATGTTCCATTGATTTATATTGATTAATACGTTACAAACTTGTGATTTATATTAATTAATCGTCAACAATATTCCGAATAAAGGACTTAATGTTTGAAAAAAGTAGATATTGTATTAGCTGTATCCACGTTCAGTACGATGCCAAGAAAAGCTTTTTCATCTTTCTTTTCAAATTCAACCTCATACCAGTCATTCCACATAGAGCATTTTGATAATATCCTATCTCTAAGAATCTGCGTTGCATATAAATTTGTTTGTAGCGTGATGTTTCTTATTAACGCATTAGTACAAATATAGATTGACATAAGATCGAATGCATTCATGCATCTTCAACTGTAAATATAAATTTCCTGAAGTTCAATCTCAAGTTCCATTGAGCAGCAGCACTTTCAGAAGGCCAACCCTTGAGTACCACCCCTGAAAATATTAATGGCGATAGATGTGTTGAACAGGGACGTCGAAGCGTTGCGCAAGAGTGCAGACTACGCGCATAATAATCGCGAATGATTCTTCATTGCAGCCATAAACGTCTCGCTGGGCGTTGTCCTTGCAGCGGGACTGCAGTAGAAAGGGCGAGGAAATTGAGTACACCCTTTTTATTCGAGGATACGGAAAATGCGAAATGAAAACAGGTAAATGTCGTACTGGGCTTTTGATTAAAGCGCTTCTCGAAGTTCCTGTTTCCTCCTCCGGGCAACAATGAATCTGTGTAAACAAGGATTTCCAGCCGGGAAATTCGTGTCGCGGATTTATTACGCTCCGAGACGCCCGGTAAATTATTTCTCTGAGTTGTGGGAAAGAGATCAGTGGCCGGATAGTGCAAATATTCGCTGAAGACCACGACGTTGATGGATTTATCATGGTTCTCGAGGAGTTTGTTATTTTCCTTGAATTTCTCTCGCGCGGCAGTCGCATGGAATGCATCGATATGTATCGAGAATTTGTTCGTACACGATGGAAAGTGGTCCTCGATGTATTACAGTTTCAACTGTTATATAGAACAGGATTCTTTGCCCTCGACAGTATTTTTCATGAAAAATATTCATTACTTTCTGACTAAATATTAACGATATTTCTCGCAACTAACACAATTGATTATCTTCTATAAATTAAGAGACAGAACTGTTTTACTTCGATGTTTTGTGTGTTGATACGTTACACAAGGTTTAATATTGAATTGAAAATTTTATAAGTTTGCTGCGTCGAATCAGGCGACTGTAAGGCGCCCCTCGAGTGCAAAGGGTTAAGTAACCTATATATCTGATTTTAAAGAAACGTTTCGTCCGAATGGCAATAACAGTGAAATAATATAAATTACATCAGTATTGTGATTGTTACTTTTTTCTGTTATATCTTATATCTTCCGGTAATGCTCTTAAAATGATTTCCCTTTCGCACGAATTATTGTCACTTTACAGCAAAAGGGTTGAGCCGAAGCAAACCGACGAAGATCAATTACAACTTTCGCAATCTCACGTCTTCCATCGCTCTGAAAACGATCAATTTCAGGGAAAACTTTCCTTTGTCAATTAAAATTTAATTCGTACACCGAACTCGATTATCGCGCCCCTTTTAGCGCCGCCTGGCGCTTACCCCTTTCAGCCCTGGTCCGCCGGAGAACCTCTTAATTACGCGACGAAGAATTTTAAGAAACTCGGAACTCCTTTTCGACACGGTTCAACGGGGTTTTATAATGTTCTCGGTTTTCGAGTCCCCTCGGCCGGAAATCTACGTGTTTCAGAGGGCCGGGCGCCGCGGAAAGAGAAAGTGAAAAGGAAAGAGGAAGAGGGAGGATTGACGAACTTTAGTAATAAAACCAGGGCGCGGTAACGCGGGACAAAGAACAGCGGTCGCGGGAATCACGGGGCTGATTTATAGCCGAGGGATCCTTTTCATCGCAAAAAGAATATTCGCGGCACGAGCCTGGCAAATAGTCGGGCCGCCGGGTTTTCGCGGAACGATTTACAGACTGTGGAATGGTAGATAAAGGTTTGCTCTCCGGTATAATTTCCCGGACACTGATGGAGGATTAGTTTCCAGATGGAAACGGGCAGTAACAGTGCCACGGTGTTTTCTTTGCTGACCAGACAAGTTACTCGCTGGCGGATTAATACGTTTAACTCTTTCTGACTTCAGTTTCAATTAATCCGGTGCAAAATATTTTTTCGGTGTTTTTTTAGAGAGTTTCGTATTTATCTCGGAGTTTTTATACTTTCTGTTCTGTGTCTCTATATTTTTGTTTCTGGATTTCTAGATTTTCAGATTTTTAGACTTTTAGACTTTTAGATTTTTAGATTTTTAGATTTTTAGATTTTTAGATTTTTAGATTTTTAGATTTTTAGATTTTTAGATTTTTAGATTTTTAGATTTTTAGATTTTTAGATTTTTAGATTTTTAGATTTTTAGATTTTTAGATTTTTAGATTTTTAGATTTCCATGTTTCTACATTTCCAAACTTTCATATTTCCAGGATTTTAAAACTAGATCACTAGATCTCTAGATCTCTACAATTCTAAGTCTCTAAATGTCCAAATTTTTAGCTCCCTAGATCTTCATATTTCCAAGTTTCCAATTTCCTGCATCATTTTCTTAGATTCTATACTCCTGTTCTTTTACATTCCAATATATCTACATTCTCGTATTCATACTTCTGCTACCAACTTCTGCAAAAGATCATACACAGCAAAAGTACCGTTGCACACCTCAATATTATCATTTAACATTTAATCGCATCGATCGTCACGCTAAAAATTCGAGCCAGTCGAAAATCATGTAACAAAGTTACAAATCTCTCGTGCCGGAACGGTTCACACGTTTTCCAGAAGTATAATCGTAAAATATAGAAATCCGGTGGTTCGGAATATTCGATTTGCCCGGGTTTCGCCGTGGATTAATGAAATTTCGGGCGTACCCGTCCGAACGAGGTGTCGCGAACAAATTATCAACGACGTGTCCGACATGCTCGCGGAGGACAGGTTGACAGAGTGAAACGAGTCGCGCGCCGGGAATGTTAATTTGGAATGTTTTGAACCTCAATTTGCGCGCAACTAACTAATGAATTTGCGGGTGACGGGGTCCAACGGCGAACGTGGTAATTTACGTCCAATTAATACAATTAACGGAGATTGTTATGGCGAAAAACACGGGCCAACGGGCCACGTGGACGTCGACGACGGGCAACGTCGCGAGTATTTCAAACTCGCCTAATTGATACGTAATTAGCGACTGGTTACGACAACGTTGTTTACTGCGCTACGAGCCGACTTTTTTGTTTATTTTTCCCGGCAACTTGCTGGGAGGGATTAACTTAATTATACTCGTTTAATGGACACCAAATTGCTATTTCCTGGCGAGCAAGCCGCTCGCCGCTGGTTTCGCCCCGGTAAATTGATATTCGACGCAATTTCATTTGTTACGGTAATTAAAAAACGTTATTGGGAACAGGTGCGGAGGTTTATGTAAAAGTTCATGTAATCTAATTTTATTTATCGCAGCGGAGGGCTGAGGTTGTAATCGTTGAGTAATTCGTATCACCTGTATAAATGGAAAATACCGCATAAAATATTATTATTGCTATACATTAATCTCCATATTAATGTAGAATGTATGCTAGAAGCGAATAGAATTAATTTCGCGTGAATTAAAGTTACAGATAATATTAAATTAGCAACGGAATGAATAAATCCGTTTAAATTTAAATTATTCCAGAATTCCATACTGCTCTCGGCTTACTTGCTTAAATATCTTCATCCGTATTTGTTTATGACAGAAGTTCCGCCTTTATTAGAACAGTTTTTCATGATCAGCGCGAAATCCAGTCTGCCGGGTTAACCACGCTAATAAGTTTAACAGCTAAACGCCCGGAGCACGTATTTACCAAGTAGGTCAGCCGTATACTTAACGTGCCACTAAGCTGAAACAATTTTTCTTATCGCCGGAATTGCAGATAAAAATTGTTGAAGTAACGCTTTCGAACGCTTTCGACGCGGTTTACAGCCCGCATCGAGTGTCCATTAGTCGCAGATCGAAAGCATCCATTCCACGCGTGCATGTTTTGACGTACACTGCGGAGCGTGGACCAAACCGAGCTCGGAAAGGAAGGGAATCCTACGAACGAAAATAGAATGGAATAGAAACGAAATTTCACCATTTAATCCGTCAATATCGAGACACTATAACAGCCACATAGGTCCTATAATATCATTAAAATTCTTATTGAACAAAAACATCAAGAAAACATCGAGCATTCGTCAGAATTCGTAACCTTCCCGAACATCGGAGCAAGTAGAATGAATCGTTTATAGTCAGGCACACGTTTTCGGTATATCATTGCTCCTCGAATGTTTCGGATCAGTATTCTCGATGGCGACGCTCCACCGGAAGATACTTGTTCCATAGTTTTCATTTATTTCCGCGTGAAATATCGTTCGCTCATTGTACACGCTAGCAGCCAGGCCGCATTTTTTCGAAGTCGCTGCCTCAGGTGGCTGTAGATCACCGGTCCCCGTAGATCACTTTTAAAACCAGGCGCCCCGCAAAGCACTCTCGATGCGAGCTTCCCTCGGGCGCAGTCTTCTGGCCGCGATTCCTTTATCGCCCCCGCTTTTTCATCAGAATTACAAACAATCGGCCCCAAGTATGCTTTTTAATCCGGCCCAATAAAACAATCGAGTGCGCCTCTTCTGCGTCAGCCTTTTGTCTCGCTCGCCCTTCGTCCATGTCGTCTCCTCCTGTCGCGTCTTTTCTTTCTTCATCTCTCATTCTTTCTTACTTTCTTCTTTTCTCTTCTTCGTTCCTTCTATCTCTATTTTCTCCTTACTGTTTGCGTCTCTGTTAATCCATTTTTTTTACTCCGTCTATCTTTTCTCTTCCCTTCTCCCTCTATTTTCTCCTTCTCTTTTCTCCTTACTGCTGGCGTCTCTTTCCCTTGACACTTTCAGTGCCACGTGTACCACATGTGGTACACGTTAATTTTTGTGACAAAATATTTTTAAGGGACACATGGTCAAGAAAACAGAAGAAGAACAGAGGAAACATCAAGAAACGATATCAAAATATATAAAATTAAAAAAGTCGAATATAACCTAATATTTTATTTAAAAAATCAATGCAGTTCATAAGCAAAATATGACCGAAATTTCCGTGCCACGGAACGTGTTAAATTTTTTGCTTCTCTCTCTCTCTTGCCTCTTCTGTCTTTCTTCCCTCTCCCACTTTTCACTTCTATATTTTCCTTCCGGTTTTCTTGGCTCTCTTCCCTTCATCCTCCTACCATATTTCCACGTTCTGCTTCCCTCTCTTCTTCCTCCATCCCTGGTCCTCTGCGTTCTTCCTCGTCTTTAAGTCGACGAGGCCAGAGAAATCCTCACTTTCCCCGATGACCCGCCGGTTCCTCCCTGCTCCTCGTTGCGGCACTCACTCCCTCTTTGTGCCGGCACACTCCTCCTCGTGCCCCTTCGAACCCTTCCCCGTCCCTCCCGCGGGACCATTGCCAGCGATGCTCGACCTTCGTCTCTTTTTAAAACAATTCAGTCCCGTAAACAACGTCATTCCCAGGCTTTTGTTTCGGCCGGCCATCTTACTGCCTCGCCGGGAAGCAGAAAACGGCAGGAGGGAGCGGGACGAGGGCTGAAGTCGAGCGAACGTTTTCTCTTCCGGTCGACGATTATTTTTACTGATATTTGACCTCGCCCGGCTACCGACTTCGCCAGAGATGAGTGCCGGATCCTCGAGAGATTCGCCGAGAGGGTAGTTCTTTAACTGGATGGTAAATGATATTGATAGACTTGATGGGCATATTACCGGTAAGAGAAGTTTCATTTGTACGAATCGCTTGGTAAACGTCTAACACGACGACGAAGAATATACAGACAATTCGAGAAGGAAATTCTACTTTCTGGATATTCGAACTTATGAATAGTCCAAGTTATATTCACAATAAAAGATTTATATTCATCACTAGTATCTCAAATATATAATCAAACATACAATCACAAAATCCCTTGTAACGAAACATTTAAAAAATTCCAAGTAACCACGTTTGAATTATCACTGACTCATACTACTTATATAAAGTTCCTCCTCTCCGACCAATATTAGATTAAATTACTTGTTCTACAAATCGTCTCATAACAGAATACCATAAAGATCATAAACCAGAACCAACGGCGAAGCGGTCCAATCTTAATTAATAGAAATCGATCGTTCAGCTTGTTAAAGAACAGAATGATTTTCGCGATCGTAGCATGCGATACAATCATCGGAAGATCCTGATCGCATAACCAACGCCCCGAAGCTTCCGGGAAGGGAAGGAGCTCTTATTTAAAATCCCGAGTGCTCCGGCGAATCCCGCGCGCGGAACGCGCTCTTCACGAAGAAAAGTATTTGGGCGTGACAGACGAGGCTTCTTCTACCGGTTCTTGGCAGACTCGCGATTCCGTCCCCACAATCCATTTCGTTGTGGAAGCTTTCCAGTGCCACCTACCGCTCCCTCCGCCCTTCCCGGTACCTGCGAGCTGACGTAAAAAGCCACGGAATCCTATAAAGCTCGAAAGAGTAGGCGGTAGGACGAAAGCTCTTAGCATGTCGGCATCTGTTAGAATCCTGCCACCCAGCCGGACGCCAAATGGAGTCCGACGATTTAAGAGGGACCCACAATCGGACGGAACGCAATTATTTGTTGCGATACCAGGTCCTTAGAGGCTGGGGCGCTCGGCTTCTTCTGGGACACCGTAATTCTTTCGGCAAAGTTAGCGTTGATACGCCTCATCCGATCGTTAACGAGTTGGGACAGCGGGTTCGAAGTTATTACAGGATTTCGAGGTTCTTTCGTTTTAGTAATATTGTATTCGACGTCGAAGTTGTTAATTCAGGGAACATGTTTGGGTAATTGGTGTAATAACATTGGGCAATTTGGGTAATAACAGTATTATTACATAAATAATTTATACTCGCGAATGTATTGATAATTCATTATTGCTGGATGTATCGTATTGAATTTATTATTCTCCGTATTATTCGCAGTTTGTTTAATACGTTCAAAATTATAGCTCGTGTATTTATTGCGAGATTAAAAAACTTCTAAATGAATATTGAATATTAACCTCTTGCTGGAAATTCAAAGATTTGGAAGAATCTTGCGCGAATTTTCTTCTTACCGATTTCAGATATGTGTACTTTGTTTATTAACCCTTAGCACTCTACATAGTTTTGTGATATGTCAGCAACTCCTACCAATTTTCATAGTAGTCCTACTGGAAATTAACAATGTTAGAACATTTCATAGACCTTTAATTCCCTTCTCAGTACAAACTTTGTACTTTTGGAAGATCTAATGATCTTAAGGTAGTTTTCTTAAAATTCATAAAAATATTTAATGTTAGAACTGGTGGAATATTAGAGCCTACAGAGTTCAAAGGCTTAACATCTTACAGAGTCTATCTGAAAACAATCTAGTCAATGCAATTGTCGATGCGTGTAACTTGCCATTGGAAATTTTTGAACGAAACGTCTAAACTTGCGTGGTACGTCCTCCAGCGTAAATTTATCTTAATCACCGTTCACGAGTACTGCGAATGAAGTCCTCCGAACCCAGTTCCGTCCAGGTGAATGAAACTGAACCGCGTCCACCCTCCGAATGAAATGTAACCCCTAACGGTGTGCATAGTGTGCGAAGTAACTAGTTCCCTACAAGGTCACGCGGGAACAAAAATTACCGAGGCGTCTTCTTCTTTGATGTCTGACGAATGCGCGCGACGCGGCGTTCGGAATTAATATTTTCCAACCCCTCGTACGTAATTTCGAGGCGGAACACCGCTGAGAGCGGACGAGACATTAAGTCGAAGGGCGAGGAGCAGAATCGAGGGTAGAAAGCAAGCGATAATGGCGGTTATAGGGGCGGTCGGAGGTGAACGAGGGCTGGGGGAGCGGGCCGACTCTGAGATCCCACTTTCGAAAACGCGCCACGCAGAGTGACGAGGAGGTATGAAGACGCGAAAACGCTCGATGAATACTTAACGCCCTTCCGGATGTCCCCGAAGAATCGCCCGGCGAAACGCTTTTCATCCCCCTTGAGCACTCGTGGAGTCGAGTTCAGAGGCACACGTGGAACACGAAAATAAGAAGCAATTCCTCCTCGTTAGTAGCGATAGGTCTAGGGATCCTTGGAAATTATTCTATCATTGTAATATCTTTGATGTCGTGAGTTATTAACTGACATTTTGTTACATATTCTGAAAATGTGACGAATCCCTTGAAAACTCGATAAGCTTTCACATTCTTCGATAAACATCTTTATTGTAGAGTATACTATAGGTTTTGAATATAATTCATTCGATATTCTATTGTATAGTGTTGTAGTTAGTGTCCCTGCTATACAAGAAATCGAGAAAACTCGATAAATTTGAAAGTACGGATGCTGGGAAAGATGCCTCAGACAGAGGTTCTTAGACGTAGAGCTAGACATACGGTGGTTGTGTTTTATGAAGCTCCTTCTGTGACAATGCATAGCTTGCGTTTCGATTGTAACGTTATAGAAATAGAGACAGGGAATTCATGGGAAATTTGGTGGAAATCGTTAATCTTCATTTGAGAAATAACAATTTCCTCCAAATTTCCCATGAATTCCCTGTCTCTATTTCTATAACGTTAGTAATCGTATGTCTAGCTCTACACCTGAGAACTTCTGTCTGAGGCATCTTTCCCAGCACTCGTACTTTCGAAGTTATCGAGTTTTCTCCATCGAAGTTTTCAAATGAAGATTAACGATTTCCTCCAAATTTCCCATGAATTCTCCGTCTCTATTTCTATAACGTTACAATCGAAACGCAAGCTATCCATTGTCACTGAGAAGCTTCATAAAACACAATCACCGTATGTCTAGCTCTACACCTAAGAACTTCTGTCTGAGGCATCTCTCCCAGCACTCGTACTTTCGAAGTTATCGAGTTTTCTCGAGAAAACGGGCGTTTGGCCGTACCGTGCGGCGGTCGAATAGCAAGGAAGGCGCCAGGAGAACAACAAACCGCCACGAGACCGCGATGGCTGACGCTCCGCTCTAATGGCACCACTCAAGATGCAATATCGCTGCATGAATATTATATAGCATCCGCACGACCGCCACCTGCCAGACGCTCGCGTCTTTACAGCCCGCCTTCGGACGGTCCCGGGAGCCCAGACGAATGTGTGTGTTTCCACGAGCGGCTTCGTTTCCGCGCTAGAGCTACCACGGGCTCCACTTACGCTGGAACGGTATGATTATTTCAAGGTGCACTCACAAAAATTGGCTCCGGGCTTCCACGGAATCGTTGCGCCCTTTCGGCGGTTCCGCATCGCGTGGCCTGGCGTTTCCCGTTTTAGGGCTCCCGGCGAAAGGCACGCCCCTTTCACGCCGGATCGCTGCAGATCGGATGCACCAACCGGTTTAAACATTTGTTTAAAAAGTTTTCAATAAACAAAATCCTCTAGAATGATTCTTAGATACGCGTGAATCAGAATTATCGTAATCTTATGAAGAACTTTAACCCTTTGCCGACGGATGTCGGGATTTCGAGATGAAATGTTCAGATTTTGAAGACTGAGTCGGGGACAAATGATCTAATTAGTCGAACAGCAAGAGATCAGCATGAGGTTTTCCTTTTTTCTATTAATTAAGCAATTGATATGGAATTTAGCTTCATATGTTGAATGTTTCGTATGTTTCGGAGAATCTTCGTCCGCAAAGAGTTAAAATGTGATTTAAATTAAAAGTAAAACTAATAACATCATCTCCTATTGTGATTAACCCCTTGTCCTACAATATCGTGTCAGACTCGTGAAGGTTTCATATAGAATTTAATAAACATCAATATTATTCAATTTGTTTGAACGCAAATTACACATTATTCCTGTTATCAATGATTCTGTCTTAAAACACACGTTGACAGAATAAACCTTGTCCCTTATTTTCAATGAATTATGACTAACAAAATAGTCGCATCGATCACAGTTAAAAAAACATCGTGGAGAAGTGGTTAACAAGAATCCAGCAATGGGAAACCGTAATTCTCCGGAAAAGGATTGTTCCACTTGAAACAATCGTAATACCTCTCGTCGTATTTCCAAAGTCTAAGTCGATATCAAATGTGTTAAGCGTGGAGCCTGTGAAATCCAGGAGCACAGTAGAATTTCGAAATTCAAGAGCTACAAGTGGAAAGACGGGGCAGAAGGCGGGATCGAAATAAGACGCCGAGGCAGCGAGCGTAAAACATTAACGAGGGGCAAACACGTAAAGAGGCGGGCGCATGTAGATTGATGAATAAATAGATAGATGCGCGTACAAACACACGGCTGGATGCCGGAGTCCCGAGTCAACAGGAGCGTAGGGTTTATCGAATTTCCGCGAGAGCTCTCGGAAAACGATATAAATATTAAATTCCGTCTGTCTTCCGGTCCTCGCCGGGTATCGCCGGCATCACTCGCGGAAAACGTTCCGGGAGCTGGACCGGCTCCGCCGCGTGTAATTTCCCGATGTTTCTTCGTTGTCCACCCCCGGCGGCCTGCGTATTATTAATTCCCTTTGAATCGGGTTGCCCCGGTTCCGCCGGGAAGGAATTCAAACAGTCGTCCCGTGGATTTCCGCGTGCGCGCGAAACGTTTGATACCTTTAATAACGCCGTAATCCGCTGGAAATAAACGCTCCGCGACGGATCGCTGGGAATACGAACGTAATTAGGGAACACGGGTGAGCATCGACTATTAGATGAGGATTGAGCGGTGGAATAATTTCGCTCGTAAAAATCAAGAGCATTCGAAATTTTAGTAAATCGTTTTGTTCGGTGTCATTCTACTACTGAGTCTTAACACATTAAGCGCCGGCGACTTAAGAGACATTTAAAGCCTCAGCGCCGGCAACGTATCGGCCACTTAGCCCAAACGCCGGCTTCATTCGCTTGTATCTGATCAATGAGTAGCCAAAAAAAATATTCAAAATATTATACATTTTCGTAAAATAGTACATTTTAATTTCATATTCGTCACATCCAGAAATGGAAATCCAGAAATCCGCATTACTGCGGGGCCGGTGCTCAAACGATAGACTCAGAATCCCGTGTTTTCACGGGGCCGACGCTCAATGTGTTAAGAATTCGATGCAATCATTATTAACCAGTGATCAAAATAAAATTATCCATACCGCAATGTATTGGTCCATTAAGGTAAAATTACTATGAAATTTCCAAAATTTCAGAGTAACCCATAAACAGATTTCTTTGCTCGCCTTCCATCCAACTCAAATAATCCAGAGCCGTCCAAGACAAATGAACGGCCAAGCAAAACTTCCGTCCAAACAGCGATGCTCATCTGCATACGTTCCGGCGTTGAAGAATTGCTCATAATCCCAGAAACGCGAAAGCGGCGACGGCTAGCGGGATTTTTTGTATAATTCACGAGCGCCCTCGGTTTACGCAGGACAGCCTTGCGGGTCCCTTCTCGCCTCATTAACTGTGAATCAGCGGAACGTAATACGGCGCCGACGAAAAAAAAACGAACAAGAGGCAACCCTTTCGCGGCGTGGGTGGCTCCGAGACTAAGGAAGAGCAGGACGGAGGCGAAGCGGAAGAGAAAGAAGGGGTCGGGAGAAAGATCGGCGAGACAGCGAGAGGAAATTTCGGGACACGGAGTTATCAGGTGGGACGCGGGAGGGGTAATAGTCTGTAAAGGGCGGAGGGGAGGGGGTGGTCGGCGCGGAGATTGTAAAATCAATGAGGTTCTTTCACACCAGCCGCGTGGCCCGGTTCATCCGACGCGTTTTCTGTTTTTCCCGAGGCTCCGACCGCCACGCCTCCATTTTTTCCGCTTTCGCCTCGCTCGTCGGGCTTGAAACGCGACGAATTCAAACCCTTCCCGCCCCCTAATCTCGAAGAGAACGAGCGGTGGTCGGGGAAGCCGTTCCGTCGTTTAACGCGGCCCGGCTGCGAGCAGCTCGCCTCTCGAAGACGCTCGCAGATCGGTTCAACAAGAAGTTGCACCCCCATTTCCAGCGCCGCGGTCGGAAGTTTTCGCGTTTTCATCGAGCCCCTTGTTTTGCGCGACAGGAGAGATCGTCGGGGAATTTTTTCCCGGAGCGATTCGGGGTAATGGTTCGGCTAGAATAAATTTATTGCTCGGTGCTCGGGAGCTTTATGGTTCTGTTCCTCGCCGGGTCTTTTCGGGGTGGTTTCTTGCGGAGTACTTGGTCTCGGTTGGGAACGGCCGGGTTGTAATGGTTTTTTGGGAGTGTGGCTTTTATGGCTCGGATGGTTATAGATGAATTGAGCGGAATGTATGTTTTCTGTGTGTTTTGGTAAATGTTGGAGCTTTGGTTTGTTTTGGTGGTAGTTTTTGGTTCGATTGAATTTTTTCATCTTGTGATTCAATTCGTGAAGGTTGGAACGAGAATGTGAAGGACAGATTGATTGTAAGAGAGTGTGTGTAATATGTAGATGGAATATGTAATGAAGGTGGTAATTAGTTAATTAGATGTTTTGATGTATTGAGATTCTAAGGGTTCTTATATTTTTTAACAAATCGCAGTAGTTCCCGCAGACAACGCTTCAGTCACAAGAACCAAGAGCTGGATCGATCAGCTCAGCGGAGCCGTTTATTTCCTAGCATCACGTAAAGAGTAATTAAAAAGTTCTGATCGTTTCAATTCAGTAAGGACTTCTTCTCTGATTGATCGGGCGCTTTAATTGTTCCCAGCACTCTTTGTTTCTTCATTGCTACAGCATTCTTCATTCCTCGTCGATCCGTTCTCCGCTTCCGTTCTGTTTCGCAGCGTCGTTTCCACGAGAATCAACAGTTCTTAACAGGTTTTCCATGTCAATAATTAAGAATCCTTACCGACAGTCTGTGAGCTAACACGGCGCACTGGATTATAATACAATTCGTTCGATTTATCTTCAGTGATAATACCTTAACCCCTACCACTTCTAAACAGTAATATTACATCCAACAAATTCGTCACTAAACTTATTGCTCTCAACCCTAGAAACATTCAAACATTAAATATTGAAAATACAGAAACAACCGAAAAGAATCACTAATCAAATATCCAACAACTTCACTTTCCAAAATTTTATAGTATCTCCAAAAGTGCATCTACTAAGATTCAATGAATTTACAATTCAATCTGCTAAATCAATTTCTCCAACGATTTCCCAAACCATTTCTTATCCCTTCATTAATCACAAACAGATTAAATCAAGATACAATCAGCGAAATCAAATTCACAGAAGTAATCTAGCACAGTACTGAACGTCTTAATTGTAAACATTTCAACAATAACAGTGCTAAAATTAATAAAATGACTTTTGCCGTTTATATAGAGGCATTACTTCGTTAAGGGTTGAAAAACCTAATTGCATAATCCTCTGAGCTTCTTCCAACGAGTTCCGCCAGCGACAAAACAAAGGTCACACTCTCATTTTCTATTTTCCATGGCAGCCACTGTTCCTCCGCGTCGAAAGGCCTTTTTAGCAGGCACAGCGAATGCGTTCGATCCGCTCGATAGCAGGCCGCGCGCTTTTGAACGCGGCCCGACGCGCCGCGCCGCGCCGCAACCACGCAGTCGCCGGCGACGTCGTCGTCGCCGTAACACATTTACTTTCAGCGGCGGACTGTGAAGGGCCGCGATACGCGATATTCATATTTATTTATGAGGAATGTACACGGCTCCTATTGATTTTTCGACGTTAACGCCGTCGGCTCGTTATTCGAGCGCCGGCCACCCTTTTCACCCTTTCATGCCGCACGGCGGCCGCACGGAACAAAGCCGTTGCCGCCGCGGTCGAGCTCGAAAACGATGATCGATCCCGTGCCCGCGCGAAACACGGTTCAAATACGAAATTAGTCGCCGCGGTTTTCGGCTATTTCCGTCGCGACGCGGGACGAACCGGAAATGGCACGGAAAGAAAGTAGGATTTCAAGTGGGGGTTCGTTGGCAGTTTCTTTTTGTAAATGAGATAAATGTTGAACAATCAACGTCTCAGCTTCCTTTAAATATTATTAAATAGTAGTATATTAAAGTTCTTCGAAACTTGTTTAACTGTGTTTGTAATAGTGTATAAAATATTGTGAGTTTAGGAAAGAAATGATTTTCTAATTTGTTCTATATAAAAATAAGGCATACAATTGTTATTGGTGTAAGTATGTAAATATCAGAGTAAAGATAATATGGATTGTATATTTTTTATGGTGAGGTATATTATTATCCGTATATATTCAGTATCATTATATCATCGTGTATACCGTGATAAAGTACACTGCAACTATCCCGTAATAAATCTCACGCTAATGTCACGTGGGAGCTTGATACACATTAATTATCGCAGCTGGATTAACAAGCTATTTTTACCGAGACACAGATTGACGCTCTTCCTATATTTACTTTCAGCTATTTCCACGCCGAGCTGCACGTACGTGAGGTACAGCAGCTTGGAGGATGTCAGGCCGCAGGAGTTAGGATTCCTTCAGCTAGACTTCACCCCCACGGTGGTATCGAAAATAAGGTAAGAGAGTTGATCGCCCTGGTTGTGCATCTATAATTAATCGTCAACCCTTTTATCGCTGCGACGACGCACATTTATTGGCGTTAAAGTAACCGCCGCATTTTCTCGCCGCTTATATGAACACACCCCCTTGGAATAGTTCGCGATGTTTATGCGACACGCGAGACAAAAGAATTCCTTTCGGAGAGGTGGATACTTTGCCGATGAATTTTTCGGAGGAAAAATAATTCGGAGGAATAACGATGAGGAATTTTCAAAAGTGACCACGAAGAAATATTGTAACTTGTGTGTCAATGTAAAAGTCATTGTTAGTAATACAAGGAATTATTCAAAGACACCATGAGATCCCACAGAAATGATGAAAACAATTTTCACGGTTTCCCTTTTATCTCTGCGAACGAGAAACGAAGTTATTGCCGGAACTCTCGTGGACAGTGGTCAGCGGGCGACAGTCCGGATACATTTAATTAAATGTAAATGAAAAAATAGCACTCGGGCAGGAGGCGTTTAATTAGAAACTGCTGAGCTGAATTTCAGATAAGCGAGGCGGACGCGAAATTTCGGTCGCGCGATGTTCGTTGCGTTCGCATTACGACCTGTCCACCCTTTTTACTGATCCTTCGGTCGTGCGCGATGAATAGAAATTGCGAGATAGTTCATTAATAAGGAGTTCCATTAGGAAACGGATGGAGCTGCTACGTTATCTTAATTATCTCGGTTGAAATTTCGGGTCGGGATTCAACGAAGTCTCGGGAGACCTTCGCCAAATGCTTCCGACTCCGCGTAGTAACTAAGCGAATGGTAAAAATCAGCAATAATGTTGAGGACTCCGTAACGCTGACAACGGGAGGAACATGAATTAAGCGCGAGCAGCAGTTGAACACGATAATTAATTCGAAATCAGCAAGTACGGCTCGCGGATTAACAGGCAGCAGCGTCGCTTTTAGTTGTCGTGCTCCAGTGTACCCGCCCCCGAGACCCGTGGCGCCCGCCCTTCGGCCATGTAGTTGCCACAGATAAACGGGAATACTTCATAAGCCCATAATCCAGAAACAAAACGCCCGCCAAGAACAAAGGGACCCGGTTCTCCGACCTCTTCCTACAATATCGCTTGGCTCGCCGAACGTTTTCACTTTGGGGCAACCATTTCGGCTACAATCCGTCGGTGAACCTTGTTTTTCTCTTTCCTTCGTCGAATTTTGGCGAACATCGGCGAACATGGGCGAACATGGACGAACAGTGATAAATTTCTTAACTTTCTTCTCGTTACTTACCATGTACACGATATTTATTATATATAGCTTCTTTGAATTCTTATTATCTTTGTTATAAGTCACTTTCTCCATCTCTAATTCCTCGGTAAACCTTGTTCTCTTTCTTTCGTCTAATTTTGGCGAACATCAGCGAACAGTGATAAAGTTCTTAATTTTATTCTCGTTACTTACCATGTACACGATATTCATTATATATAGCTTCTTTGAATTCTTGTTATCTTCGTTATAAGTCACTTTCTCCATCTCCAATTCCTCGGTGAACCTTGTTCTCTTTCTTTCGTCTAATTTTGGCGAACATCGGCGAACAGTGATAAAGTTCTCAATTTTCTTCTCGTTACTTACCATATATAAGATA
Organism: Nomia melanderi; assembly: GCF_051020985.1. Classification (NCBI taxonomy): domain Eukaryota; kingdom Metazoa; phylum Arthropoda; class Insecta; order Hymenoptera; family Halictidae; genus Nomia; species Nomia melanderi. The sequence continues at coordinate 197,199 of NC_135012.1, forward strand.
TTTATTATATGTAGCTTCATTGAATCCTTACTGTTTTTTTTATAAGTCACTATCTCCATCTCCCTTTTCCTCTGTACTCCTCGCTTTCGCGGGCACATTATTTCTCTCGGTCGTTCTCTCGGCCAAGCCGTTGAAGCACTTGCTTTATTAAAAGTCACTTCACGCTGCCACCGAAACCAGCTGCTAACTTTGCTCCGGCTTTTGTTTGGAGCTCGTTGAATGGATCCTATGGGTTCACGCTTCAACCTCCGACGGCATGAAAAACGGATTCGATTCGGTTGACGGTGATAACGGGGAGAACTGTAGAACTGGGTCGCGTCTGGATTGGGTTGTTGTGTTAATATTGACGATCTGGGAGTGCTGAAATTGATAAAAGTGATCATTCGTGGTTGTTGAATGGAGATCCGGTGGAGTTGTGAAGGAAGTTGTTTGACTGTAGGAGGGAGGGCGGATATGGTTGACTCGCACTACTTATTGGTGAATATTCTATTCTATTACTGTCCTTAGTTTGCCATGCACATATGTAATTGAAGACGTAATAGACTTATCAGACCTATACAGTAAACTAGAAGTAACACTAGATGCTATATGGTTGACCTGTACCACTAGTTTAAGAATGTTTCTCTTATTCATCTAAGAATTCGACGATTTTAGAAATAATTTTCCTTTAATAATATTATATACTGTCTCATTCTTCGCCCTACTTTTATCGTTTTTATCTTATACAATCTCTGTTTTGCCATTGGTTGAAAATAAACAAGCAATCGATACATAAACACGCAGAATGTTGAATTATTTCCGGTAATAGCTTCCCGACACAAAAAGGGAGAAAATCTTTTTTTCCCCGTACGAAATACGACGGTATTTACAGTACAGATTTAGTTTACATCTATGCAGGGAAAGTTGCACGGTCGAAAAACTCGTGAAAAATGTAGAAGCAACGGCCCCGGGCTGCTCCGATAAAATCGACCGACTGAAACCGCGTAACGGAACCAATGGAACGACGGCTAAATATAATATATCGTAAATCATTATCAGAAAACGCGATCAGCCGTCGGTTCGACCAGTCGCGCCGTTCCTCGCATTGTTCGGTGCCAATGAAACGAGAATTTCAATGGAAATACCATTATTATGATACGAGGTAAATATCGAACGAAAATAATGAGAATAGAATTATATGACATCTGAGTGGATAATTAACTTTCTCGTATTTTAATACGATGCATCAGCTCGATGCTCGTATTCAAAATTACGTAACTTCATATTCAAATTGCACGGCGAACCGATTACTTCCATTTTTAATCAAAAACCGAACGATCCTTTGTTAACACAGAAATGCTTATCACCACATATTCAAAACAGCACCATATAACATTAATATTCCACATAATCACCACACACCCGTATTTAACTTTCCATCAATCTTTCAAATCAATTTACAATAACTATAATTATCAAAATGTCGCTTCATCACAACAAACAAACATCTAATCTCAACACTCTAACCAATTTCTAATCCAAAATTAATATACTCTCATCCAACATCTCATATTTCTTAGATACCAATACTATCTAAAAATATTCACTATTAACAAACACCAATAAACATCTTCCAAGTATCTAAACGTCTCCATCATCCCCAAGCAATACCAAAGAAATCACCCTCAGAACATCAACACTGCTCCATCACCTTTATCATCCCAACCCCACAATAGCCGCCACAATCGTCCCCAAATCCTTGGCATCAGTCATCGGAACAGATGAAAAGCTACCCAAATAAACCTGCCCTCTCCCAGCGGGAGGTCGAATCAGCTGCGAGCAGCTTGAAAAAGCGTTCGTCCTTCGGTTTCGCCCAGCAGCCCGGACACTGGTTCCGGATCGGTGTTATTACACCGTATCATGGACTCGATTACCGTGACGGTTACAGGCCCATAGAGTCCCCGGCGATGATACATCTTGTAATCTCTTTTCCCCGGGGAACAACGGGGTTCTCCTCGCGGCCGCCGGCCATAATCTATTCCCCTGCCGCCCTACTTCCCTCCCTCCGTCCGCGAGTCGAGCCTCCGGTGATTCCAGCTCGCTTTACCCAACTTCTTCGCAACACGACGCTGAAACAGCCGTCTTTATCCTTTCGAGGGAGGGTTTACTCTCCCTAGCGTGGAAGCGGATAAACAGCGACAGGCAAAACGCGGCCGCGAAATATCCGAGCTAGTCGTTGCCGACTTCCACGGGACGAGCACCCTCGGAATTGCCCTCTCGCTACCCTTCTTTGCAACGTCGCTGCGTCGTGTCGCTGAACGCTTAATTGCCAGAGGAAACTATGAGTCGGGAGATTGTTGTGTTTTATGGGGGGAACAGTGCGAATTGCGTTTTTCAAGGGTGTCGATTTTCTTGGTGAGATCTTTGAAATGGAAGTATTTGATGAGAAGTATGAGAATCAGTTTTTAATTTGTATATAGATGGATTGGATGAATTTAGTTTCTGTTATTAGTTGCTTTGTATATTCATTTGGGATGTATCGAAACCTTTTCTTATGGAAAATGATAATGACATGATAAAAATGAAACCAACATCTAATAATCTTTCAACTACGTTCTAACCACTTTCTAATCTAAAATTAATACACTCTCCACATTCAACATCTCATTCATATTTCTTAGACACCAATACTGTCTAAAAATATTCAGTATTAACAAACTTCAATAAACATCTTCCAAGTATCTTCTCAATGTCTCCATTATCTCCCGATTAGATGAGAAGTATGCAAATCAGTTTTCAATTTGTATATAGATAGATTGGATGAATTTAGTTTCTGTTATCAGTTGCTTTGTATATTCATTTAGGATGTATCGAAACTTTTTCTTATAGAAAATGGTAAATTGAGATCTTCGGCTGCCAAACAGTTTCAATCAGTATTACAATCGCCAGATAATATTAAAAAATAGACATTGAATACCTTTGCCAACATATTCTTCGTAGATTTATACAGACAACTGATAAGAACAGCTCAAGAAAAGTTCCCGAGGTCCATTAGATCCCGCTTCCTCGCTGCGGAAGGATCAAGCGCGATTTTCGCCGGTCGGGAGGGGGCAGAAAGAAAGAGAGAAAGATCGGAAATCGCTCGGGCCGTTATTTCCCCCCTGAATGGACGAAAAACCCCCATGGCCATTGTGCCGTCTCCGAAGCCGAGGAATAAGGGTGGCCATTCCTCCGGTCCCCGTGTGGCCTTTTTTCAACAGAACTTCGAAATTTCTGGGTCGAACGAGCCACCGGATATTACCCGGATTCAAGCGAATCGAGGACTTTTCTTCCCCAGCATTGTATCTCCCGGCCCGTCCGATGGAAATCTGAAACGGATTCAAACCGGCCGGCCCGGTAGCTATCCCCGCGTCTATTTTCGATTTATGTACGGGACTTTCAACCCTGCCGAACGAACGCCGCTCGACTCTCGAACCGAGCGTGAACGTCGATTCCGGCGTGAAAATGGAACTCGGACGCTCGGGCGAGGAAAAAACCGAGGAGTTACCGAGGTTCTGGTTATCAGCGACGGAAGGTTTAATGTTTAACCGTTTGGACGCTAAACAACTTTTGTGGATGTTTACCATAATTACGGAAGCGATTGGGTGTGCATGCAACAAAATTAATAAGAGTAGTTATCTAATGAGATCACGAATATTGTGTTATTACAAAGAAATATCAAAAAATAACCTTTATTCAAGTAAATTTACTTTGATTCATCGCTTGAGAAACATAGTAAGGAAATTATAATTGATACTGATAAACAGTTTAAAGTTTTGTTTCGTGGAGAGGATGTTTCTTTGTAATTTAGAGATATCTGTAGCTTATTTAGGGTGTTGTTAATTACTGAATTGAAATTTCGCGGTTGTATGTTGCGCAACTTCTTTCTAGTTCTATTTTTCTTGATGATTCGGTGATATTGCAGGCTCGCATTGTAAGATAGGACCGTGAATGCGTATTTGACTGACTTTAAATTCAGATTCTCGAAGAAAATTCTGCATTTCATTATTTGAAGGGTTAACGATGATTCTGTGAAACGGGGGAAGGTTTTAAAGCACTGGAAGGATATTTTCTGTCTCTCAGACGCGTGTTCCAATACGATGAAACTGGATGGTACTTTATCATCTGGAAAGTATAAGGCACTAATAAAAATCAGACAATTCTCGAAACGGCCTGACAGCGGTTTTCCCAGTTTACATCCGATAAATCAGTCAATGGGAAAGCCATGCTTCCTTTCCACTGATCATAGGTTTGTCCCGAAGAAGCCGGAGGATCTTCCGTCAATTGAGCAGCGATCGTCAGCAGGGTAAAGATGGAAGAAAACGACGCAGCGTGTAGATAAAGTGTCACTACCTGACTGCATCGGCAGTCGACACACCGCGCTTCGATCGAGGAGAAACAATAGTCAGGGCCGAAGTTCCTGACACTTGTTTCTACATGGATTGAAATACTGGAAATATCTCCGGGACAGCTTTCAGACATTCTATCAGCGTTGGATTTTTATCTTTTGCTTTCTAAATAACACGGAGAAATTATCATTATTATTATATAATTTACTGTTTAATGATTATTGATTGTGGTGGATTCAGTGTCTGATTCAATTAAATAAATTTCTAATTGTATCGCAAAGATGATTGTAAATTTCGAATTTTTTTAATGAAAGATGACAGTAATGCACTGAATTGCAAGGGTTTCATTGAGCATAATTTATTAGTTGCAATTAGCTTTGAAGGAAATTTAATTGGTTTCTTAGAATACAATAGAATATTCTTATGACGTTCTTACTTTCCCCAGACATAGATTGCATTGCAAATTCAAAAGAATGGTTTCTTCGTAAATGAACAGCATTGTAAATTAATTAGAAGGTTCGCTGGTTACACACTCTTTATTTTTGTCCCCTCCGACCGAGCTCCCGTTTTGCAGAGCTTATTGCATATACTAAGGCAGAAAGTTAATAGTTACTCCTTACGGACCGCTCTGAAAAAGTCTTTCATATTTTAGCGAACTTAACAGAGACTGTGGAATGAATCTCTTGCACGTAGTTTGCGATTCCTTATTGTTCGTCACTGTAATCTTTTAGAACGTTGCGACGGCAATAAGACGCTTGCTTGTCTTCTTCAAAGTGGACACTTCCATTAGCAGGACGCGATGAAACGGAATCCATTAACGCATAGTATTTTAATTCGAAATATTGTAAGCAACATTAATCCACTGAAATATTAGAACATCTGAACTTTCTCAAAATTTCTTTGTTATTCCTTAAATAAATTAAAAGCAGCATTTTCCTCGTATTCTTTGAATCTCTATTTTTAAAATTTTCTCTATGAACATTTCATTGCTCAATTGTTATATTACTGTTTAAATTAACACCTGAAATGGTTATATTTCACGAAGAATATATTATTGCCGCTGGAAATATGTCGATAAAAGAATATTTCACATTCCGTAGAAGTTCTAAAATTCTTCGACACCGGTTATTGACCAACCAGGATTTTTCCTGGCAGATTCGCGATATTTCCTTGGTGCTGGTGACATTTCACAACAAGAATATTCGATCCTGGCACGAGTTGTTATTGCAAGCCCCGCCGAGGGTCCCAGTTAGGCTATAAATTACTTTCCCAACGAGATGAAGTCGACCACAGGCCCGTCAATAATTCATCGCCGGCCTGCCTCCACTGAAAATCCTTTCACGTACTTGGGGAACGCCTGTATGTTACACTGGGAACCGGGAAAAAATATTTAATTTACCGAAAAACTGTGGGGGAAAATATTATGGCAGGAGTTTTTCATAGGGAGCCGCCAAGTAGTCGAAGAAATATGGGGTCAGCCGTAAGCAACTTCCATTTCTCTTCTTTATGTTTATTCGTACTGAAGAAATTTGACGACCGAGACATATCTGCGTGGAATATTTCAGAATTCTTAACACTACAATAATTCCCATTCATAGTCGTCAAACTATAAACAATGACATTGCAAACGAAAAGAATTAAATAGAATTATTATTTATCAATTATTCAATGATAATACACTATCGAATTTCTGTAATAAATAGCAGAAGTTATTGTCGATTAAATCAATTGTGTTCAGCGACAATGAAATGGCCAGAAAACGACAACAGAGATTTTTGTTTATGAAAGAATAAATACAATTAACTAATATTTGTCTCATCCACTCGGGTGGATGTTTGGTAGTGTAATCGTACAGTGTTTGGCGTCACTTGGGCAAATTGTTAATCTCGTTGGCGTCCGCAATTATTTGTAGGCCGATAATAAAATTATTTACACGTCCGGCATGCGAATGAAATTTATTTCCGACGGTCGTAATATAATTCTCGACGAGGCCGGAGTCAGTGTCCCGGCCGACAACGAGACTACCGAATTCAATATCCCTTTGTAAAACAAGCCCGGATGTTTCGAAAATGATTTTCATGTAATTATGCAAACAGGCTTGATAATGACGTTACTTAGCCGGGGCTGTTCAATGCGGGTCAAATTAAACCGGCAAGTAAAATTTAATCATTAACGCGGCGCGGTTGAAAGGGTGTTTATGGCAGCTCCACTCGTTCTCCGTAGAATGTGAAGGCAAGATTTCAATGTGTTCAACGTATGAAATAATATTCCATAAAATAAAAGAAACTTTTAAATAGAAAGTGACACATAAAAATGACCTTTACCATTTTAAATATCCTAGTTAACAAAAAGACTGAATTGTTAGAATATCCGTTCGAAAAGAACATTTTTGTATTTAAATATCGAGTGGCTCGGAGTCATTAAAATAAATTCAACTTTAATTCAATAACTGAATAGAATTCTTTGCAGAAGAAATAACTCAGTTTCAGTGTATAGATCAGTATCCAGGAGTATACACTCGCACAAATAACCTCGTCGCAGTTGTAAAATTAAGAGAGCACGTATCAACGTCAATTACTGTACGATTTTGCAGCAACGAACTCGTGCAAGAAGCTCGCGTAAACACTGGTTAAAAGGAAAAAGCACGAGCAAAGTGAGAAGATCGATGAAAGGGTAAACGCGGCTGACTGTGAAGTATGTGGCTCGCCATTGCTAAGACGTGCACGTGCCAGCAAAGAAACCGGACTTAATTCTTCTGCAATTTGTTCTGTGTATCCTACTTACGGAGAACATTTCTTCCTGTCCGAGAAAATTATAATAAACGCAATGTAACAACGTTACCCTAACAAACTGTCAAAGGCAGGCTCCGATAAATATTTTCACGTTAAAATCGTTCGCGAGAAAACTATTCGAGAACTTTGTCATAAAAAGCTAAAAGAGAGAAATGAAAGGTCAAAGGGCGAGACGCTGCCAAGAGGAATCGTAGATCTCATTCGAATCTTTGATTTGAATAAATGTTATTTTTTGATATTTTTTGTAATAACAGAATATTTGTGATCTAATTAGATAACTACTCTTAATTTTCTTCATTTACAATCATTTCCGCATTTTTATATACCCACAAAGTTTGTTTAGCACTCAAATGGTTAAAAACAACAAATCTCCAGGTCCAGATTGTAAAGATCACTGTATTTTACATATTTTATACGTTCCTCTTAATTGTTTGCGTTCTATGCGTTTAGCATTGAAATTTCTGAGAGACGCATAAGAATCCGCAGTCGACTGACACGTTTACCGGCGCAACGAAGAAAAATCAACGCGACGATGCCGTCGGGCTATGCTAATCAGCTTGTCCGTCGCGTGACAGCGTTGAAACGCGTCTGATTGCCACGGCGCGATTCGAGGGATTGTCTGAGATCGCCGCGGCGCGGCGGGAGCGCGTGAGCTACGATCCGATTTTATCGTCGGACGAAACGTTGACAATTTCGAATCTCGCGTCACCTGTTGCACCGACACCGGCGCATCCCCTCGGCCGCGATATTAAAATGCAAACAGCCGGGAACTGCTTAAACCGGTCCACTCGACGCGGCTCGGCTTGCTCAAGATCGAGTGGAAACGATCGCTTTTTCCCGCCGATAAAATATTGATACTGACATCTCGCTCAACCTTCTCGGCGAACTTCATTCGCTTCTGTTAATAAGTTCACGGGAAACGTGCATAGTTCGATGCTCGATAGCTGCAACTTATGTTTGAAATTAACCCTTAGCACTCCCGAAGGTTTTGTAATCAATAGTGAAAATTAAAAATTGCTATAACATACCTTAGATATTTTATTTTCCTTCTTAGTGCAAAATTTGGATGTGTAAAAGATCTAATAATTGTAGGGTAGTTTCTTTAAGATTCATTAAAATATCTAATATTATTCCTGGTACCATATTGGAGCCTACAGAGTTCAAAGGGTTAAAGGGAGAATACATTTGGAACGAAACTCGATTCTGTTCGAACGAAATGTTCCAGTCGAATTCTGTATACATTTATATATGCGAAATTACCAGAATCAGAAGTAAATATGTACATAACCTTTCATTTGCATTAACGAATGCATTCAATTCCTGTTTAAATTATATGAAATTTTTTAATGCACCTCGTATAATTAGGTAAACTGCAAATACGTAGAATCTGCAGTTTACTCGCGCAAATGGCGTGCCATAGCATTCGGTTTTCATAAAACAGCTATTATTCCCTTACAAACGTAACAACTGACAGTTACAGTTCCTCGAGCAGTAAACTCTCAGCTCGAGGCGTAACCATAGATTTTTTAACGCAGCCCACCGCGGCCAGAAACAATTATTCGACGGTTTGGCGTCCCGCTGAAACTGATATTCCGTGTACACTGATTTCACTCGGCGACATTGTAGTCAGTAGAATAAACCAACGTTGGCCAGGCATGAAAGATACAGCGCTAGGCGTGTGATATCTTCGAGCTTCGCTCAGAACAGTGTTTTCCGGCTGTAAATTTTACAGTGGAGCGTTTAGACTCCTGAAACTGCGATCGTAAACCTGGGATCACGTAACGTCCAATGCGCAATTATTCTTTTACAACCGGCAGATAACCAGTCCGGGACGTTTAACTTTGGCTTCACTTTCGCGGCCGCTCGCTCGATCAACCGTGTTGCCTTGGAGATTTTCTATTATTCGCAGTCAGTTACTCGAGCTGCTGGAACTTATTATCAAATTGCGGATCTTCATTCATCACTGCTGCAGATGCTCGGAATGAAGGGATGTATATAAACGAACATTCATAGTATCTTTATTTTGTTTTCACTGTAAGGTAAAGACACTGACTCATTTTTACACGACGAAATCTAATTTTTCTATAGTATAGGAAAACTGATATCTTACATTTAACTTATAATTACACCATACCCATAATTTACAAGTAAACCATATTTCGTTACATTCTTTCATCACCCAAAATTTCCTCGTCATGTAATTACTGCCCTTCGAAACTTCAATCTGTTCCAATTAAAATTAACCCTTAGCAGTCCTATGTCGAGTCAGACTCGACAATCTGTTTTGTTGCAACCTTTACCTGTTTTAACAATTTTTTCTATATTTGTAGTATCACAATTGTACCATTGAAAGGTAACATTTCAATGACTCCCAAATATTCTTGATTAAATAAATAGAGCGTCGTATTAAGCTGTAATCGAATGAACGTCGACGTGAACCTCAAAGAAACCCAGAGCACTTCGGACCGCAGAGAGTTAACATTAATTACTAGAATTACTAGAATTCACTTTATTCACGAAATAAAATCGATCTCCAAACGATCACCAACACTCCAGAATAATCATTCGAATAATAATTCCGAGAGATCGCGATAAGATGTCTCGCCGGTGCAGAGGATCACTCGTTACTTTCCATTTTTCCGAACCCCATGAATCCTCCGTTAAAGAGGCTCCGTCGGAGATAGCCATCCTCCCCAGTGATGGCCCGTGAAATTTCCACTTAGCAACTTCCACCGGCGAGCGAACGATTCGTCTTTATTATGGTCCCGCCCGGTTCGACGTGGCACGCCGAAGTTTATCGAGCGAGGGAAGACGGTACACGCGAGGGATTCCCGTTCTTCATCCATTTTACAAGTCGGCCTCGCGTGGCCGAGCTACCGTTGTCCGGGGAGATAAGATTCCTGGGAATTTATCGGACCCGGGCCTTGTTCCCGGCGTCCGCGGACCTTATCAGTGCCACGGAGGATTCATCGGCGCCCGAAACACGAAAAAATCGCACGTGTGTCCGGCGCAGCTCGCGTGTGCGCGGCCTTCTTACACAGAAACGATTTATCTCGCGCCGGATTTCGAACAGCTTCGAATCCTGCGGGCTATCTTTCCATTATTCCACATTCGTTCTCGGAAAGAGCGCGTGTTGTTCGGTTCGAACGGATTCTCGGAGATTTAGGGGTGAATTAATGGGGTTGGTTTTGTTTTGATGCTTGACGTAGGGAAATGGAGTCTGTTGCGTAGTCGGGTAATTTTTGTCGTTTCTGGGGTAGTGAATTATTATTATATGGGAAACTATTACTATATAACAGTAAGTTGTAGATAATATAGATGGAAAATACAGTTTTACATTGTGACTGGTGGTCCTTATTAGTCTGAAGTTAATCTTACACTGACTTTTGAAACTTTCTTTATAGAAACTACGAACGAAATGAATGAATAATAAATATAGACTTTCAATGTGATAAAAATAATGTATAATAAATAGTAATAAATAATGGTGCATAAATTAAACAAGCATGAATACATCACAAAGCGTCTTAGCAACAATTGCTCAATTAAAGCTATTCGAGAAGTAAATGGTTAGCTTTTTCTCATGGAAACAAATGAAAAGAAAGAGTGAGTGGCAACATCCAGCATGCAAATGTGAATAAGATTAAGCAGTAGATTAGCACAATCATATTTTTCGATAATATACGAACGTTAATTTAAAACATTGGAATCGGTTTATATTTCAGCTTAGGTATTAACTTCTTTAGTAACTTCTCAAAGAGGTATTCCTTTTCAGTAATTGCAGAAGAAACCAAGGAACGAATAATTCGGAAGCATCTGATAGTTAACAATATACAAATATCCTTTACAATTCCGACTTCTCCGGAGTAAAGTGAAATCTATACTCCCAAAAACGTATCACAAGAAAAATTAACTACCAAAAATTATCCTCGCATAATTCCGGAAATTCACTCGATTCGCGAAATAAGGAACAGACGATCTAGCTCGCCCCGGTGTCGTCTGCCCAATGTATTTCCGCCTCGGAAAGTGGCTGCACGAAAAGAATCCGGGATCGGATCGGGGCTGTGCGAAAGATGCGACCGGGAACGGTAGTTTCGCATGGGAATTGCAAATGCAATCACCGGGATAAAAATTGGCTGTCATCTGACGTGAAACGGAAAGGAAAAAGGGGAACGGGCCGGCGAACGAACGCGCGCGAAACAGTGGAAGGAACGTGACGAGGAGCGGCGGGGCGGGGGAGAGGGAAAAAATGCGCGTAACCGTTAGATGAATCGGTCGGAAATCGATTTCGGGCAGCGCGACGCTTCAACCGGATCGCAAATACGCGATCGCGTATGTGTATCGCGCGGGCGAAGTTTATCGGATTCCGGCACGACCGACGTTTCATTCCTTTCGTAATTCACGTCGAGCCGGGCGCGCGCTGTGAATGAAATCTGTATAAATTTATCTCGCGTACAAATGCCGCGTCGAATTCCCTCTTTCGGAGCGTCCCGGCCGAGTTTCGGTGGACGCGTGCAAACACGAGCCGCGTAATAACTGCAACTCATATTTCGCGAGAGGATGCAGCGCGAACGCCGCTTCATTAAGGCGGATAGACGAAGGAAGCGACCAGGGAAATTTGGAATTCGTTTGGGTGTGTAGATTTTAATTGGAACGGAATCGTGCGATATCGAAGTTTTGCGAGAAGTTTCTGAGTGTTTGGAAGAGTCACATGAATTTGGTACAGGAGAAATGGTTTAACACGTTGAATGTCATGGGGATCACAGGTGACCCCCAAGCAAATCGAATTACAGTAATTCACTCAATTAAACGATGATTATTCGCAAACATTTCTATATTATAAATAATGATACTCATTGCGGTGGCATTCAGTTTGATGAACGTGCAATGATAATGCAATCCAATTCAGTCAAATGACTTAATATTGTATTTTTTCCATTTTGTGTATGTTGCTCTTTGAAATCGTGCGGCGTTCAACGCGTTAAAGATTGTTAATTCAAGGGAGAAGGTGGGAGAAAGGAGTGAAAGGGTTTGTGAAGTTGAATTTATTGATTTTTGTGGAAGTTAGGTGTCTAGTGTTGTGTTAAGTAGAAACGGTTGGTGATCAGACACGGTTATTTGGTAAATTGTACTTGGAAATGGGGGATATTGTTTAATATTTCAAGAGAATATTGTTGGAATGTTTATAAAAAGATTCTGTATGGTGAAACTGTTTCACCGAGACCTTTTACATCTTGCCATCGTTATAACTCAGTTATAGGTTAATAAAGATTTTCCTGTGAAGAAACCGCGATCAATGTCTCCCGTGAACCCTGCCGCCAATTACCAATTATTCAGAACTTCCGTCATCACGAGAACGCAAACGAATCCTTTGACTACCGCTACCGCGGTGGCTGAACTTCGCAATTTCCTCGCGGCGTAACGCTGCTTCGTAGAAGTCTCAGACCTAAGACTCAGGCATCCGTGGCGCAGTCTCGGAGACATTTACAACTATTATACTACGTGACATGAAATCTCGGATTATTTAAAGAGAAAGAGAAGTAAATTGTTGGATTCAAATAAATACGTGACTAAACTCGAAAGGAATTTTATAGCTTTAGAGTTTCGAGCTTTGGTATTTAAATACTAATATACATAAATCAATCGTTCAATTATTCAAATAATTAGAGTGTGGGTAGTAGGGTGCGAAATGACTGACTAGTTTTAACGAAAACTCTTATTTATTACTCAACACTTATAAGATATGCGGAAAGATTTCCGTCTGACCTAGCGCCAGAACGATTGGACGTGAAGTAGGATGTGGCTACCACGGCGACAACGCTGATGTTTGCTTACCCGTGCTACCTGGGCTAGAGCATCCGCACGGCAAGAAAACATTTCCTGTGTCTCGTTATGCCGCCACATAGAGGTTAAGGTATCGCCTTTTTTAATATTTGTAAATTCAATAATTCAATTTTTTGCAAAATAAGCTTTTGGAAATTTGAACAGATATTATTCGCAAAGTGTCGAATATATGTGTATGTGTCTTTTTTTTTAATATCTAAAACTTCGATGCGTAATTCCATGTTTAGAAATTCGAGCAGATCTCAGCCGCGAAGAATATATAATTAATCAGTTCAACGATCAATTCACCGGCAAGAAATCTAACGAGAAATTTCCTATTACGCGACGTAATAATTATCGTTCGCTTTCGAGGTTTATTCGGCATCTGCTTCCCGCGCGGAACAAAACCGTCGAAGCGTTCCCGCCGCGGAGAGAAAATACGAGGTTCCCAGGAAGAGCGAGGTGTGGTTCTTGAAAACATAATTCCAGTTCCTTAAGAAGCAATTAATTCCGTTCCCCCGAGGGAACTATAAAGGGACGGGAGAAGGGACGACACCGGCGTAGGAGGGCGGACATTTAAATTAAGTGGCTTCCTTCGAAATTAGATCAGGGAGAATGTTCGCCGTTGTCCCGTTCCTTTGCGGCGAGTCAGAAATTCGTCCGGGGTCTGCGGCTTTCGGCTTGAAAATTCACAGGACTCGACGATTTATCGATCCGCCGTCCACTGTAAACAACTTGTGCGCGTTCGGCGATTGTAAATTCCCGATCAACGGGTTTATGATAATTCGATTGAAGATTTTTATGCATTTAGAACTCGCCAGGGTTCCCGCGATATATTGCAATGCGATGTTCGATAAAATTGTAGACAGTTGCGAGCCACTTTTTATGTATCCTAAGAGGAAATGGAATTTGTTGAGGTCGCTGTCTTTAAATATATGAAAATAGAAATTTCATTAAACTCCTGTGCTGTGGCAGTTCTTAGTTGTGCTATAGCAGGTTCATTTTCGGTAGTAAATTATCAAACTTGTGCAATCAAACACACCACGTCAATTTGTTTCAAGAGTACTTACAAATTATAGCAGCCACAGGAAGTTTCCACTAAATACAATCAACCTTACATTCTTCCTCAAACCCAGGCATCATTGCCATACCTGCATCATCTACTCACAATCACTATAATCCCCAATTTCCTCGCAGCATTCCAACCTCTCCAAACATCTCCAAACACCTCCCGATAACTCCAAACAATCTCAAACAAACTGCACAAAAGCCTCTCTTTCCAAGCAAATCAAAGACTACCTGGAACTCTGGCAATCTCCCTATAAATTCCGCGCCATTTCCCAGCGCACGTCCAACGTCATCCTCGCTGCCCGAGCAACAAAACTCCCAGACTCGTCGGGGTAACCGTCAATAATGACTCCTGCCGGGCATGCAGAGCCACGGGGAGACGCGTCGAGCGAAGTGTACCAACGAGCGCACACATCGTCGCGAAGAAACAGAAAGCACGCCTGCGTCTACTTGGAACGGGTGACGTTTCTCAACGTCGAGAGGGGTAGGGGGGAGAGCGTACGAACAATGAAGAGCGCGGGCGGCCGCGAAGGGGAGCGAGCAGAGGAACAGAAGAGGGAACGAGCTGCCAGGCACAGGACACGGTTTGTTCGAGCGTTCCACGTCGTTAGGGCTCACGTTTCGACGCACACCGAGCCATCGGCGTATTACGTGCCAGCCGGCGGCCCGTTGTACGTCGGGGAATGTACGTCGACGGTGTATTGCCGCGGCGCGGTTCCCCTGAATAGGCTGATACAAAGGGATCCACCGTGTGACGTGTAGCGGACTGGTAACGCGCAACCGCCCCATCCGTGTATCGGCCGGCGACGACCGAGCAATAACTCAGTTATTGGACCGGCAGTCTGGGGGAGTCCCGATGATGCGGCTTGATCAAGGAAAATTGTCCTCGCGACCACTCGCCCACCATTTCGCCCCCGTTTTTCCATCCCTGTCGCTTCTTCTGCATCGTCGTAATTTATTCCATTCCTGCACGTGCCTCTGGATGGATCCTGAACTTTCTGTCTGTCTGTCTGTCCTTTTCACTTTCTGTTTCTTGCATTCCTTCCACTCTGATTCTTTAGCTTTCTGCTTATTGCACTGTTTTCCTCTTTTCCGTCGCTTTTGATTTTTCTTCTCGTTTTTCCATCCCTTTCGCTTCTTCTGCATCGTCGTAATTTATTCCATTCCTGCACGTCGTGTCTCTGGATGGACCCTGAATTCTCTGTCTATCCTTTTTGCTTTCTGTTTCTTGTCATTCTTTCCACGATTCTTTAGCTTTCGGCTTCTTTCACTGTTTTCCTCTCTTCTTCACTCTTTATCCTTCCTCTCGTTTTTCTCTGTCTTTCTCTGTCACGACTTTGTTATTCTCAGTCTCTTCCTCCGTTTAACATTCTTTGCCAGTTTCTCTCTTCTCTCTATCTTGCTTTCTTTTTCTGGTTCCGTAGCTTCTTCCCAGGAAAACAGAGATTCGAGGAATCCGGGAAAGTATCTATTGGACGCTTATTGTGCTCGCAGTTGCCGCGGGACCGAGCTGTAATGATCTGTTCGCAATCAACTTTGATTAATCTTGAAGAGAGGGGGCGGACGCTTCTGCGGGATCGGGATTGTTGTTCCAGGATTGAGTAATTTCCCAGACGTTTCGGGGGCGACGCGACGCTCGGATTACCAGGAGATTGATCGAAGGCCTTCGTCGAGACTTATGGAGGCGCGGCTTCGGAATCTTTTGACTTGTACTGGCTGGGTGACTCGTGCTACGATCGGGATGTCGCTGGATACTCAGTCTAATGTCAAATGATTCTGAGACCCGAGGGAACTTCAGGTTTTAAGAGGAATATCCTGTTGTTGTAGAAGTTATGTGACTTTTTGGAAAATATTCTAGCTGAGAGTAAGCTTTTGGAATTTTATTATGGCACTTGAAATATTCGAGCTGACATTGCCAACTTTTAGGACAAAGGTTTTAGTTCAGATTCCTTTCCACGTCGATATAAATTTAGATCGTTTAACTTGTTTGGTTTGTTTTGTCATGACCTCCACAGAAAAATTCACTGAAGTGTTAAGTTTCGTAATTCTATATTCCTGTTTGTTGTTTATGGAATATAGAAAGTATGGAAAAACTCAAGGCTTAGTAATTTAACTGTAAAACGCGGAATGCTCGTTGCCGAGTCGTTGAATCCAGGGAATCGAGGAACTCGAATGATCAGCCGCAATATATTAATGTGATCGTCGTTCAGAACACTCGGAACCGCTATAAATTTCCAGCGGAAAGTCTGCCGTTTACAGCACTTCGCCAACTGCGAAACGCGAACTCGAAACGACTCGGCAAACAAGCGCTCGGCATCTTTCCTCAATATCTTTCCTACTGAGAGCATTAAACATTTTGTAGACTTGCAGGCTATTACTCTTGCCTTTTGCCCTGTGCCCTGCAATGCTTCAAGACGACACGGTTTTACGATCAAGTATCCGATACCAATGTCTCATAATCTTAAAAAGAACCCACAATAAATATAAAACTTGAGAAACAATTCGTGATCTCTTAATCTCTAATACAATTGTGACTTCCTCTATCGGATTCACGAAAGTTTGAATTCGTTTGCGATGGTTTGCGAATATTTTCGATCGTTTGAACACTGTTATTCTTCGAAATTCACACGCAAATAATTGATAAGCAATATTTAATGTATATTTTACTCCATCGTGCAAAAATTAAGCGGTATCTAAGAACTCTTATTCAAACTCGAGGTTATTAACTGAGAATATGAAGTCTGAATATCCTCAGCGTCACAGTGTCAAATGTAACAGTCCATTCTATTGGCCAGTTGATTAGAGGATTGCCGGTGGTTTCGATAATTGCCCCTCGAAGTCGTTCTTAGCCGGTCCGTGTGTTCGCCGATGCCTCCATCAAAGTTTACAATCGAGTACGCGACGTCGAAGTTGCAGGCCGCTTTGATAAAGTTTATCCAACTGCCGGACAGAGAACGCCGCCACCGGACCGGATTCAAATTGCAGCCGGCTACCGCGGCCCATCGAAAGGTTTCTCGGTAATTGTTTCGCGTAACAAGTTATCGATTTACTTCGCAACGGAACCGAAGGTTGAGCCGCTGTCGCGCGGCGCGACGGCAAAAAGTTACCACGGTTTTCGATTGTTTAATTCGCGGCCAATATTTGCCGGGAGAAAACAGGCGCCGCCGTGATGCAGGCTCTCGGTGTTTGCCTATTCCGCAGACTCTTTCTACTTGTTTGCCTGCTCGCACGCGAACCGATTCTGTTGCCTGAATTGCGAGCGATCGCACTATTTTTGTGTCTGGTTGGAGACTGTCGTATTTTACTTTCCAAAGGAATATAAATCGTCTTGCTTTGTGGTGTAGCTTTGTGATAGTTTGAATGTATCGTTTATGTTTCTGAATCTTTGAAATTTCAATCGTTTCGATATGATCTCGTTTTATGTGGCAATTTGTACTGCTCGTTACTTGTAGTAACTATAAACGTGTCATTTCTGACATGATCAATGCTACTGTGTTGTCTGACCAATTGCATACTTATTCTACTTACACTCTCTCTACAGTTCATATGAGATATTTTTGTGTCTGGTAACATGTCCATAAGATATGTGTAAGGTAAGATAAGGGACATGAAGATTTATAGAAATTATGAAATTTGTGTCGAGTGTAGAGTAAATCAGATCACTTTTGACAGAATCTCCTAAACTTTCCTGTAATAGAAGAATTCCGAAACTTCGCGGGAACAGTGAGTGCCATTAATGCAGAAGTTTTCGTGTCAAGATGTTAAAGTGTTAATTATTATTATCCGTTTTCGCACACTTTGTAGCCGCATAATCGTTTTACGCGGTATTAAAAGCCTTTGAGATACTTAGATACTTAGCGACCAACTTCCCATGACTGCGAAACTTCCAGGAGATCGGTTTTAGATAACCTTCGACACTCCCTCGTCAAAGTGTCTAACACATTCGTTATCTCGTAACTTGGAAACTTCAGAATCATCGCGTTATGAAAATAATTCTGAAATCTTTGTGATTTTATTCAACGGAGGAAACAAGGGGAAAACTATGAATATCCTTTGGCGATGTTTCAAGCAAAAAGCATGAAACCACCGCAGCAAAATCCGTATCGCTGTTTCATTTGAACGCTTTGCCATTTACACGAAATTACGCTCTCCGCAAAAACAACGAATTACGTTTACCGTTTTACATCATAAATTCCCGCAGCTGTAACGGGTCGAGCTGGTTTCGAAACAAAATCAAAGAAAAACACGCCATTGTTCCCGGACAAAAGCGTTTCCACTGCGCTGGAATTGGTTAAGCATCGTGTTATACATTTCAGCAAAGTGCAACCTGCAAATGTAACTATGCTACTCTAGAATTATTCGCGGATCTGTTTAAATTCAAGTGTTCTAACTTTCCGATGTCAAAAAGACCTCTTATCAACCTCAACGCAGAAACCATCGAAACATTGGACTTTCAATCATTACGTTCTTCTATAGAATTAAATCGAGAATTGCCTCCAAACACGTACATCTACTGTAAATTTCACGATCACGATCAAAAAATTCCTTCAACGCAGTTACTTGCTCCACCATCGTCCATCGATCACTTTACTACATCGAGAGTCATTTAACCAGTTAACTGGGTTTGACGGGTATACACGTCATCTTAAAATTCTTAATGGCGCTAACTTTTTCAACGATGGGTTATTTATTTTTTGAGACAAACATGTAATTATTCTTCGTGTTGCTTTAATTTTTCGTTAGGATATATTTTAAGTGCATTCAACCTGCATTTAACGAGTATACACTTCATTATTTGATTTTATTGCGCGCAATGAGCGATTTTTCAAACGAAGTTCCACACTTAACTGGTTAATATTCAACACATAAACAACTGAATATTCAACGTGTTCCAAAGCTTTAACACTTCATTACACACTCAAATTCACCTCAGCCTCATTAACGCTCGCAGCTCCCGACAGAGTTAATTCTCACATTGAAAAATCATTACAACTCGGTGGCTCCTCGTCAATTTCCGTTGACGAGGACCTCGTTTCCCAATTTTCCCGGCGCGGTCCGACATCAGAGGGATGCTATCTCCCCGAAACGCCGGCGGAGAGCATTGTCGGCGGCGCGCTTAGAGCGAAGCGCTTCCTGCCGATGATGATATTGTTATAAATCACGTAAAAGTGGGGAAATCGTTGTGACACGGCCGACGAGGGGCGAATTTGCTCGATGGCCAGGATCGGGGGCGAGGGGCGAGGGGGCCGGAGTTAAATCGCGTATAACTAATGTTGAATAAATGTACTGTAAACAAAACAAGGTTCGCGCACTGGCGCTGCGCGTCAACTTGACTCGATGCCTGAAATTACTTGGCTCCGGGATATTGTCATTAATCTTGATCAAACGGATAGCCCCCGCTGGACTGCGCAGCGCGCCCGCGCGACATTGACAGAGAAGTTTGTTCATAAATCTAAGTCCACCGCCGGGTCGCCGGCGTCTTTTTTTATCTTAAGCTTGCATCGGACTTCGGCTTTAACGACTTGAACTTGGGAAGAGATTACTTACTTTTTGAGGAATATTCGGAGAATCTGAATGTTGGATTTTTGTTGCTAAAATATTGTGCATTGAATGTTGGAAGTATTTGTTTAGTTATATGTATATAAAAATATAAAATCTTAAGTATATATTACCTTCGTCACAAATCAGTGAAAGATAAATAATCCAAGCATTCTAATCACTAAGAACATATATATATATATATTGTTCTGGCACGGTTTATTTGGTTTAGACACATATCATAAAAAGACGGCAGCTCAACCACCTAAACCCCGACCGCACAGCCACCGGTACCTTCGCAGGTCAGAAGGGCCACCTACCCCCTACCTCCACTACAAGTAATGTGGGCGTAGGTTTAAACACGGTAATTAGCAACACCCCGAGCGTTCTAGCCTTCTGATTTGTCACTAAGGACACGGCCCTATCTCTGTATTTTTATATATATAGAGAGACATTGAGACAGACAGACATACATCACAAGTTTATAAAAATCACGCTGTACTCACTGGACAGCACACACACTTTAACTTTGTAAACATGTACACATTCTTTTCACTCAATATTCAACAAATACAGTCCACTTTCGAACGAGAAAAGGAGAAGCCTTTTTTCATCACATCTATTTCACACAAGGTTAATTCGGCGTGTGAACGTGTTACGGCACGTCCACTATTACTGCCTGGACAGCGTGCACGAACATATATATATATATATATATATATATATATATATATATATATATATATATATATATATAATCATAATCATATATATATATATATATGATTATGATTATATATTATTATTATTATTATTATTATAATATATATATTCTTAGTGATTGGGATGCTTGGATTATTTATCTTTCATTGATTTGTGACGAAGGTAATATATATTTAAGATTTTACAAAATTTTCAAGTTGAACTGTAGGATTAAATAAATAAATGTAGTTAGATCATTGCTAACCCTTTCTACTTACTGTTCAAATATGTTAGATAAACGTACGTAATTAACTACGTTATATAAGATCAAGTAAAAATATGTCTTTCTTAATTGAATTTCCTTGTCACTATTGTTTAAATGCCAGCGTGCCCATATCTGTTGCAAGTTAATGCGTGGCAAGGTGCGCACATTAATTTAGATTCCTTCTACTTGTCTAGTCAGGCATTAACCCATTTCACTTATCTGATAAGGCCTTCACTCTACTTGTCCGGGCTATGTCGCAGAATTCATGGTGGCCCCGTTAACAATGTACAGACACCTCGCACTACTTGTTGGCCGATGCTATCTGCTTGCCTACTACTTGTGCCGTTATAATCTATTCTCATTCTACTTGTCCGATGCGACGTACACACTGACCCGCACAGTGTGCATGTATATATACATAGTATACGTGTTTTAGTACGGTTGTAACTCAAATGTAACTCCCATTCCGTTTATCTGATTAGGTGCAGCACCTCACTCCACATTGCGGCCGAATTTGAACTTACGAAATATGGAGCCAAGTTCATTCGAATGGCCGGAAGGAAATTTCGGTGTAACTATCTAGAACCCGTAAAGGTGTCACGACGCTTTCCAAATGGGGCGTACATTGTCACTAGAAAGTTTCGATCCACGTTTTTCAATTGAACGAATATTCTTTCAAAAGTTTTACGTTCCTGATCATTTACTGTAGAATCTTTGCTCATAAACAATTCTTTTGTCAAGCTACGATTGTTTCATTATTTTTTAATGGAACAATGATTTCCCTAGAGAAAATTTAAGTAGCATAAAGCCAATTAAATAGGACATACAACACTACAACTACCGCACCAGTAAAAATGACTGATTTCGATTTGTCTGTTTAGCAATTATTGATATCTTCGAAGCATTGAATGCTCGAAATGATTTTGAAAATAAATAGTTTCATTTGATTGCTATAATGAAAGTCTGAAGAAACTGAAAATAATCTATTAGTACAATTTTTATAGGAATTGCATATTAATCGTATTAAATTCTGGGTAGTTCTAGTGTTAAATTATTAATATTCTGAGATAAATCTTCAATCGAGAAGTATAATTCCCAAAGAAAAGTTAAACAGAATATGAGAAAAGTAACTGAAAAATATCAACAGATCATCCCTTTAAACAAGATAATTCCCCAGCCCATCGCAATCCAGGAGCAAGAAAAATGAACGAAATTCAACGGCTATCTCGTCCACCATAAGTCAAAGATCCTCAAGCTCCTCTACAGTAAAAAGTTACCAGACGGATTCTACTCGTCCTGGCAAACTCTGCTAGTTCTTCACCCCTTCTCGCAGTCCGCATTCCCCGCGTCCTTGTCGAGCTAATTGAAACGAATCGCGGGTAGAACACCGAGACACGTTGTCCAGAGTTTTTCCAGCCGCAAAACAAATCATTCTACGAGTATCCGCTTTGCCTGGACAACAGTATATCGCTACGGGTGAATTAGAGACTTATTATAGAAAATACGAATGTGAAAACTGTAAAACCTTTTTTTATTCTTATTCTGCAGTATTCGATTTAAACACAATTTTCCTTTTGCAAGTTGCCATCGATATATGCAGTCATCCTCAGTGTTAACTCGAATGCAGATCATTATGGAAATTCAAACGTTTAACATAATTAGAAAAATAAACTACGATAGAAAATACTGCTTTTTAAGAAGTATCGTAGAAAGCACTGCACTTTTGAATATTTTGTATAGTTCCTTAGATCTTATGCATCCTGTCGAACGTTACACTCTGAAATTGTCTATAAATTATCGAAGAATGACGTCAATACGACGTAACATTCAACGCAACGTCAAACAAGTTTCTTCCTGATGTTAACCCTTTGCACTCGGGAGTATTTCGTTAGCAATGCTTAACATTTTCTAACTAGACAAAGAGGATGGCTTTTTTTAAATGAATCCAAAGGGAAATCACAGGTAAATTGAGAAACAAAGCTTTTTTGAGAGTCACCTCTGGATTACAAAGGGTTAAAAAATCTGATGTCGGCATTTGCTACCCTATGCGCAGATACTCTTCAATTATTGGCGCGATAATTACACGAGAACAGGTAACTCGGCGTCGTTCCACGAGAACAACAAGCTTTTAACTTTTCCCGGTCTGAGGCCCGCATCCGTAGAAATCGGGCAACTAACTCTGGATGAAGCGACGAGAGCACTCTCTCGCCCCCCCCCCCTCTCTCTCTCTCTCACTCACTCACTCTTTCGCTCTCGGCGAAACAGGCGGTTTCGCAGATTGTATTTGACCAACTTTCCGCAGCAAGAACACTGGCAAATGACTGTTTGTCTTTGGTAAGTTGCAGCCCTTTGTATCGCGGCTCGCCGGGCCGACTAACACGAACAGGGGAGTTCCTTCGAAGTTCCGCGCCTCGGTGCTTCACTTTTCATACGACAAATAGAACACCGTTACCGTTTTATTCCGAGGAACGATCGATTCTCGGATTAATTATAGGCGACGTGGAATTATCTGTCCCCAGCGAGGAACAAAGATGTCTTTGGATACATTCTATTCTGTGAGAAAGGATAATTGTATTTTTTTTCTTTGGTATTTCCTGTTTTGTGTCTGTTTTGTATCGTGTTATCTATTTCGAGCGAGAAAGGAAGATATCTTTAATCTTTGGATTAATCATGAGCGACGTAGAATTATCTGTCGCGAGCGAGGAACAAACTCTGTGACAAAGGATTACTAAATAGCATTCTGTCGGTATTTGCGTTATAATTTCTGTTTCGCATTCTATCATCTATTTGAGTCACTGTCGCGCGATATGTTTGTGAAGTCGTGAGTAGATTAAGATAGAAATTAGTCAGACTAGTCGAGCATGAAGCTGGAGTTTAATGAAGCAAGCGGAATACATGTGGTTGTCTAACCAGATGAGTAATATACTACTGGAAGTTGGAAACCTAAGTGAAATTTTAATTAGAAACAACCGTTATTGATCTTTTTATCGAATACGACTATAAATACTGTGGTCTATTTATAAATTCTCTCACGCGATACACATCGATGTACTATATATTTATTACATAAAATAATAAAAAATCGACTTAACAATAAGAAAACCTAATGACGATCACAATGTTAGTACGAATTACTCAAAGATAGAATATGCGAAATAGACGATGTCGATTTTAACGTTAAAATACGAGGCGTGTTCAACGTTGAGCAGCTAAGACGGCAAACTAATCGTTCGCAGCACTTGTTACGAGCGTGTTTACTGCAGCCATAAGCCATCGTAATAAGATTGGACATCGAAAATCGATTCCTCTAAGCTACTGCCGGTAGTAATCGCGGGAGGACCCTTTGAACTTGAATTCCTGGACGGTTTCCTAACTTCTAGCCGGTCTGGCCTAACTTTCTATCTCATTTGCCACGAATCCAGGATGGCTCAATACCACAGATGTATAGTTACTCGATATCCGAACTCCCGGCGAGCATCGACCCGATTACAGGATACCACCCGTGTGTTTCCACTTTTCCGTCATATACTCCACCGATTTTCGACTCCGTTAATATCGTATTACAGACGAACTTTCCCAATTAAAACGGTTACTCTATATCCGAACTGTTACGTGACGTATATACATTGCAACAGAGATTAATCAAATATCTTCGATTCTCTATGAATCTGCGTTATGTTTGTCAATTCATATTCTATTTTAGAATGCCGCTTTATAGACTCATGACTTATTTCTTGACACTGCGACTATTAACATTATTAGACATTATTAATTGACAACTTATATATTTCATATTTGAACATTCTTTTGTGAGTTCGTACTTCATCTGTAAACACTGTTCTATGTTATTCTACTTCATCTATCCTTTATATATGTTGAAATATTTACCCAAGAATTAACATGCATTCATTAACTTACACTTCCAACATGTAACCTAACTCTCTCACTCAAAACAATAAATTTCCCAAAAAACTTAACACGTTGAATGCCATGGGGGTGACCAACAAAATCGAATTAGTACAGTTCATTCAATTAAACGATTATTTGAAAACATTTCTATATTATAAATAGTATTACCTAACGCGGTGACACAGCTAGATGAACGCGCAATGATAATACAACTCAATTGAATGATTTAACACTTAGCATTCCGGATGGTTTTATACTCTATCAGCAACTCTAACTAATTTTATATTGCCCATGATGAAAATTAACAATGTTACATTTCTTAGACCTTCCATTCTCCTTCTCAGTACAACATTTGTCTGAAAAATTTGATAATCTTAGGGTAGCTTTAATATTCATTCAAATATTTAATACAACTAGTGCAATATCGGAGCCTACAGAGTTCAAAGGGTTAACATTATACTTACCCGTTCCGTGCACTTTGCTCTACGAAATCGTGCGGCATTCAACATGTCAAGAGTCTCTGTACATTCGCATAATCCACCCGCCGAAATAATTAAACAACCGCTCAGAGAATAATCAGCCAACCATACCACGCCGAAGAATACACGGGAGCATTCAGATTTACACGGTCCAGCCGCGAACAGTCGAACCGTAGCCGAATAATAAAATCGGGCTCACTAAATCATGGCGCGTTCTAAAGGGCAGCTTTCAATTGGCTCGATTGCATTTTAATACCTGCGGGCGCCATTAAGTTTCTATTGCGTTTAACGCGAATATCGGGGTCGTCGGACAATGCGGTTTACAGCTAATGGAAAACCGAACTCGGCCGGCGCAGCCTCGTCGCAATCAAAAAGTCCGTGCGTGCATTACGAGCTTTTTGCTCGCGCCGTTTGTTTTGCACCGGCGCAGCGGTTTTTATTCCACCCGCGCCCCTTCGCTAAATCTGCAAAGATTATCCTTCCATTTCCGCGAGCGCGTTACGTGGGATCTGCGCATAAAGGGCCGCTGCGTGCGGCTCGACCGGGAATAAAAACCAAGATAAATTGAATTGACAATTTTTCGAAATTCCTCGCCGACCATTGTTCCAGTCCGCCGCGGTGCCCGGCTCGGTTCATTACTTTATTCACGATGAACAAGTTCGCGGACAAAGTGGTCCGCGCAAAACGGATATGAAACGCTCGAGTTGTCGCGGCGTTCTGCGGGAATTTAAAAGCTTCTTTTGTGATCGACCGAAAGGCGTTTGATTTTTGTATTATTTCCGGTGCGCGTTGGGCGATGGGTGAACGGTGGCTGTAGCGTATGCCGTGTAGACTGTTGTTTATTGTTTTGGCGAAAGATGGAATTTTCACGCTTTGACTGGAACGTCAGTCGCATTCTGCGGTATTCTTTAGATGAAGCTGAATGTTAGTTCTCTTGGCGACGAAATGAATTTTCTTGGGTGTGCGGTGTAAGAGATAGTAGCAATCACGATGAATGACCTTTCACCTTCTGATTTCTTATGGGAATTGCTGCATAAGTTTCGATGAGTGTTTACTTGGAAGTCAAGTGTTAGAAGATGTGTTAGAGTCAAGTAGAACATGAATGTTTAACCGTTTGCGCTCAAGAGGTGACTCTCACCACTTGATTTTATACAGTAAAGTTACGAAATTTGATATTTAATATTATACTATATAAGGCATCAATTTGAGAAATATAGAAATAAAGTAGCTTTGTTCCTCGATGTACGTGTGATTCCTCTTCGAATTAATTTCAAAAAATGTCGTCTTAATATATTAATAGTTCGTAGAATCGTAGAATCGTTAATAGATTCGTTGGAATGTTTGACAGAGTTCTGGAGACATTTTCAATTATTTGGATGTTGAAATAATAATTATGAAGCTGAGAATTGGGAGTTCATGTGATTAAAGAACGAGGATTTTCTGAATGAGATTCAGCTCATTCATTTGATTGCCGGCAGAAGGAACTTCATATTTAATTTCGTTGGGAATGTAGTTCATCTTTTTGTTAAACTCCAGGTTGTCGTACGTCGCGAAATTAATTTAGACGTTTAATAAAGGATCCTTTTTAGAGGACGCGGAATAAATTCGACTGGAGCAGCCAGACGTTTCACGGCTGACAGGCGAAACTGAGTCGTCGCCGAGCGTCGACCGCGATGCTGCGATTCGAATTTATATTACTGAAACTGATGAATCGGGAGCGGCGCGGAGCGCGTCCGGTGTAACGCGGTAGCGTGTGACGTTTGAGATATCGTATTGGAAATGTTGCCTGGTATACACATTGTCTGTTAAACTTAAATTAGTTCGTGAGCTTTCGTGCGCTGCAATCCCATTACATTCTCATTCGTCTATCACGGCGGGCTAGGCAGCTACAGTTGCTGCAAGAGGAATACTTAAGTTGCTATACATTATCGACTACAACACAATCCTAGACGAAATAATAGACACGCTATACCTAAAAATTTTCGTAAATCTTCGTTTCGCCCGATAATAACAGAACTTTATTCTTAACTCAACTAATACTTCTTAACCCTTTGAACTCTATAAGCTCCAATATTGCTCCAGTTATACTATTAAATATTCTAATGAATCTCAAAGAAACTACCCTAAAATTATTCGATTTTCCGCACATCCAAATTTTGTGCCAAGGAAAATAAAAGATCGAAGAAGTGTAGCATTTCTAATTTTCCTTAGGAATACTATAAAAATTAGTTGCAGTTGCTGATGGATTACAAAACAACCTGTAGTACTAGGGGTTAATAATATCATAATACAATTAAAAACTGTCAAACATTAAATTCTCCATTCTAAATTCATTGTCACCACTATTAATTCACCAGTAAAACTATAATATTCAATCTATTCCCTAAACAACCTTCGATCGACCCTCACTTCAGTTCAACATAAAACCTGCTATAACAAGCTGAACTCATGAAAATTGCGGTGCTCAATCTTCGAAACTCATATCCACCCTCGACTGGCCATTTTCACTTGTCAAACGTTCGCCGATCACGCGAAACCTGTGTCCAGCTCGCAATGACACGTAAAATCGAGCGTTCAATTTTCCAGTGACACTGGCAGCTAATCGCCGCAGTGGGAATCAAGGTGGCGGACTTCCCAAAGGGTGCAGCGCTCGCGAAGATGACCGGAAGCGTGGGCGAGCGCGAGCACGTAGAGAGAACGATCGCGCGGCGCGTACCACGTTAATTGGCGAATCACGAGCAAATGAAATTGTCGTGAGCGTTTGATCTAATTAGGACCAGGCTGGAGGAGGGTGAACAGCGGGGCAGTGGGGGAGTGGGCGAGTTACGGTGATGCGCCTGCGGCCCGCAGAACCATAATTAAAGGGCAGACTCGAATTAGCCGCGAGTCCGGCCGGTCGCGTCGGACGCCGTTCGATTTTCGACCGCTGCGAATTTTGGCTGGCCCCTCTCGGCCGCCTGGCATTTTAATCAGTACCGGGCCGGATCGGATTATCTGTTAACGATAACGCTAGAAACTGATGCGCTCGTTTATGGAGGTCTCGCGGGGAATGGAAAGTTTCCAGGGTTCGCTGAACCGGTTTCCTTTTTCCTCGGGAATGCTTCACATGATAGATATTCGTTTAATAGTGAAACTAGCAATTGCTACGATTAATAGGTAATCTTTGTGAAAGATGTAACGATAGATTGTTTTCGATTTCTTTACATTCATAGTATTCGAGTGAAAGTATTTATTTTCAAGATCATTTTGAATATTCAATGCTAAGATAATAATTGCGAAAGAAACCGGTCATTTTGGTACGGTGATTCTAGTGTTGATTTGAACATTTTTCGTTAACTGGGATTTGATCGGAATCGAAGAGTTATTTAATTAATATCGTATTGACATTGAGGTGATTAAGGGATGAATTGTAAGTTTGGGAGAAACTGGTTAGATTGATCAACTTGTTAATTCATTATAAAAGCGATGATCAAGTGAACGATTCCTCTACAAATATTATATAATCAATAATCAAAATCACATCGATCAAAGCACAAGCAGAAGATTCTCCGAAGAATCGAAACACAAAATATTCCAGTTGACAGCTGTGAGTGGTAACAAAGAACAAGCAATTACCAAACAACGAATCGAGTCGGATAATGTTTCATCGGGCCTCTTTTAAACACGAGGCTACGATGATCTATCGAGCTCGGCCGAAAACCGACAACAAAAATAACTCGCCGGAATTCGAGTTGCCCCCTGGCGATCGTATATTTACACTGCCCTCGTGGATCGACAGCCGGCTCGTTGGCACACATTCCGCGCAAAACTGCCACCGCCCGCGAGCTTCGGTGTCCCGTCGACGCAAACAAAATCCCGAAAGCATCATGAAACTACAAATCCAGCCGGCTAAAAGCGCCAGCATGTTTAATACAAAGTTCACGGCCTGTTGGACGCGCGCTGTGTATCTGGCAGTGCGTGTCGCCGCCCGGGAGTCCCCGGTCGGCCGCGAGTGTCGACCGACGAAATATCAGGAAGCGCTGCACGTTGGACGGTGACACGTGCGCCGCCCGGAAGTTAGCGATGCGATTCAAAGCAAGTTTTCAGCTGTGGCTACCGGCGGGGCTCGCTGGAATGCGCGAGAGCGGCGGAGAAAGGAATGGGCAGCTATGGAGACCGACAGACGATGGACAGAGAAAAAACAGGTCGAGAGAACAAGGGAAAAATAGCGACGAGAAGAGAAGGTAAGGACAACGAAGGAAGAGAGCGAGGGAAATGAAAATGGAGAGTGGAAAGGAAGAGGAGAGGAAATAGGGGGAAACAGAAAGACACAGGGAAATGGGATAGAGGAAGAGGAAGGAGGAAATATAGAGAAACATAGAAGCAGTGCAAGGGATATATAGAGAAAGCAGAGAAAGAAATAAGGAGACAGTGAAACAGAGAGATAGAGGAGGGAATATAGACAGGGAAATATAGGGGAGAGAAAGAAATGGAGAGAAGTCAGAGAGAAAGAAAAAAAAAGGAATATAGAGGCTGTGAAAGGTAAATAAAGAGAAGAGCAGAGAAAGCAATAAGGAGACAGTGAAACAGAGAGATAGAGGAAGGAATATAGAGTCAAGGAAATAAAGAGAAGAGAAAAAAATTGAGAGAAGTCAGAAAGAAAGAGAAAGGAATACAGAAGCAGTGCAAGGGATATAAAGAGAAGAGCAACACGGAAATACAAAGACAAGAAGAGAAAGAAACAAAGAGTGAGATAGAGAAAGAGTTGAGTTACAAACAAACGGTGTAGGTGTAGGTAGAACGGTAAAACCCCTGATTGCAGACTGGTAGCAAATCGTGGCCAGTTCGGCGACACGTACAACCCCCTCTATTTTTTTGATTTTCGTTTCACCGGGTTACGCGTTTCGTTGGACGAGAAAAGCGACGATCCTATTCCCCGTTTCTTCGTTTTTTCGTCTGTTCCGTTCGCTCTCCCGCCTCGAATTTATAGCTCGCGGGATAATCCGATAGAGGCCAATTGCGGGCTCCATGGTGGGGGTATATTTTGTCGGCGATTAGACGGCCGATTCCGGGGACGGTAAATTTTTCCGTGGGACACCGTGCCATCGATTAAAATGGAAATTCTGCGGGCTACATTTGCATAAATAACGGAGGAACTGCGGCGGCGGCGGCGGCGGCGGCGATGGCGGCGGCGCGTTCAATGAAACTGAGAACACCGTTCGCCGGGGATTTATGCTTTCAATTGTTTTTAGCGGGGACCGTGCGCGGCTGCAATGCGCCGTTGTGTCGACCACTTAAATCGGATTTGGGGAGATTGGTTGATGAGGATCTTCTATGGAGTTTCTTAAACCGTTTTCAACGTTTAGGTTTTAATGGGATACTTGGAATGATCGACTGTCTAGCCGTGATATAGACATTTCTTATGCTTTAGGTTTAAATAATATTAATTGATGTAATAGTAATATACTTAATAAAGTGAATAATTTATCTTATTGCACTATGGATGGTTTTCCGACACTTCGACACTAAAATAGATAGACGAAAGAAGGATATATTAAGTAGGAAACGAATTTCTAGTAGTAAACGATAACGTTAGTTATTTATAATTATTACAGATTATAAATTGGAATATAAATGTTCGGTTCCTACTAGTGTCTTTGTTTCACGAGTAAAATTAGTTGATTCAAGAATTAATCTGAAAGCTGAGGGAAGTATGAGCAGAGATCTTGTCAAGATTTTGAACTACACTTTGTCTTAATTAATTCGCCATGTGGAATATTTTTAAACATTCGTTTTGCTCGTTTGGCTATTCCGTACATGTGTTGCCATGAAGCGCCGCCACTCTGGCGTCAACGGTCGTCGAAGCACTAAAAGCGTCCGTAGCGAGCAAACACATCGAGTGACAAGTTTCTTCGCGCAGATAGTGGACAATTCATTAATCGACGGAGTCAGTATACTAATTATGTCGTGGGCCGGTCATTTACGAAATGTCGGCGCGCGCGAGCCGATATTGTGCGTTGAATTGCAAATGCGATAACTTAATTGAATTCCTGGAAAGCTGTTTCGCCGGCTGGCCGGCACTTCAATCACGGATTAGTTTTAGCGGTTCGTATTATTTTAATGAATTGAAATGGAAGTTTCGGCGGAGTTACGCGACCGACATTAGCTCCGGGATTCCCAGCGTTTACGTTCGCGCGTTACATCGCGCCAAGTGCGAACGCGTAAAGAATCCCGCTAATGACTATTGACACGTTTTACAATCATTCGATTAACTGCACCCGTACCCCCCAATCCGAACTGTTCGTCAAACTTAAACGAACTCGATACTTTGATTAAAATTCATTAAAATCACCGTCTCATGAATTATTCATATTTTTGTAAGTCTCCGTAGCTCCTTTGAATTTTTTAAAATTAAAATTGAAAGATTACCATTCTGCCATAGAATTGAATTTTATGAAAATCCTTTCCAAGGAAGATATGTAATAATTCCTCGTGGATTATGTTCTCCATGGTTATTTCCCTTAGTTTATGTCCAATAAAGAACAGTAGTTTAATAATAATGAATAAAGGATTAACGAACGTTTCGTCGTGAATGATTATATTATCCCTTTGCACTCGAAAAATTTGTCACTAGAAATATTCAATTTATTTTTATGAGATACAGATGACATTTTTTTAAACTTAACGAGGGATCTATTCATAAAATAAGGGGAATAATGGTTAATAATAATAATGGTACTTTATTTCCACATTACACGTATCGATTACTCAAGACTTAATGTTAAATACGAAATTTTACAATTTTTATGCACCAGTCGAGTGACCGAGAGGCACCTTTGGAGTGCAAAGGGTTAAAATCCAGAGCAAGAAGACCTTTTCTACAATCAACGAAATATCTCGTCATGAAAACAAAATAAACGTACATCGTTGTTTATCGGTGCACATGCTTTTCGCTGTACCTCGTGAATCAAATGCATAAAAATCCTCGGATTGCCATTCACCGGGAAAACTGCCAGGGGAGCCGCTTTAATAAATACCGGCGGCATCTTCAAACGAAATCCCGAATTCGCGGAAACGGCAGTGAAGATCGCGTTTCAAGGTTCGCGTAACCCGAGACCGCACAAATTAAACGAATCCAGTGTTTCGTAAACAGAATCGGGGATTGCCGGTTCAATTACACGGCCCGCGGAATTTTCTTCGGGCTGCCGGCGAAGTTATTCACGGGAGACTTCCGTTCCGCCGGCAAACGGACTTTAAATTACGATCCCAGAAGTAAAAGGGAGGAAGTCCGAAGCTTACAGTTGTTCGGGAATAAATTTCACTTCGCGGGAATGCATACTAAAGCGCGGAAAATTGCGAATGTTAAATGGCCTCCCGCGAACTTTATTTAGTTCCGCGTAATGACGGCCGCGACGGGGCTCGGGGTTAAGTTGATATTTAAGCAGAAAAAATCGTCGTCGAGTGTTAATAAACGACGCGATCCGGCCGCGGCCACGAGGAAATCGAGATTTATCGCGCGGGTTTATTACGCAGCGCGTTCGCGCCGCGATTTATATCTTGATTTATCTCCTCGGCGTACTTCCCGTGAAAACGCTCTCTCGATCGGCCATATTGCGTAATGTGAAGTGCCGCGGTGCATCCTGTTTCGAATCTGCATTACGATTGTACGCGAGAGTTTCCTGTACTGTTGAGTTTTTGCTGGATTCGCCGTTGAACAATATCAATCAACACGTTTGATTGAAACGAACGGTACGAGTTTAGAATGATAGCTGGCGATTCGCACGGTGACTGATACATTTTGTGTATATATGATGTAATTTGTATAGTCTTTGGTTTAATTGACGTGGAATTAATAAGGTAATTCCAAGTTGGAAATCATTATTCGGAAAACTGATGGTCGTTAAATTGTAAAGGAACCTTTTATTCCTGTCTGACTAATGCTTGATATTACTACTTGCAGCAAACTACTGAAGATACAGGATGCACAATGTAGCAAGAGATTTGTGTATTCGAAATATTTGCGATTTCGTTTGGGTACTGGGAAAAACTAGAACCAGCAACTAGTGTTGCAACTAAATATTATTCAAATCTTAACCCTTAGCACTCCAGGATGTTAATCTATTAGCAACTGCAACTAATTTTTATAATATTCCTAGCAAAAATTACGAATGCTATAACATTTCTTCAATCTTTTATTTTCCTTCTTAGCACAAAATTTGGATGTGCGAAAAATCGAATAATTTTAGAGTTTCTTTGAGATTTATTAAAATATTTCATATTATAACTGGTGCAATATTAGAGCCTACAGAGTTCAAAGCGTTAATAAGACATACATTCTTTAGTAATATAGAGCGACTCCATAGAAATACGACTGAAACTCTTTGAATTTTCAACGCAGCAGCAATTATCGGTCTATTTATCGTTACTTTAACCATTACCGATCCACAAAAGGCACTAACAGCTCTCCGAAACATCGAACAAAGGACTCGCCGTCTAAACAAACGTTAATCCAGTTACGCAAATCACACGTAGCCTGACACTGGCATTGAATTAAGCGTTTCAAGCGTTCCCCGGCGTTTTTCTTGTTTCCATGCGTGCCCGATTCTCCCATCGGGGACAGAGTATTCGGTAACTGGAGGACCCATTCAAGTCCGCACGCCCAAGCACCCTTCACAACAGTCCGTTCGCTCGTCACCGACAAATTTTCAAGCGAAATACTCGAAAGTCTCTGACCACCGAAAGATTTCAATGGGAACGACGCGAAGTGAAATTGTTCGCAGCGAGGAGTGCACGCACACATCTAACGTACACATTCATGGACGGTAGTTAAGAAACAAAACAATTTCGACGCGTTTACCGCCGAGAGAAAATTCGATATTTCCTTGTACAAACTATTTTCCATGCGAATTTCTTTGTTGAAATTTCTAGTTGCACTGTATCCTTCCGTTATTCGTCGCTGACGCTTGAATTGTTTGAATAACAATCTTCTATAGGATCTAACCTAAAATATTTCCTTCACCATTGATTTCTATGTACACATCGGTACTTCAATTATTCATATGTTAGTTTAAATATTCCAAATGAATTTCATCTTGTCAAAAATTATAAAACAAACCAGAAACACAACTATGTAATTGTTAATCTTCAAACGTTCCTACTATTAACCCTTTGCACTCGGAAGGTGACTCAGTCACCACTTGATTTCCTACAGTAAAGCTATAAAGTTTGATATTTAATATTATATTTCATATAATGCATCAATCTGAGAAATATTGACGTAACATAGCTTAGTCTGTCAATTCGCGTGAATTTCTCGTCGAGTTGGTTTTACAAAATATCTTCTTCATCTCATCAGAAAATATTGAAGTATTTCTAGTGAAAAACTTCAGAGTGCGAAGGGTTAAACTAGTACCACTGTTTACATCAACAAATACACAACGAGGAAACAACTCCTATAGAATATAATGTAGGGCTACTAAAATAAAAACCAAGTCCGTAGTCAGGTTAAATATATTTATTACGCGATGTGGCTCTAACGAGGAACGGCGACTAACTGCTTTTCCTCATTTGCTTTTCTATAAAGGAAAACTCTTCAGACGAGGGCGTACGTGACCCATGTCCTGGTGGTCCCCTTGGTCATAAATTAGTCAATGGGCCTGGACTATCTCTCGGGCCCCAAGTATTGACACGCAAAAGGGCGAACCGTCTACAATAAGGAGATCAAAATCCTCGACTAAGGGTTGAATCCTTATCACATACACGTGACAATCGAAATGATCACATAAATGGAAAACTGATTATGACGGAAGTGTTTACCGACGGGCTCGTCACGATTTTCAAACTACCGAATTATGTGGGGGTGAGAGGGGGCTGATTTAGAGAGGGCGGAGAGGGTGGGGATGAAAAACGGCCCAGGGGGAATCGATAACGAGGGCAAACAAGGGAACAGCCAGCGCAGAGCCGAAAAATCTTGTTGACCGTGCAAATGGTTCCAGCGCAGCAAGAACCACCCTCACGGTTATTCAATAACATCGCATCGCGACCGGCGTATGTTTGCGCCATCCCATGATGCGCCTTTAATTAGCGACGCCCGTAAATTCTACAATTGATTGTACTCCCACTGCCCCCAGCGCCCTTTTCGTTTTCCCGTTGTCCATTATGCGCGCAGCGTCAACGGTACGCGTCCCATTTTTCCCGATGCTGGGGTAGAGCGGAGGACGCGTCGACGATGATGCATTCGAATACGTGCCATCGTGGCTAATTAATTTATTTACGCTCCGCGACTTTAATGAGACACATTCTTCGCCGGTAATTTCGGGAATTTCTAACTGCTAACGGACTGGAAGTATTTCGAGATTATTTACGGAGGAAAGGTATTGTAATATAGGTAACGAGCAGGGAGAAATTCGTAGAGGTGGTACGATACTTGACGTGTTAACCCTTTGCACTCGGGAGGTGACTCTCAGTCACCACTTGGTTTGATACAGTAAAATTATAAAGTTTGATGTTTAACACTGAACTTTGTATAACGCGTCACTATATGAAATATCAAAGTAAAATAGTTTCGTCCTTTAATTTATCGATTAAATTATTTACATTAGTCGCAACAAGCATCGTCTGTATTTTATCAAAGAGTGTTGAATATTTCTAGTGAAAAACTTTCGAGTGCAAAGGGTTAATTGGGAATGTTATAACAATAACGGTGGGAACGTTATTATTATTATTTTTAATATTTATATAACAATATAAAGTTAGTAATACCTAGTAAGTAAAAGTGCTGTGCTTATAATGTTTGAAAAATTGGATGTACCTATGCCTGAATTATCACTGACCTATACTACTTACGGAAAGTCTTCCTCCTATAGGGTAGATAGTAAAGTAAATTGCTTGTTTTACTATACAAACTGTCTCATAATAGAGTATTCTAAAGAATATAAACTAGAACTGATGGCAAAACATCATACTATTTTTCATACTGTTTATTATTCCATCCGATGCAGCCAGTTCGTTACATTGTGCAACGTCGGGACCGACGGTAAAGTGGTAATTCAACTTCTCGATTCGCTCGTTTCGTATATTCCATATCGATCCCGTGCCTTTTTCGAAAACTTTCGCAATATCCAGGCAAATAAGAAACGCGTATTTGTATCAGCCGTACGTTTCCGTTTGAAATAGAAAAATTGCACTCCCGATGAGATCTCCCGGGCGCAATACGCGAAAGTTTCCCGGCGATTCTCCCCTGTTCATTGCGCGGCACATCGTCAATAACCGTTCGAAGTTATATACACATCCTCTATTGAGATTTTTCTAATTGCGCTAGTGAATGGCAAACACTCGAGTTTTAGCGAGCGAAGAGTTGATTTTTAGAAACTACAATTTATCTGTACGTTAGGTATCGATACTGTTCAGTCAACATTTACTTTGTAGAACATTAAATTTGTTTAAACTCCACTCTCACATATGATAGCTGGACAAATGAAAACCAAACAAACAGGAAACTTATTCATTTGAGATTCGATTCAATTAACCTTAATCTAATCATCTACTAAGAATTACCTCGGAATAAAAACATGTCTGTCATTTATCTATGTAATTCAGCCAAATGAATAAGTTTCCCACCAATTATTTTTACATTTATATATAAAGACACTTAGCTATGCAACTTCGCTAATTACTACAGCATTGAAAAAATATAAAATTCGAATTGATTATCTATTTAAAATATATTACATAACAATATATCTAAGTTTTTCTATGTATAGTGATATAAGTTGACCAGTGAAAATTGCCAGCACAATTCAGTTTTCTGAAAATTAGCCGTTACGCAATGTGTTAAGATCAAGTTATCTCATACCTAACTTGCACTCAGTGTCCATCTCAGTCTCGATAACGACCTTAGAAGGCCTGAAGTCGAGAAGCCAACCATCGGTAACTATATTCCTTCCACGTTTCTTCGGAAGGAAGCTGCAAACAGAAAGAAAGGTAGCAGGAGCATAGACGGGCAAGGGCTAAGCGGACCAGGGTCGCGTTAATCTTGGAGCCCCAGCCAAGTCCCGGTTAGAGACCTTACCAGCCATTCTTCTAGATAGCTATTCAGCTACATGTTAAATGGTGCCGGGGTTGTACAGGCCTGTCGACTCGGTAGACTCGTCATTTGTCCCGTTCCAGGGCATCGCCGTCCTCTTTTCACTCGATCTCTCGTAGCCTGGCAGCGCCTACAGCATCTCCGTCCCCGGTCCCTCGCAGCCGCCAGCCATCTTGCCACCCCCGTTCGGGGCCATTGTTGGCCGGTTCTCATTGTCTCCGCGGCGTTATCGTTCATTCGCTGGAGGCTCCTCGCATCGGGACCGTGTCTCTGACCTACTCGAGCGCGCGGACACTACCGAGCCTAGGCACGAACGCCGACACGCGCTCGTCCCAACCCTTAGGCTTGCAACCCCTCTTTCACTCGCCAGTTTTTTCTTCTTCCCTGTTTCTTCCTCTTTCTCCCTCTTCCCCCCCCCTCTCTGTCTCGTTCTCTCTCTCTTTAAATTTCTCTTTCCTTTTCTCACTCTCTAAATTTCTTTCTCCTTCTCTCTCCTTAAACTTTTTTCTCACTCTCTAAATTTCTTTCTCCTTCTCTCTCCTTAACCCTGAAGTGCTCCTGGTTCACGTCGACGTTAGTTCATTCAATTACAGTTTAATATGACTCTCTATTTATTTATTCAAGAATATTTGGGAGTCATTGAAATGTTACCTTTAAATGGTACAATTGTGAAGCTAGAAATAAATATAGAAAAAATTATTAAAACAGGTAGAGGTTGCAATAAAATAGAATGTCGAGTCTGACTCGATATAGGACTGCTAAGTGTTAAACTTCTTTCTCCCAGTCCCTCTTTAAATTTCTATCTCCCTCTTTAAATCTCTCTCTCCTCTTCTCTTAACCAGTTAACTGTGAAATTTAGTTGAGGAAACCTCTCGTTCGCGCAATAAAATAAAAAAATGGAGCGTGTACTCGTCGAACGCAAGATGAATGCCGTACAGTATATTTTAATGAAAGATCAAAGCGAAACAAAGAAGAATTACATGTTTATGTAAATACGATGACGTGTATACTCGTCAAACACAGTTAACTGGTTAAATGTCGTCCATCTCTCTCTTCAAACTTTTTTCCCCTTCTCTCTCTTCCTACCATTTTCCCCAATTCTTTCTCTTCCCTTCTGTTTAAATTTATTCTATATTTCCATCCCCTTCTCCGTTTATTTAAATTCATTCTGTATTTCTATCCCTTCTTTCTCCCTCTGTCGCATCCACTCGATCATTCGCTCTCTTTCTTTCCCCGTCGATAGCCTTCTCGCTCTTTCCGGCTGACGCACTCGCTTACTCACGTACTCGTCCACTCTCCCTCTTCCCCTGTCCCTGCCTGTATCTGTTCACCCTGTGTTCATTCAGGCCGCGAATGAATGGGGAACGAAAGGTGCCAGATTGGCGTTGGCAGGGAACAACGGAGATTGAACGGGAGACGTTGCCTCCACCCTTCGCGGCTCGAATGGGCCGATTGAAAAACCCGTAGAATGGAATTCTACTAATGGACCGCGCGACGCCCGCGGGCCGAGTAATTTGCCGGACCACGGCGGGATTAACAGTTTATTAAATATTGGAGAAACGCTGGAAACCGGGGCGACTGTGAAAGGTAGCTTTTTGTTGCTATCGGGGATTCGAGTTGGCAGTACGGGGATTTTGTTTGTCATCGACGATGAAAAGTGCGTTTTGGAAATGGTTACTCTAACGGTTGGCTCCGGGATATTTGTTAATTGAAATCTGCTTCTAGATTTTATGATGTTGCCGGTGGAATTTTGGAACCTGATTGCTCTGATTTACGAGGATCCATCCAGCAGAGAGCGAATGATATTGAAATTTCTGGAATGAATGTCTGATCCCGTCTGATCCCGAAATAATGGAGTGGAGATTAAAAGTTCAAATTGCAACACGGAACAAGTTAAGTCCCGTCGCAAGTAATCCAACGAGGAATACTGTTTTTGCAACAATTTGATGCGGTGCTAAAGTTTCTGCCGACCTCCTCCATGAAAGTGGCATATAAATTCAATCATCCTCCACGTGGAATATATTGAACATTATACTTGCTAACTAGCTGACACCTTACGAGCGTTCTTAATACCTTCGTAATCCCAAATTCAATTCCTTCTGGAATTTAGGTACAGAGAATACTAAGAAGAGATATTAAAAAACCAATGAAATACGAATGTTTAATAGCAGAACATTTTAAAAATCCGTGATTTTAGAACTTCGTGGAAGTGAACTGAATAATATATCCAAATAGTTCGACACGAGTGCTTAGTAAATTAAATAAATCAGTTGAATTAAGAAGTTGCGGGAATTATAATGAAGCGAGTTAATTGATAACGATGTTGATTGCGAGGCGAAACACGCGAGAAGCAACGTTTGAATCTTTGAACGTTTCGCCGGAACGATGAACCAGCCCGCGCGAGTTTCTCGGGTTCTCGAGGCCCGCAACAATGGCGACTGGCTGGCTGCTAACATACTACGCCTAAGCCTTCCGACTTCTTCCGGTCGATAAAGGATATCTTCTGCTTCCGTGGCTTGCTTTCGGAGATGCCGCATTCAGCGGACGTGTTACAACGCTGCTGTGTAACTATGTGGCCATTGTGCACTTCTCTCTAAGAATATTTATTAAATCCTGAACACTTCAGCAAAAAAGGAGACTTTGCCGATGAGGAAAAAATTATATAAAAATTCTCCCTCTTTCCATTTTATAAATAATCTTCTGAAAACCTCGAAAATCCCCTAATCTTACTAAATATTCATTATTATCGAATAGAATTCAATATTTATTTATTCTATTACTTATTATTATTATTATTCTTTTATTTATTCTACAAAGGAACAAAACAAGAATGTAAAATGTGTTACTCTGAAACATAGCTCCTGAAGAAATCTAATTCAAAAGCTCATTGATCGTTCATTTAGATATTAAGACAGAACTTAAAGTCGATTTTTTGGAAACGAATTTACACATGAAAGAAATGTTATTTTATGTGTTTTATGGATTTCGTCATTGGTTTCATAAATAATATTACGTAGTGTCCAAACGAGAGCACCAGGAACAATAGATATAGCGTGATTCAACGCAGTGAATTAAAGTCGGAGCTGCAACGCGGAGTCGCCTGAAAGCGTTTCACACGTCGGTCCCGTTAATGGCGGACGGGTAATGGTTCCGGCCGCGTGACAACGAACGTTTGTAATCGTGTCGTGCGAAAGAAGTCGCGCTGACAAATGTTCATACTTAGAATAGTTGCATTCGGCCCGGTTGCGTTCGAGGGCGCCGCGCCGCGTCGCGTGCTTCCCGAGTGATAAACGCGAATTCCGAAACATTTGACTCGCGGCCCCGTAATTCACGCATGTATGTATTTCGCGTGCAGCTATGCAAAGGTGCTGATTTGAATTTACAACGTGAGCAGCGGCCACGTCGAGGGACAGGAATAAATTCTGGCTGTTTCCTGCTGCTTCGAAGCACAACGCGATACTTAACGACCGATTTTCTTCGGTTCTACGATAATACAATGAATTCTATATATCTTATAAACAATGTTCTTTTCACATCGGAAAATTCAGGACTGTGTAACATTATACGATAGCCAATGTTACTAAATTCATAACGCTACAAATAATTAAATGATTCGAACTAATGAATTGGATAATTATGCATGAGCTGTAAAGCTATTGAATTCATTGCACGACGTTCAAATGTGCTCGCGTTTGTAGCTGTACTTTAAACATTGTAAATTATGAAAATATGTAGATTATTAATCATCTCTGTCGTTATAACACTCAGTTCGTTGTACTTGCAATAATTCGAAGCATCATTCGATGCACTTTTTCAATCCACAAAGCAATAATTCTAAAAATACCAAACTTCCGTACCATCAACTTACAATGCCATCAAACTCAAAACTATCATCGGTAATCAAAATAAATCTCTGTTATTCACTGTCAGATATACGAATTTCGTTACATCACTTTTAAATCTCTCAATAACCAGCCAACCCGATGGAAACCCGAAAAACCCACGCGTCCAATTAGAACAGCACGATTCCTTTGCCAATACCGTACGCAGCAACCCCGAAAATTAGCAAAGGCGCCGGGAAAATTATACAAATGATTAAGCCCGTCTCCGAGGGTAGTCGCGCGGGTTTCCGTGAAGCGGAACGAAAGTAATTCGCCGGTAAACGGAGCCGCAGCTACTCCGTGGACGTGTACACGCGTTATATCGCCGAGAATATCGGCTTATACACTTCACCTCGCAGCCTCCTTGTACTTCGGCGTGGAATTTCAGAAGACGAAAACCGTCGGCGGAGCGTGTCAAGAGAGCCGAGCACCCGCCCCGCCGGCTCCGATTTCGCGTGAGTGCTACTTAGGTTAGCGTCGTGGTGCGTCGAGTGACGCTTCTTCCGAATTCTTGGCTGCCGACCGCTTGTTGTTCGAGCGGCCCCCGTCTCGAACTAGAATTACGTCGCGACGACAATGCTGCTTGCGACCTCGGAACATTCCACTCGAAAATTTCTCGAGGGTATTCCCCAGTCATTAAACGGAACACAGCGGGGATTACGGTGGAAGTGTGTATGCGTGTGAAGTGTTTCCGTGGTATAACTAGGGACGAATCGAGTCCGTTGGAAGATGAGTGGAAAATGGGGAATATATCTGTTTTTCGCGGCAGGATTTTCTCTCGAGATTATGGAATCCGAATGGTTATTCGTGGATATTTTATTGTGGACTGCTGTTTTTGGGGATGCTTATGGATAGACGTATTCGAGGGTTTCTAGTGGATCGGGTAAGTGTGGGTGAATTATTGAAGGTGATTGTGAAGAAAATGGGGAATTGTATGTATTTGGTCACCACTTGATTTGACGCAGTAAAACTATAGAATGTGATATTTAATGTTAAACTTTGTATAACGTCTCGATACGTGAAACATTGGAATAAAACAGCTTTGTTCCTCAATGTACTGGTGATTTCTCTTCCAATTAGTCTCAAAGAACATCGTCTTCGCCTCGTAAAGAAATGTTAAATATTTCTAGTAAGAAACATCCGAGTGCAAAGGGTTAAATGTAAGTTCCTGTGGGAGAATTTGTGGAGAATGTGTGGAGAATATTTTTGTATGAAACTAGGTGATGGAATGAAATCGAATACAGCTGGAACGTTGACGTGGTATATTATAAAAGTATGGTATGTCTGATTAGTGGTCATTGTTTCTACTTGCTGGAACATGGATAATTTACGAAGAGTACCTTGAATATTGCTTTAACGACCTCAACAACTTCAAATTTAGCTAAGTATATTTTAACCCTTTCGAGACGGCGATTTTTTTTTTAATACGGTCCCCAGGAGCGAAGGACATAAGGACATTATTATTATTATTGCACAAACGGTGTGCAATCGGTCTTATAGCCTCGGAAATAAATTGCATACATAGTGTGCAATCGGACTCGAATGGGTTAATGAAACTACCATTTCTGACCACTACTAACTCGTTCTACTAGCAAACGCGAATACATTACAAAAAGAATACACCACGAACATTACTCCACAATCCATCTCAATCAGAATATCCAGTTAAGAATATTCCCATGAATCCGACACGTCTAATAATTAGAACACAATCTACACCAACCTAACAAACACCGAAGCAACGGATTCCAAAAGAAAACTAGGAAGCGGAACGTCATCTCGACGACGGATGCTACCAACGGCGTCAACAGTTTTCATCCCTCGGCCGCGCTGGAAACTGCTCGCCCAAGACAAAGGTAACGTCCCTCCCGTTTCAATGGCGCGGGATTACGGAAAACGGCGCGGAGGGAAGTGTCCTCGGAGCGCGCGCGTCGGCCGACACGCGAATTTCCGGTGGTGCGAGCCCCGTGGATCCGTTGATGACGGGGAACGCACCGGCGATAGAATTAAAGCGTTTTCCGCTTCCCGAGATAAAAGTCTCGGCGGTATTCGTCGCTTCCCGCGTTCCTCTGCCTGAAAAATCGTCGACGGCTCGCTTGCGTTAATCAACGAGGACCGCTGTAATCGCACAACGAGTCGCGATTTGCGGAAATCAACGGACGCACGGCGAAATCCGTCGGATTCGAGCGTTTCTCGTCGCGAATATCGGGAACGTAGTGATCTTTATGCTATTCGTTCCAGAAGAATATTTTCTAATGATGTTTTTAGGAACTGGAAATCCGCGTCAGGATCATCTGTTTAACACTAGAACTACCGAGCATTTAATACGATTAATATGTAATTCATATAAAAATTGTAACATTATATTAATGTCAGTTTTTTTAGACATTCATTATAGTATTCAAATGAAACTATTTATTTTCAAGATCATTTGAATTATCGAATGCTTGTAAGATATTAATAATTGCGAAACGAAAAGATCAAAACCAGTCATTTTGACTGGTACGGTAGTTCTAGTGTTATTACTTCCTAGCACTTGTTTATCGAGCTGCATGTTCGAGCGTTTCTCGTCGAGAATATCGGTTAGGTTTGAGTTTTTCCTGGGTTACGTTGGGGCGAGCGAAGAATTCGGAATACGGCGGAAATGGAAGATAAATCGAGGGAGAGTTTAGTTTTAGAGTTCGAAGGCGTGAGTGAAATGTTTCTGGGTTTTGTTTCCGTGAACTCCATATCTTGGATTGCATACTTCGATCATACTTTATCATTTTATGGCTTGGGCTGCGTGTTTTTGCGGGATGGATGCATGCGAATGTTCTTTGCGAAAAGTTCCTTGTTCGGTTTCGTTTCAAATATTAGATTGTATTATACAATACATATAAATAATCGAATTTTCCTTTGGGGAAATGGTTTTGAAGCATTGGAATCGGAAAGGTGATACAGAATATTAAGGCACAGTGATTAGAATTTTTAAAATTGAAGAAATAGAAGGAAAAGTTTGAATAATGCAGTGTGAAGAATTTAAAACTATATTGATCTCTCTGCACAGTCCGCTTTAATAGGGAACAGCGAGTTGCTTTGGGATTCCAGCGACAGTAGTAATAGATTATAAGGATCAGACGTATAGCAGAGGTCGCCGTGTAGACAATTGAAACATTCCAGTGGATTTCAGTGTCGCTGAGAATTAGTGTCCTGAGTATACTGCATACTCTATGGAATCGTACATTAAAAATATACAATCATAGTATTTTTTTCTTTTTTAAATGTCCATTGATTTAAAAGCTATTAGAAACTACTATTTTCCAATTAGTAAAGTTGGAGTTTAAAATTACTTTAGAGTCGAGGCTATTTCAAACCGAAAGACATTTCTAATGAAATCTAAGAAATTGTTTAGATTATCAATTGCAATAGTTTGAATTCCAATCGGTGCAAAATGGTTATGAAATCTAGGAGAAATTCAATGGAAACACGAGAAGAAAAATGGATTCTCTGAAAGACTTTTATAGGGTCTAGGAAAAACAATTGCGTGATTCCGAGGATGTTATCACAGAGCCAGAAGAGAACTCTCTTAAAGTCCAAGAAAAACTACCATGTAGAATGTTGAGCTCGCCTGTCCGCGAGCAAAGGTACGGAGAACAGAGAGTGGTGATCGTGTTTAACATATAAGAAACGTCGAACGGCCTCTGCATAAGCAGTGGCTGATTACTAACTTTCCAGCGAACATTGT
This sequence comes from Nomia melanderi, assembly GCF_051020985.1. Classification (NCBI taxonomy): domain Eukaryota; kingdom Metazoa; phylum Arthropoda; class Insecta; order Hymenoptera; family Halictidae; genus Nomia; species Nomia melanderi. The sequence continues at coordinate 241,811 of NC_135012.1, forward strand.
AGAATTGAAATAACTTTTTCCCTGCGTGCACCAGCGGAAATGTAGCGTTAACATAAGCGCGGTGACAAACGTTTCGCGCATCTTTCACGATGAAAGTCCTCGTAGAAAGTTCCCAGGAACTTTCGCGCGAAGTTAATATTTACAGTCGCTCGTTTGTATCACTCAGTCCCTGCCCAGTGTATTATTGAAAAATTAACCCATTAACTCGAGCCGTCGGGAGAACGCGGCTGGAACTTTGAAACTGGCTTTCTGCCGGACGATGAAATCCGTTTATTTCGTAAATTATCGCTGTGTGACTTTGCTGTCAATATTTAATCGTGTTTACTTGTAATTATACTTTAACCCTTTGAACTCTGTAGACTCCGATATTGCACCGGTTATAATATTAAATATTTTAATGAATCTCAAAGAGACTACCCTACAATTATTCGATTTTCCACACATCTAAATTTTCCACTGAGAAGGAAAATGAAAGATCGAAGAAATAGAATTTCTCATTTTCGCCAGGAATACTATAAAAATTAGTTGCAGCTGCACAAATTTTTAAAGTTTCAATAATGTTACATTGTAAACGGCGACTTTTGAAATAATTCTCAGTAGTTTCTATTACCAACAATCTCATATCTAAGAATTATTAAATTCTTCAGTTTATCATTCGTTTAAGAATACGTATAAATTTCACCCCACTTGAAATCTCATTAGAATTTCAATAAAATCAAGTTTGAATCTACGAATGAATGTACAAGCAACATTTTTCATCAAATTCTACGTTCCAATAATAGGATTAATAACGTAATGACAACTTCTCCGAATAAAATGAAGCTTTACCACACCATCGAATCGGTGGTAAACAAAAAAGAGAAATCAATCGCAAGCCAGCGGAGTCGAATAATTACTCTACTGATTCACCAACCGCCACTTCGCCTCTTACACTCCACCCCGATCATTTTTCACGGAACAATACACGACTCCTGCCATTTCAGCGGCAGTAACTTATTTCGCGTTCCTTTTTGCGCGGTCCGTTTTTCACGTTTTTTCTGCGTCGTTTTTGTTTTTTTTGTCAAAACTCGCAGTGAAAGGGTCGAAAAGTTGACCCTTCAGGGATCGCGCCGGACAGTTTCGCCGTGAGCAAACGCGTAAATTATTTGATGTCCCTTTTCAACAGTCACTAATGGCCCCTATGGAGGCCGCGGCTATTATTAATGGCGGACAGTTTGTCGTCGAGCTGTCCCGAATGCCATAAACGTTCCGAAAGTTCCACTCCGAAGCAAAGTTGAGCTATGTCGAGCTTGAAGCCTTTAATTGTCGTCTGCCAGCGCGTCATTAAACACCCGCGCCCTCGCTCTACTCGCGATCCCCAACAGAAGATCGGAAACCGCGCCGGAAAAATCTGTACGCGACGATCTTCTCGTAAATTCATTCTATCCTTTAACGTCAGCGCTGAATCTAAGCATCTCAATTGAATTTTCGAACTTTCTTTGTAGAAACTTTAAAAGTATAGCTATTGAAATTTCAATTGTCCTAAAATTTAGTTCGCGTGTTACCGAATCAAATTTTTCTATAATTTTATAGAGAGACGTGTGTTATCCTTTTAATGATCGCAAGGGAAATCAGTGTTCTAATGTTAAAAATAACGCGATAGATGAAAGTGACTAAAAAAATTTTTAAATCAAAGTTAGAAGGTTTAAGTGACTTAAACGTGAATACAACAATGGAAGGTTTGTTAAGACTTCGATGGGAAAGGAATTTCCGGAGGATGTAGTTATTATTATTTCTTTGGGTTCCGATGGAATATAATTTCAGCGGGACAATTTTCCAAGAGGCACGACGCGAAGTAGAATTTTCACAGAGAGTATTTCTTAAACGAAACTTCCGTAACTGAAGCCTCCAATTAAAACGTTTTCAGCTGGCTCGCGGCGAACGAAACCGGCCCGCGCGCGACGTTCTAAATAAAAACGGCAACGTCTCTTCGTCGATGACGGAGCGAGCGGACTAGAAAATTTTGAATCGCGATGTCATTTCTGCGGAGATAAACGAACCGGATGGAATTCCATTGAAACCACCGGAGCGTTCAGCGGAATTAAACAGGTTTTTCATTTTAATCCGCGCGCGCGTGTATCTCTCGACGGAAAAAATATCCACGTGGAGCACCATCAATGACCTTTTATTATATATTTCTCTAGAATGTCATCTTCACCCTTCTACATTCTTTACATTTCTCCCGATTCAAACTTCAATTCTTCCTTTAACAGTTTCCTCAACCTTTCTCAATTTAATCGCGTTCTCGTTTCTTTCACATCATTTTTGAGTTCAGGAAAAATCCGATTTCCCGCCTTTCTTATCACATGTTTCAGTGTTTGTATTGACCATTTTTCCAATTCATTTCAATTGATTCGAGCTCTCGTATTTTCAAGATTCTTATAAATTCGAGAAAAGTGTAAGAAAAAGCTGTCATTAAAAATATATATCCATTTCTTATAATAATACTTTGATTGTACACATAAATTAAATGCTAAGTACATTTAAATTAATTCACAAAAATTGAATCGCGTTTATTGTATCGATACGGAAAGATTTCGACACTCTGTGGAATACCAGCGAAACTCGATTAACAGTATAAATTAATGTGGTTAACAAGGTTGTTAGTACGTATTTACCTAAGAGTAACTGACAGTTTTACCTTAATGTTTGCGATTACAGAGTTGCATTGGCCACGGGATTGATTATGTAGTTGTAGCATTCCGTTCGTACCAGGTTTCCGCCGAGTGTACTCGATCGAATACCTGGAGAATTAAGATACCGTTATTAATTATTGGCTAAACCGCGGATTATGCATTACACGAGACCCTGTTGCCGCGGCGAACCGATATCGATTCCAATATCCCGGTGAAACTTCGTTACGTAAATGAAATAGCCTGATAAACACTTTTCCCGGCGAATCATAGAGTTTCATCGCTTGATTTTGCGACTTGATATTCAAATTTCCCTTCGAGACACTTGCCGGCACTCCTCTCGTTATTATCTCGATATTCTCTTTTCGTACCCTTTTTCAACGTAGATATAATATTTTCCGATATTTGACGGGCGCGGCAATCTATCATATTTCTTTGATAAACTGTTAATAAAGTTGGAATTGAAATTTCATTGTCCCCGTAATTAAAACGAAGTTGAAAGCGAAGAATAGCACCTTTGACGTTACGATTAAAACCGATGGTAGCTAGTCGACTATTTACTCGTGCATTTAACGAAACCCATCGAATTTAATGAATTCGTTTTAATTAACCTTTAAATTAAGAGCTGCGTTACATTTGACGCTGAAAATCGTCATACAGATTTTATTAATTAATTGCAGGAGATATGATGGATATTTCGGTATTATCGGCGCTCTTAATATAATTAACGAATAATAGTAAAATATATCACTTACCCCGGGGTATCAGTGGGAATATAATTCCGTTTAATTGCATGACTCTGCAATTGAATTTTTCCGAATAACCGTAGTCCACTGGATGTAACATTCCGAATTTATTTATTCGTTTATCAAATAACTTTTCGCCGAAAAGGGCAGCCGTTAGTATTTAATTGACTTTATGTTTAATTAAACCAGTAATTAAAACTTCCGAAATCCTCTGGCCGCACTCTGCGAAACATTATTTCACAATTAATTACTATAACATCATACACCGCGCGACGTAATGAACTTCATAAACAATGGAAATTTATTCGTCCCAATTAAACACCCGCGTTCAACATAATAAACAATTTTCTCTGCGAACCGGCGCAACGCGAATCGCGTCCCAACCGGCACAGAAAGTTAGGGCAACACATATTAAATCCTCGATTTAGCGAAACGGCTCGCCGCAAAATTTATTACGCGAACATCCCCGGACACGGACATCACGGGAATTACCGAGAAATTCTTGTAAACGATATTTATTAATATTTCACCGGCAGAGGTGTAATTACGGAAAAATCGACGCTCGTACAAGACGACGGGGACGATTCGGCCGCAGTGAAACGCGGAGCCAGCAAAAATGCTCCAGATTTACGAATGTCCTCCGCGCGTTCTCTGCGATTGGCGGTCTTGTTCCCGAAAATTTCTCGTTTTCTTCTTTCTGAATTACGAGCACTGATTGTAAACCAGTTTCCAACCGAAATCGCGTTAACTAACAAAGCAATTGTTTACGCGATTTTCCTGTTGCGACTGGGACACATGTCTTATCCGTCTTCAATGCGTTCAGTAATTTTAACACGTTAATCGCCACGTAAATCGTGACCGTTTTTCTATAGAGTCATTCCTTTGTAGCAATGACAAGCAGGAATGATTATTTAGCGTTACAATCCTTGTGTTACACGATCGTCAATATAGTTACGTTATTAAACATAAGAACTAACTTCTTTACTTCATATTTCCCAAATCTGAACGCTGCATAGCTTCAAAGTTCCAACATTTCAATAGTTCATCCTCTTTATACTATCATTTGTCCACCGTCGTAACAATATGATTTCAATTCAATAACACCAACCTCACAATGATTTTCAAATTTAATACCACCTGTCGTCAGTGACCACCATAATAATCAAAATACTAACTATACATTCTCAAGCCAACGTTTCCAGTAAAGCCATTGTTAAACCCGCAGTCCCGAAAAGAAACAGTTCCAGCGGGTGTCGCGAAGACAGTTGAAATCTGTCTCTCAGGAGCGAAACGAAGTAGTCCGTCGCGATTCCACGCGGGATCGTCCGAGAGACCTGAACGATTCGTCGGCGAAAAGGCAAAACCTCGAGGAGAGGCTGTTAATTTTGTAACGTTCAAATTACGCGGCCGGCCACTCGGTAATTAAGATACCGTGCACTCCGGAATTTCGCATCGCGGAATAATTGAGATTATAAATGGATGAAAGGACGTTTTCTCAATAAAACTCTTTAAGACCTCCAATTAAGGAACCTCCGGGGGTGGACGGGCAGGGGAGGGGGTGGTATTCAACAGAACCTGGCTTCCGGTTCGACACCGCATTCAACGTTCGAGTAATTGAGTGTCAGCCGTTCGTTGCTCCCGGTTTCAGGTTTTACGTACGGCGGAAGAATATTCCCGCGGTGATCGTTGTTCGTGACATGATATTCATTTACGTGTGCTTCGTAATTAGGCCGTGGACTGCTGTGTAGTTATATCTACCGAATGATTTTTATAGTACCTATTATAAGATAATTATCATGAAATAACCTCTTGCGCTACAAACGAGTTCAGGGATTCAGCGAAGCCTCGTACGAAGAATTTTGTTCGTTTTATGGGGATGTGTACAGTAATTTTGTTTATTCATTTTATACAGAGTTGTCCATTTCAAAGCAACCTAACATTTGCAAGGCAAGGCTATCGGTGTGTATAAGTTCATTAGCTATTATGGAACAAAACATCGCGTCTTTCCAGCGCAAGAGATTGAAGAACAATTGAAGAGTTGGAAGTAGATAAAAATTCAATTCATAAACTATTAGCTTTGCCACATAATATTCATTAACCCTTTGCACTCGGAAGGCGACTCTCAGTCACCATTTGATTTGACGTGGTAAAACTATAAAATTCAACATTAAATATTAAATTTTATAGTATAGTATACTCAACATAAAATATTAAACTTTGTACAATGCCTTGATACGTGGAATATTGTAATAAAATGGCTTTGTTCTTCAATATACTTGTGATTTCCCTTCGAGTTAGTTTCAAGGAATATCGTCTTTATCTCATCATCAAATGTTAAAATATTTCCAGTGAAAAACTGCAGAGTGCAAAGGGTTAAAATTTAAAATATTGATACATGCGGATTGAAAGTGAAATTATAGCTGCTTTGGAATACATTGCTCCATTAAATGTACTCTCATTAGCAGAAGAAATTATTCGATATTTAACTCATCTACGGAGAACAGTAATTCAATTTTTCAAGTAAATTGAAAGATTCCATCTCAAAGAAAGATCCGTTAACCACGTGCACTATTTCGTTGTATGTTTGCACGTTTTCGTCGGTGATTATACGTATCCGACGGATCAGCGGCAACAGTGAAATAATGACGACTGCGACGGGATTAATTGGCCACCGTGCCCGAGTCGCAAATGAAATTACACGGTGAGCGAAGACCGGAGAAACCGAAATTAATAGTTTCGGTTCGGCAACGAAAAGCGAAACGTTCGGCGAGACGAACTGGGCCAACGAGCCGGGCGCCGATGGGACCCGGAGTATGGATATTGGTCGGCACGGTTGGCAGACCTGCCTAGTAATATATCAGTCCCGTCCGCTAGTAATATACTACCCGGCCTGACTTGTTTGGTAATAATAAAGCGCACTGCCACCGGCCGTCAGCGCGGACTTGGCTTTTGGCAACGACGTGGTTATCCGAGTTTTATGTTCGTCGCACTTATCGCGGGACGAGAATCGAATTTATACCTCGAAGGAAACGTTCCACCTTGGATCCTTTGAAATATCGCTGATCCGTTTGTTTCAGATTTACGATTGGGGAAAAGCAAATTAAAGACAACGTCGTTTGCAGGAATAACAGGGAAAATTGTTAAGTTGTCAATGTTTTAGGACAACCGGTGTAGTTTGTTGTATTCATTTGTTTACTGATTTGTAAGCTTTTTGTATATTTCATTGGAAGAATTTATTGGTTTATGTATAATTAAGAGATGATTAGTTGTAGTGAAGTATGTTGCAATGTTTAACGATGAAAGTCGACTCGCAATTGCAATCTAAAATGCAGCTGCGTTTACTGTGAAATGAATAATTTCAGATGATTGTCGTATTTCCTTGTTTATCTGTGATTAAGAGATCGTCTGATTAAAATTTTAATATCCCGAGTGATCTGTTCGAATGTCTCGAGTCGCTGTATCTGAGAAATCGCGAAGATCAATGACACGATCTCTTATCCGGGGGCAGAGGCGTTTGCATTTTTAAATCTCGTAATCCCGTGCTCCCTCGGCGAGCGAAAAGAAACAGGGGAAGCAAGAAGATGGAGGGTAATTGATACAGCTTTGGTCACGAGATTAAATCGAGCGTATCGCGCAGCCTGCTGAGTTTCCGCGGCGAATAAAAGATCTTCGGGATTAATTTCCCCCTTTTACGCTGCCGCCTGAATTCCGCCTTGCGCTCTGGAATGAAACGAACGCTCGCGGAAGTCTTCTCTCCTCGACTCCTCTTCGTCGGACGCTTAATAACGTTGTGTAGACAAATCTACAAGCCCTTTTGATATTGCTGCTTCGGAAATTGATTAGTACTAAAGCATTCGGAACATGAAAGATCTTCAGATTTATTGAAGAAAGACTGAGATCTTGGTACATTGGAAAGTCATTTGAAATTTGGAACTTTAGAATTCTTTTAGATCATTTGGCACTTGGAACTGTAGAATTTTTTCAGAAGATTTTTCGAAACTTTGGAATTCCATTTAAAATTTAGAACTTTAGAATTCTCCTAGATGATAATTTAGATGTAGAATTTTAGAATTCCATCGGAAGATAATTTAGATATAGTACTTTATAATCCTTTCAGACGATAATTTAGAATGTTCGAATTTAATATTTAACTATATCACACGTATCTGCTTTCAACTGAACTGAACTGATTCAAAAAGCGACGCAAGTTATTTGCGATTTGCGAAGAGATCTGCTTGAAGCTGTTCTCAAGAGAATAGGCATTAAAATTCAAGAGAAAAATATAAAGTGAAGAACGGAGGAGAAGGAAGATCGAATAGACTCGCGAATCGAATGGCGGATCGAGGTCGAATGGAGTTTTTCTTCGCCGGGTCGAAAGGACAGAGTTTTCCATTAAGTCTTGCTCGGCGCTTTCTTCGCGGAACGGAGAAGGATGCCGGCAATAGAATTGCTAATCTGGCGATAAACACTTCCGAACGACGCTTGGACGAGTGCTTTACGTGGCTCGTGTAATCTGCATCCGGAGCCTTAAATGCACTCCACCGGGAAAAAGTTGCGCGGATGCACTGCACCGTGAAATAAAGCCGCGGTCGTGGGGACCAGCGATGACGAGGGTGCGTTCTCAACGCTGAAATATAGGAATCGAGCTTCGTCGATTAAGATTCCTGCGGGGAACTTCGAGAATAATCGAATGATGGCTCGTTAGTAGACTGGAAATGCATTTATGCAGTTGCAAATCTTTATGCACCGAGGCAGCAAAGATTAGATTAAAAAATATTTGAATATTTTATCCTGCTGAAATTTAAATTATACATAGAATGAAAATGTAGCTGCAGTTTATTAAATTTTGAAAGTGTACCTTGTGATATGTTTTATTAAATATTTTTTAGAGGTTTTTGAATATTCTCAATAAAAGATTTTTGTGTATTTCACAGAATAGAGAATGATTTCTGAAGGATTTGATGTTTAATTGAATCGTATACATCATCGAATGTTACAGTAAGAAAACTCGACGGAAGTACTTGCAAATTTCGTCTGGATACTCTTATTTTTCTGTAATGGAACGGAATGCTTTTTTCTTTTGAAATTCTAATGAGCGTCTTTCGTGCGCTATGAACTTGGCGCGATTTAAATTTGAAATTTTCTGTCGCAATATGAGAATCTTTGGAATTTAATTTTCTCTGGATTACGAAATGTTATTATAGACTTTTTGAGCCTGACGGGAAGATGGCGGGTAATTATACAAATATCCTGCGCGATATTGTTCGTGTTAAGCTGCACGGAAATTATGGCGTAAGTTATCTCGATGTAGCAACTCGTTTCGCATTGATGTAGAATGCGTACAATATCAGCCAAAAGTCTTAAACGCTCGAAGGAAACTCTAGAAAATTAAATTTCAAATTTAGGACATATTTGATTATTATATAAATTTCTTAACATTTGAAAATATTCGTTGTCTAAATGTAACAACTCCACTTGAACATATGTTCCTTTTCGTAAGAAGTAACATTAAAAACAATTAAAAAATATTGAATAACGTGGAGAATATTTTCGATACTCTGTTAGAAAACGGAATTGTTCGCCAAATTGATAAATATGCTTTACATTTTGTATGTCAGCGAAGGAATGTTCGATCAGGTAAACAATAAGGAAACTCTAAAGCTTTTGAACGGCGCTGTATGTGTACAGAGTATAACCGCCGTAAATTACGCTCTGCATAAAAGTGACTCAACAATTTAATGCAAACGCAGCTTTCACGATAAACATTGACACGAGCCGCTGGAACTTCTTAAGAAGCTCGGACATTTGCTTACACAAACTTGGCCCGATCACTTTTAACGGAGGCGTGCCTCCATTAATGAGAACGGGGCTTGTACAAACGTTATTAATAATGGACGAAGGCAGATAAGAAAGACAAATAATGGTGTGAACCTTGATTTCCGTGTAAATTTAAACACAAAGGAAGGAAACTCGATCCAGAGCATTCCAAAAACCAAAAGCACATTCGCGATCCACCTAATCTCTAAACTTCAATCAACAAACACACCCATTAAAACACGAATTAAAATAAGAACAAAGAAATTACCATACCATAAACACAATACAAGTTACCATCTTCAACCAGAATAATACTAAAAGTACTTAAAAAATTCATCAATATCTCCTAACCATTTGAGTCAAACATTTCACTGCATTTCTTAACACTCGAACTACCGAGCATTTAATACGATTAATATGCAGTTCCTATAAAAATTGTAACAATAGATTATTTTCAGTTTCTTCAGGCATTCATTATAGTACTGAAATGAAACTATTTATTCTCAAAACCATTTCGAATATTTGATGCTTCGAAGATATCAATAATTGCTAAACAAACAAATCGAAACCAGTCATTTTGACTGGTACGGTAGTTCTAGCGTTAATATATTATATACAGAAATAAAACTGTAGATCCGAAATCTATAAAAAAAATCCCTAGAAACAGTAACTTAAGCTATTGACTGTCGACCTGTCAGCGAGATGAAACTTATTTGGAAGACGCAAAGAAATGAATTAATTACTCGATCAAGAGATCTGCGGGTAATTCCGTTACTCTATTGTTTCAGCGATTGATATATAATTTAGCTTCACCCGGTGGTTTCCCACATTCCAAAGAATCTCCGTCAGCGAAGGGTTAATCCCTCGATACAAAGGCAGTGCGCTGAACGAGATTAACTTCCATCCCGCGTTTTCTTATGCTGATTTCTTTTCCACATATTTTCCCTCTGGCCAGCGCGAATCCAGTATTTCCCCCCGTACACACAACGCGTCTCTTGTCAAAGTGTCCAGGACGGGTAGTAAAAACGTTCGGATGAAAAGGCTCCGCCTCGTTTTAAAAGGATAAACGCCGTTGAATGCGCGCGGGCCAGCGAGGAGCGGACTTTCGAGCGCACTAAAGCATTGTTCGCCGGGAAAATAAGAGCACGGTTTCGGCGTAACGCGTTTTAAGAAAATCCCCGCCTCTGGAGCCTCCCACGCTCGAAATTGAAGTTCCCCGCGCGATTATTTCGCAGTATTCGCGGCCGTCAAAGTTCCCGCGGAAAATTTAATAAAACCCGCGCGTACGCGGAAATTCAAGCACTAAAGAAAAATCGGGGAAGCGTGCTCCTCCTCCACCCTTTCTCTCCGCTTTGTTTCCGGTTAACAAATCTTGAAATTTCATTTCACGTCTCGCAACCGTGTTTCGCTGTTCCGCGGTCGATGAAACTTTTCCAACAAATATAATCTATGACAGATATTCCGCGGGAGGTTTATTCTTGCATACATTATTCGTTGATGACAAGTAACGTCGCAATTTTTCTACTTCAACGAGGAATCTTTTGATATTTTCTCATATCTGTAAATTTTCATGATAGATAGTATTCTATATAACACATTAACCCTTTGCACTCCTTAAATTTGTCACTAGAAATATTCAATTTATCTTTATGAGATACAAATGACATTTTTTTAAACTTAACGAGGAATCTATTCGCAAAATAAGGGGAACAATGGTGTTTCCACATTTCACGTATCGACAGATTACTCAAGACTTAATGTTAAATACGAAATTTTACAATTTTGAGGCACCTTTCGAGTGCAAAGGGTTAATCGATAGAAACTAATAGAAACGACTAACTATTTTACCATAAAAACAATCCCAATTTCCAAATGTCAACTTCCCTTCACTTAAACAATATCACCTATCTCATCACCGCATCTCAGAAACCCACTCCAAAGCGAGCCACAAAATAAAAGCAAACCATAATACACCGCAAGCAGAAAATTCTCTCGAAATTACCCAAGGAGACAAGCATCTTCGGCGTTGTCGCGATATTTTTTATACCTCGACGATGGTCGTCGAACGGAATCCATAGCCGCAAGTGCCGAGCAACCCCCGGCGCGACTTCATCCCCTTTTTCCTTCTCGGCCCCGCGTTTGTTGCGGCCGGGGCGGTCGTTCGCGAGGGGGATGTTTTATGCGATTTCGATACACGGGAGAGGAAGCCGGAAACTTCCTTGCGGCGTGTTGCGCGTGGCTCCTTTTCCGTGTTCCTCAGAGACGGGGGCGGGAGGGAAAGTTTCTTTCACGGTGGGCGGCACCGGCGACAAATGCCGCTTCCACTTCGAATCCGATAGCGATCGACGGAAAACAAACGTCCGCCGTGCGACGAGCCGAACCCTTCGCGTCCCTTCTTAAGAAAGGATTACCCGGGCCTTTTGTTCTTTCTTCTTCGCCCGTCGACTTTGGAGCTCCGTGGCCTCCGGCTACGACGTTTTTCCCGCTTCCCGTCAGGCCCTCGCAACCCTCAACCCTCTCCCTGCCGCCCACCGGATCCCCTTTCGGGACGAGTCGGGAACGTGAAAAATGATTCGTTGGAATCGACGTTTCCGACGTATTTCCTTCGATTAAAACGGTTAGTCTTTGTGTTGTAGTTTGAACTGTTTGACAAACCGATTGTGTTCGGGATTTTGGGGATCGTTGGGAATTACGGGAGTTGGGGAGGATGGTTGGATAGTTATGAGATGTTTGGAATAGGTTGCTTGAGTAAGGTGAAAGTTTGGTTGTCTTGGAATTTGGTTGTTTTGGGTGTCTGATCTGTGTTGGCTGTTTCTAGGTATTTTTTGATATTGGTAGTGTGTTATTGTTTATGCAAAGATTTCTCATATGCGAATGGAGGGAGGATAAAGAAGTATCATTTGCTAGGGTTGTTGTAGGATTTCAGTAGAAATATCAAGCATTCGTCAGACATACCTACTCCTTTCTTCTATTCTAAAAACGTCTACAGTTTACTTCCATTGTAATTAAATGTTAATACTCCACGTATTCAACTCCCCAAATTCTACTCTACAATATTATACAGTATTAGCTTAAGACACTATATTTAAATTAACAACATACCATACTTCCTGTAGAAAAGTTACTCCTCTGTAATTCGAGTTCCACCAGACACGCCGATAAACTTTCAACGTGGCCCACTGGGTAATCAAACAAGTCTGAAGACGACATGTAATTACCGCTAATTCAGCAAACACTTGAAATGACTCGTCGACTCGTCAAAGCGAGGGCACGAGCGCGAGAAATATGGAACTGAGACGCGGGACGTGTCTCTTTTCCCTCGGCAAATATTTTATTCCCATTAATCAAACAGGGAATCAGGAACTCGTGAAGAGTGTTCAAGTATCGCGCTAACGTGACTAAAATTCATGTCCCCGGGTGGAGAGGGAATGATGCCCGCCTCTGCATAGCAAACAGAATTCCCGAGCGAGGGCGGGCCGTGTCACGTAACACGTTCAATTTTGCATCTTGGCTTCTTCGGAGTCAAAGCCGAGTTTTCGTCGATCCGGTTCATCGCGCAACGAGCTCACCGTCTGCAGCGACACCTCGTGGTCAAACAAGACTTTGTTTGCCCTCCCCACAACGCATCACGTGACGGTTTTACAAATATTTGAAGTTCCAATCTCGCTAACAATTTCGGCCTTTCCGTTTATAATGATCGGGCGCTTCTAATCAACGGAATACGAGAGATTACTGTTTCAACATTGATAATCACATAATTAACTTAGATAACAGTTATTCCAACTAGATCAAGAGTTATCTTCAAGAAACCTAGTATTCTTACATTTCTGAATTAGATTCTTTTCCTATAATTAACAGTAGATATAAATAAACATAAAGAGCCTGTTAAACAGTGTGTACAATCAAAGAGGTAAGTAAACCAGAAATTAACAGAGACAAACATGTGAAATAACTGTCTACTCAACTCAATAATATATTTAACACTTAGTCAACCGAATGGGGAGATCTCCCACTTTTCACTTAGCAATGTATTCCCTTTTATTCTGCTTACCTTTTCTTTTGTTATTTAGTAAGTCTTGAAGTGGGATTATTTGCAATTTATCAAACACGGTTCTTATTTTTACAAAACACAGTTCCTAACTGAATTAAATGACTTTAGTGGAAGATAATGAAGGAGGTTGTAGTTATAGTTCTTTACGGGTGATCGCCTTAGTGTTAATATACATGTATCCATCTTAGATTGAATATTCAATCCACAAAATCCGAATAAAACTCCTACTCAAATACCGCAAACCTATTTCACAAAAAAATCCTAATCTCCCAAGAAACTACACCTCAGCAAACCAATTCCAACTCCAACCCATTCATCAAAAAACGGCACGCCAAGGACAACAGGTTTCAACTTCCCAAACTCCACACCTGAAACGACATTGTCGCCATTAGGGAACAGCCATTGAAGCGACGCACTTGCAAACGAAGGCCAGGTGAAACCAAGCGGAATCGGTTCCTGAAATTCCGCGAGCACCTTATGCGTCTTGCCCGGTCGATCCCGCGGAGAGCCACCATTCCAGTGTGTAATACTGCATAACCATGCTGCATTACATATGGCCGGTGAGGTATGCGAGAGCCCTGGTAGTAACAACACCAGCTGGATCCGAGGCAGGGGGCCCGCCCGCACCCTTCAGCCCCCGTTCACGGGGTGAATAGCCGTGCCAGTATGTTCCTGGCTGGCTGCCAGGCCCTGTAACCAGTCGTACCACCACATTAATAGAGTTTTATTGTTATTTACTGTGACAACGGCCTGTTATTAACGAGGCCTCGGCTGGGCTGGCCGGCGGACAGCTACGGAATCGTTGATCCCGTAGCCGGACGACTTCGGTCAACTTTGATCAGCTTTCTACTGCCTCGTTAGTCCCTTCTCTTGCTAGCTACACGCTGCTCGCGCGCAATCGAATCGGCGTCTGTTTGAACGGCGCTCGATTTAGTTTGACTTGCGCCGGTATACAATTACCATTCGCCATAGCGCTCGACGCGCGAGCGGGTAATGATATACGTATTGTTTGGGGAACGGCTCGACGTGCGTTACAAATGTTGGAAGTCGATAAGAAACGAGTAATTGTTAATTGTGGTCGTTGATAAGGTTTGGGGTTTATGAATATGGGTGAAGTGTTTCTTGGGAATAGGATTAATCAATGATGTATGATCGTAGATTATGGTAAATATTGTTTGATAATTAATAGTGGAAGCAATTATATGTATTGGACTGAGTCGCTTGTTTGTTGAAAAAGTTAGGAAATCTTTGGTGAGACATTTTTCAGGAAAGGATTTTCATAGTTTCAGAGGCTGTGAAAGAGATTTTGGAATGAGTTGCTTTGGCAGGTCTGATAGTTGTGTTGATGTTGATGATGGGGATGGTGATTTTGTGAATCAAATTCTTTCGTTAATTTCGAGAGGATTGGCTTGACGATTGGAACAGATTTTTTGATACTTAGTTGAGGTATATTAATAATACGTTTGAGATCGTTTAGAGCAGTGACAGTATCAGGAACGATGATAATCACAGGAACAGTACCGCCAGCAATGACAATGGCGACGATAATGAGCACAATACGACGATTATTGCGATAATACTAACAATGACTGGGTTATGATGATAATACCGAAGTAATCCAAATGAAACATTATAATACACTACGCCCAATGCTTCAACATTAATAACTTGAAATATTCTAATAGCTATCAGTATCTCAAAACCAACGATGTAACGAATAATAAATTACTCTCCGTCTTTGGATATTAATCACGTAACAAAATCTTCGACAAAGATTGAGCACATTGGCCAGAACATTCGCTGCCCCGTTAATTTTCTTGCGATTATCGCCGGCGACGAGTGATTATTCCGGGCTAACAGCTTTAAACCGGGCGTATTGTTCTTAAGAAGCGAAATTACAGGTTAATTTACTCGCTGGCTGAATGTCGTTTCGCTCGCGATAAATTCAGAAAAGGAACGGCGCGCGTCACGCTCGACGAGAGAAACGACGAGTGTAATAACCGCGCCGGGACAGGCTCGTTTCGCGTGTTGTTAATTAAAAAACACCCGTGGCGTTGTTCGCTGGGACGCGTACTTTTATGCTGCCGCGGCTCAACCCTTCCGCCTTCCCGCTGTCTTTCGCGTTTAATGGAGTCCCGGGGTCCTTTGTTGCCCCGTTAAATATTACGCCGCGTAAACGCTCGATATTAACTCTTCCGTCGGTGATCCACGTTCCGCGTACGTCGATTCGTCCGACAATTCTACAGAATGCATTCTTTTCGTATAATTTCCTTTCGATTTTGTTCTTTCGACTTTTTTTGAAGTTCATATGGATATAGATTACAGATTTTTCCTGTATTTATGACATTTGTACGTTTGCGAAATTCAGGATTTTTGTTATTTTTGAAGGAGGGAATTTGGTTAGTGAAATGAAACTTTTTGTTGCTATGGGATTCGTGAGATAATGTGGGAAAATGAAAGTTGGTAATTGGATTGTGAAGATTCGAGTATTTGTGAGTTATGCGATTAATTGTTTCATTTCTACTGTGATCTAGTTATCCAAAGTTTTCTGTCGATGTAAGTAGATAGTGCTTGCACAATCAGGAATAACGTACGTTTTAATTTATATTTCGTGAGATTCCTTTTTCAGTAACAGCTTCCGTTCATCCGGAATAAACAAGGCAATTGGCAGGTGTGAATAAAGCAACGTGAAAAATTCCGTGTTCCGAGTCGAGAGATAAGGGTTGAAACCAGATACTTTGGATGCGCAGCGATCGCGTCGATGCGGGATAATGAAATGAAACGATAATTACGAGCAGGCGGACGTAATTCTGCGAAACGCTCGCCGCCCACGCCGGCCACCGGTCGCTCGCGAACTTTTAATGAATTTTGCATTGTTTTTACCCATTCTGTTAGCGTGGTCAAGTGACCGGAATAATGGGGAAACGAGAAAATAAACTCGTCGAGAGACTTCCGGGAAGTTGTTTATTAATTTACGTCGACGTGGCTCGTCGTTCCGCCGTCGCGTTCCCTCGGAGCCCTGTACCCTCGATTCAAGGGACGATCGAGAGTTACGATCTAATTGAAGCAGCGAGATCAAAACAACTTCAGCCAATTTTTCATTCAAATCAACGAATCGGTAGAACCATATTATTCATACCCAAACAACATCGATCCATAATAAATAATTACAATAAATGTCAATCCCGAAGCATCCTTAACAAATAAAAATCAAACATCGATAAAACTATACAAAATCATTTGACTCCGAATTAAATGTTTCATCAGGAAAATATAAATTTTCAAAAATCATTCACGATTTAGTAAGAAACTCTCACACTTTTTCAAAGTAAAGAAGAAATGTAAAACGAGTCTAAGCGAATAGTTGCAGCTCGTGTTTCAATGATTTTCCAGTAGAACAATTATCAATGAACGTCCGAACGAGTGCAGAGTGACGGCGAATCTTCCACAAAAAGGCTCTCCGCCGTAGCAACACGACGAAACGCGTCGAGCGGAGTCGCGCCGGGTTTTCGAAGGTTTACGCGCGCGACGCGTGCGATTCCAGCAGCTTTCACGGTTTCCGTGTGGTCGAGAGGCGATTTTCAGCTGTGATGGAAATATGTATGCACCGGCGCTTGGAAGAAACGCTCCATTACCCGGGCCGCTCCTCCCTTTTTAGTCTTGCATCAGACATTTTCAGCGATACGTTCGGCATCACGCTCCGCAGATTAAAAGACCGTGCTGAATTTGAAACATCAGCGCGACGGCTCGCGTTCCGTTGGACTCGCCGCTCGGAAAGGGGACACGTAGAAATGCATTCGTTCGAATTACCGGCGGAATTCGAACGTCCCCGCGATTCTTCCTTTTTGTTTAATGCGAAAGGGATTTCGAGGGATTTAAAATTCGAACGCGAAAATTCGGGGAACGCTGGAATCATTTATTCCCGGTTGATTCCTGGGATCAGAGTATTAAGGAGTATTCGAGATTTAATTTGCGCGAGCTGGGAGTGAAATTATTTCTAGGAAAACTCGAGTATCTTGAATTTTTAGAATTTTAATCAAAGATTGTGTTGTTAAAGATTGTTTTATCTATCGATTAATCGGTTAGTGATTTTATCTGTAGAAAATAATAATGTTTGCATTGTTTTCTCAGTGTTATCGAAGAATTTCATCGAACCTAAAATTGAAAGGAAAGGTTCAAAGTGAAATGATCAGTTCTATCGAATTATTCGATGCATTTAGAAATTCTCGCGGAACGCGCGTTTATAATACGCATCATTTAAGAGCACTTCAATTGATAAATCATCCCCATAGACGCAGAATAAGACAACGCCGAACGAGGCCGCAGTTAAAACACATCCCCGGCGTGTCGGTGTTGTTTTCGCGCTCATTAACTGGGAATCGTTTCATTTCATTGCGTAACGCGTCAAGTGCGAGCCCCTCCTGCCAGTTTCATCGGGAACACGATAGAAATTTATACGCTGGAAAAGCGAATCGCGTGATGATCTTCGCCGTTTTAATGATTCGGGTCGGCGGGCCAATTATTACGGTCGAATGTGTACGGGCAGCCGCGGCCGGAATATTAACGAGACGACGCGTGGATCGCATCATCGTTGTCATTATGTCGCCTCGCAGCGGGCATTGTGGCTCGCGAAGAATGAAGTATTGCCGGCGACGTTCATGAGACACGGCCTTAATTAAAATATAATCACGGCGCGCCGTGATGGAAGAGGGGACGATGTTTTTAGAAATGTTGGAACTCGATAAGAAAAAGTAATTTATTACCGTCAACAACTTCGGACGCTGATGCGACTTGAACTCTGTAAACAAGAATAAAATATTTCTTGACACTCGAGTAATAAATCAATATTTTTTAACCGCGAAATACGATAATAAATATTATCCAATAATTACTACTCGGAATAATTGAATTGACTTCTAACATATTTTCTACAGAACTTCCCTTATAAATAATATATTCCATTCAAAACATTTCCAACTCTCATCCTTCACAACAATCAAAATATTCCACTGTCATTCTATTATCAAATATTACGAATATCTAAAATTCCAATCAAATGATCATTCTAAACCACCTACTACATTTCTCTCGATCAAACCCTCATTCGACTCCACCAAACCGAAAACCAAGCAAAGCAACAACCAATCGAACGAAATTCGTGCTCCGCGAACGACGCCTCGCGACACGCCGAGAAAGGTCGCGGGAATAGCTGAATGATCGTTAAAAACGATCGACAAGGTCCTCGAGCGGAATCGTCGCGGGGAGCTGGAAACTCGTCGAGAGAAGGTCGATCGGCGAGGGTGACCACCCCTCGAGCGCAAGACGCGCCGTTACCCAGCACGCTCCATTTACCACGATAGCTACGAATACGTGTATTACACTCGGGGTATCGAAATTCCCCTCGACGCCCTCGCCCGCGCCCGCGCCCGCGCGAGCGCCAGCCATTTCACCTGGAACGACAACCATCCGCGACATAACGATCCGATGTTTCGCGCGGGGAAAATTTCGCGGAAATTTCGGTTCCTGCGCCGACTAGACGCACAGCGCGGACAAACGCCCATTTTCGGAACGAAACTCGGTAACTTGAAAAGTACGAGCGACACAAAGCGATGCTTCAGACAGAAATTGTTGCTTATAAAGCTAGACATACGGTGGTTGTATTTTTGTTTTCATTATTCGAGTATCGTAGTTTTAAGACAGTGGGACAGCGAGTGTTCCAAGGGCCATAAAAGAGAAAGGAACTCGTGGAGACGAGGCCCGAGAGTTGCTGGGTTTTTCCGAAGGATGCGTGATCGAGGATGATGAGTGCGTGGTGATGAGAGTGGGGTGTGTTTGAGAATTTGTTGGAAGTGGGTAAGAAAATTTTTAAGTGATGGTGGGAGTTTTTAGAGAGCGTTGACCTGAGAATAGAAGACCTGTACACTGCGCTATATCGTTCCTATTTATTTATATTTTATTCAATTATCTATTCCTGTGTTTTTTAAAATAAAACATATTTCTATACCATTGATGCCACATTATGGGGATGTTATAAAGTTTTTTCAGTGACGATAGATAGTTTACGTTTCGATTCCAATGTGATATAAATACAAAAAGAGAATTTATTTGCAGAAACTCGTTTTTGGAATGAAAATCATGTTATGTAGCATGGACTACTTAGCGGCATGTTCGTTACCTTCGATTTTCGTTGTGAATAGTCGAATTTTGGAATTCGGTCCACAGACGACCACACTGTGCGCCGACCCGGGCATGAAATTTACACGACGCGTCTCTGCCGCTTTCACGCGATCTATGCCACGAAAATTTCGAGCAGTTTTCCGATGCAGCGTTCCTCACGCTCTTTTTAGCTCCTGGATCTTTTGGTCTTCAACCGGCGGAACTTGGACGGTTGAACGTTTCGAGGTGAGAAATTCTGGTCGGGGATTCTCGTGATCGTTTGGGGATGGTTTTACCTTAACGGAAATGTGGACGATGTAATAGGTTCTTTACGTTGCGAATTTCTTTGGGAATATGATTGCTTTTGAGATTGATGTTTCTCGAGTGTTTCAATGTAGATAGGATTCTGTTCGTGGAGAATAAAGAAAATTTGTAGATCTGTTGCGTAATCCATTGAACTAGGTTATTATTCATTACTGATGGTTATTAAACTCATCAGATAACGTCGACTATAATAGAAACAATAGGAGATCCAAATAGATTTTCTTATATTCTTCATTGAACCTCCATTTTGGAAGATTACAGTTAATAATTTTCCATTGGAAATTGCATTCTGAATACAGACACGAAGCTACCATAGAATTTACATATTTACAACCCCAAACTGAACTTTCCTTCGATAGATATGGACCAATAGCTGCGTGCAAAATGAAAGAAAAAGGTTCAGAAAGTGCAGCACATAGGAGGCAGCGAAACGTGTCCCATATGCAAGAATCGTATCCCGCGACGACGTCGCTCGATTACGAGCGCGTCTTATGAAATTGAATGGAAGTAATGCCGGGGCGCGTGGTGTTTGCGCAGAATTTAAGTGCGGCACTCGGCCGTGCGAGAGGGGACCAATTAAAGGTTCGAAGTTGAGAGGTGGGTATATCGCCGTTCCCAATTCCGTTTTCCAGCCACTCGTTCGCTCTCCATAAACAGGCAATGGAGTGGTATTGGCAGCGCGGCAAACGAAGGGGGGCGGGGAAGGGAAAAAAGTGGCGTCAGAATGGCGCGCAGCCTACGGATTTCAAGCAGCGCCGAATTGATCGTTTAATAATGCAAATGCGATTTCGATCCTTAAACCCTCGAGCGTTCCGTTTCTAATAGGATTCCGCTTAAAGCACTGACATCAGCTTTGCCAGCGACGGTTACTTTCGAGACGTTGACGTCTCGTTGAACGCGTCGAGCCGAGAATTTAGTCAAAATTCGAGCGAAGCGTGTATCGAAAGGCTGGGAACCGGAATTTCATTCGAATTTTAAGGACATTTTTCTTTTGCACGGTGTAGGCTTGAAATATAATTTCTTGGTGACATTCTGAAGTGGTTAGATTTTAGTGCGGACACTGATCTTTGGACGTGTCATTGTTTCGAAATATTCTGTTGGTAGCCTATAAAAATCTGGTTTAGATTGAACTTAGACTGGTAATTCAATTATCTAAATTCACTAAACTTGGAACTACTAACCAACTTCGGCAATACTATACTACTAATGTACTAATCACATGAACTACGAATATTCCAATTCCTCTTTTCCAAATGTCCCTGCCACTTTCCCAACCACAAGCATCTATCAAATCCGTTAAATTCAGAATGACAATATCTAAAAATCCGAGTATTACTAAATGACTACCACAAATTCCAAAAGCAATCGCAAAGAAGTATTCCAATTCCTCGACTCCCCGCCATTTCCAAATTCTCAGCGACTTTTCCCGGTGAACCACTCGACCATCAATTAGAAAGTAATTCCCAGTAATCAGCTGGCCAGCTGTCACGCGATCGTGACACGTAAAACGGCCATAAATTCGCATCGGCTAGGGACCCGAATCCGAGAGGGTTCCCGAAGTCGGCGAAGGGATCCATCAAAATTTAGCCAGCGTATTCGTATCGTCGTGTCACGTGAATACGCGAGGGCTGGAAGAAGGGTGAGGAGGGGCCTCGCCGCAAATCTTGATTAACCTCTTCCGTCTTCGTCTCCTCGGCAAGTTCTCGAGTCCCCGAGCACGGTCTCTCGCGGGCGTGGTAACATCCATTTTCATCCCTCGATGACGTGTGTCCTGTTCGAGGCGACGATCGCTCACGTCGCTGCAGGGCGCCACTCGTTAAATCGTTCCCCGGAGAAACGTTTCGCGGTAATACTTAACTCCCGATGATCGTTACGTCGGGCGGGCGAGCTTTTAGGAGCGCCGTACAGGTGTCGGGCGAGAATTAACGAGACCATTAATCCGCGGGGCGGTTATAACTATTCGGTGACGTGGGAATTATTGTAATGGACGGTACGTGTGGTTTTTTCGGTGTAAATGTGTTTTAGGAAATTGTTCGGGAGATTCGGTGGTTTGGATGAGTATCGGGGTATGAAAATCGGAAATATTGAATGTTAGGGTAATTGTGATATCGATATTGAATATTAGATAGTGGAATGAGGGAGAATATAGTTTGTTATAATGTGATATTTTAAAATATTGTATAAATATATTTTAGGAAGTTGTTAGATACTGAAATGAATGAGAACACAATTAATTCTAACGTGATATCTTTAAGGGATGAAAACGGGGGATGTTGAATATTAAAATGGACAGAGCGAGCAAAGGATTTTTAACATTTCCATAGTTTCGCTATTTGCCTGTCCTCGTCACTTTGAAAAGGACTTTTGACTCACGTTCCTCGAGCTGATCGTCTCCGCTCGAGATGGCGGTCAATGAGAGACGCCGACTCAGCGACTTTTTACTATTACTATTATTACTACCGTGTCCGTAGCTCCTACGATTGGGTCACGCTATTTTCCGACATTCAGACACGAAGGATATTCCCTAACGATGACATTAGACCGCTTATATCCCGAGAACCAGCTGCAATTTAGAGTGCAATTTAGAGTGCAATTGAAATGCATTTTGATGGGAATATTCTCTTCTACCTCGTAACGCCTGAATCACCATAATACAATTAAACCTCCTACGAAAATAAAGAAGAGACTCGGATATGATTAAACCCTGCTCTATCTATAATTAAAACACACGAGAGTATCCAAAATTATTCGATAACTCAGCTAAGAACATCATCAACGATAAACCATCAGTAAAATCTTCATTATACAAAACGAGTCGCATTACGCGAAATTCTAAAATTCAAATCAGCCGCTATTCCCAGCGTCCTATTTATCGCGCTAATAAGCGCTCGAAAAATCCGGGGAATAAATTATTCGCGCTTTGTTTCGCGTCGCATAGCTCGCGGCGTTATTGGCTGACAACTTTTTGATACTCGACCGGGAACCCGGCGGCACTACATAAACCGGTCGAAAACTGCATCCGTTTTTACTTCCCGGCGTAAACTACATGAAATATGTCAACGGGCTGACAATAGCCGTCGGTGTGGTCCGTTGGCAGCGCGGACTGTTCCCGACTTAAATCACACATTTACCAAAGCATCCGCCGATCCATTGTCGTCGCAGCCACCCCGTCCACCCACCCCCGACACAGTTTTACACAGCGTTTCCACGCGCCGCGTCGTTCTATTTACACCCGGGAATTGTTTGAAATCGGCAACCGGATATCCGGATTAAAAAAATCTCGCCCGGCCACTTTACTGCGCGTGAAATTAATATCGATTAGGTCCGGGAAAGGCGCGGCCATTCCGCGCACTTGCGTTCCAAGCGAAATTACACGGAACGCCGGCGTTTTTCGGTGACCAGCTATTTGGCGATACTTTTTTCGGTAAATTTCGACGTGGAAAATGTTGTTCGATCAGAGAGTTTTCGAGGTATTTCTGCGTGAAACGAGGTGGAATGATTAATTGGTGTAATTTGAGAATTTTAGGGTATTTGAAAGTGTAGAGTAGAATATTGGAACGGTACTTGAGAGGAAGTATGGAATTTTTATGGTGTTGTTACTGTAATAGAGTTTATAACGATTCGAGAATTCGAGTCGTTGATTTGTTTGTATTGTTGGTATTGTTTCGCTTAGGAAAATTGATACTAAAGAATTGGAAAATATAATTGTAAGGAGTTTAGAGGTGATTAAAATGATTAATATAATTGGCCAGCAGATAAACGTAGCTAATTTCAATTCCGTTGATCTGTTCCAGAATTTCAGCGCCATTTCAAGTAGCTGCGGCCGCGCTGGTCCTCGCCGCCACGATCTCCGCTTTAATTGGACATTGTTATTCGGACCATAGAACACTCGTTGCCTGTGGATTATTCCTACTCAGTGGTAAGCATGCAACTCGAATGGGAATTTAATAAAAAAACTTTAATTCCGGATTATACTGATCGCTGCGTCGAACTCTTGAACAACGATTACGGATTGCACAAACCATTACCCGTACGATTCCCGTAATCCTTATAATTCCAAGGAACTAATGCAAAACGTATCTCTTAATACATTAAACAACTGCAGAATATTAATATCTCCCAACATAAGAATAACAACTAACAAAATATAAAATATACTCAATTTCCAAACCTTCACTCTTTTCAAATCAATGTCCACGTTTCGAGATCAAATTTCCATGTTCCGCATACTAAGTCGCAAACGAATGATTTGATTACTTAAACAGCAAAAGATCACAACGTAGTTTCGTCTTGTATTACTCAAGCAATCGATATATAATTTAGCTTCCTCTACTAAAGGTTTTATATATTCCAAAAGACAATCATCCAAATTCAATCTCCATTTTCACACACTTAATCCCAAGAACGAAACAAGCCCGTTATTAACAAAACAGAAAGAAATACCTTACTCAAACACACGAAACCCAAACGACAACATAACTCCTTCCTCCGTCACAATTAATTAAAAGACTCAAGACGAGCGTATAGACTCCGACCCAACACGACTGCGAGGTTAATTCAGCGTACTTACAGCGACAGCGTCGCGCGATGATTAAACACGGGATTCCACTTCCGCGGAAAATCCGCGGGAATCCCCGGGATGGTCACCGGAAGTAGATGGCGGGCGTCTCCCCGGCGACGCCCGCCGGCTCGCGTCGCGGAAAGTACATTTCACGCTTAGCGCGATCTCACGGAAGCTTACAAAGAAAAATGTCGGCCCGCGGCGGGCGTTAAGCATCATGGAATCCGCGTCGCCGGCGCCGGCGGTCGCCTCTAATCAGCGATAATCCGGCAAAAAGCCGTCGGCGCGGCCGGCAAGTCGCGCGGTGATTAACGCGGACGCTTTCAGCGCGCGCCGAAAATGATAAAAACGCAGGAAAACGGCGCCGCGATTCCCGAAAAGGATCGTTCGCTGGCTGGTCACGTATCGAGTCCGCGGCTTTTCCTTTCTTCGCGCGGTCCGCCGCGTGTCGACCACTTTTACGCGTCCGGCGACCACTTCTTACCGCTGAAAAGCTAACAATGCGGCTTCCCCAGCGACAGAAGTCGTTTCGCACGTGAACGGTTCGTAGATCACCGCGGAACCGGTGACGCGTGTCTTTGTTTTGTATTGAGGAATCGTGGAGAAAATGTTTTTTAATGTTCCAGGAAGTTCCGATGGATGGATCGATTTATTAACCCTTTGCACTCGGAAGTTGTCCACTAGAAATATTTGAACATATTCTGATGAGGTAAAAATCGATATTTTGTGAAACTAACTCGAAGAGGAATCACACATACATTCAGGAAGGAAGATATTTTATTTCAATATTTCACAAATTGCTGCATTGTACAAGGTATAATATTAAACATCAAATTGTATAGTTTTACTGTATGAAGTCAAGTGATGAGTCACCTCTCGAGTGCAAAAGGGTAAGTCTGCTCTCTGAGAAATTTCAGATAGATCGTGTTTGGTTATTAAATGGAACGCATGTGTATTTTAATGTTATGTTTCATTGATAGGATTACAATGTGAGAGATATAACAATACGAGAAATTTATAGGAAGCAAAATTGTATCTAGATGCCGCAGCGTCGTAGCGACAACAGAGTGCAAAGGGTTAAACGGTGTTATGGTTTGAAAGTTGATTTGTATTTGCGAGAGGAGAGTTGGGTGTTCTTGGTAATGGAAATAGAATGTATTTTAGAAGGGTTAGAGTGAAATGGAATAAGAGGCTTGCAGAATTTGGATATGGAATTTAGGATTTCTCATGATAATTGAGAGGGTGGAGTAGAGTTGAATATTTTAGATAATGGAGAACAGCGGTATTTTGTGGGAGTTGAAACTGAAGTATAATGAAAGGCGGACTTGTAGAATTGATGAGTTATAGGAAATGAGGAATATGATCGATATCTTTTTCTACTTGCATATATTCAAACATCCGCTGCATCCTTGTGTTCATACATAAATTAAGGAGCATTCATTTCTACCGAATTTCCCTGAATTAATCCCGAAACACGAAGCATTTATCAAAATTCGGGGAGCAGCGACGCGTTATCGCTCGGCGTTAAGCGACGTGGAGCGGTAAAAGTCCAGCGATTCGAATAAAATTCGGCTGGCGCGAGTTAGGCGTGGCTCGCGTCGTGAAACGACGATTGCAGCCAGCGCGACGGTTGATCGGGAGATCGAGTGGACCGATTAAAAATCACTTGGACGGGATCGTCGCTCGGACGGAAGGATGAAACGCGCGGCGCCGCCGCTTACGAGTTCCGGCCAAATAATTCGACTCGATCGTCGAACTCGTCTGGCCGCGTGTAATTAGCGACTAGTTTATTGAATCCCGCTCGGTGTCGAGGCGCGTCTCAATGGAAAAATTCGAGCCGGATTTTTAATTAATCCGGCAGGGCTTCATCCTCCGCGCTCATTATTATGAGCCTTTCTCGACCGGCGGGGAAAAGGAAAGAGAGAAAAAAAGGTCGCGGGCTGAGTAGCGATTCCGGCTCGGGAAGAATTCTAAAATCCAAACGGCATCTGGGTTTATGTAATACATGATGTAATTAACCAACGCGGAATCTGTTGGAGATTCCTTTCAGTTTACTTGAATTAACACGGGCTCCCCGGAGGAATTTGCTCGAGTGATAAAGAATCCGATGGACGCACTCGAGAATTTTTTATATGTCAACGGACAAAGATGAATTCCCCATGAAATTTCCGCGGAGTTTATCGAAGCAAGGGAAATCTTGTTAGAAATGAATTACTGTAAGACATTGTTGCAGTACAATATTGTATCTCCTTGCGAATGGATTCCTGTACGATTCCCATTTACCGTGAGATTTTATTAAAAACGGCACTTCAAGGTACCTTTAGAACAATTAATAGTACTGCTAACGAATAAAAATTCAATTCTTTTCTATTGCAAATCGCAATGTACCAATTACAATACTTCATAAAATACAATTAAGCTCCTAATTTCTTCCTTCGGAACAAGTCACAAAGAGACAAACATTTTAATTATTCCTTTACGCATCACATAATCAACTCCATGATTTTCAAATTAAATACACTAAACTTTTATTAATAGATACGTCTTATAATCCACTTGCCACAAATTTCTTTCGCTTTACCAGCTCGATCGGTGAAATACCCGCAAACGAAACCATTAATCGCGCAGGAACGCGTGAAACTGAGCGTAACGCGTTTCCCCGTCGACGGGGGCCGGGAAATGACAAGAATTGAACGACTTTACATGGTCCGGGACGATACGGGAATTCGTCAGACGCTCGTCGTCGTGGGGAGAACGGTCCCCGTTGTTTCCGACGACACGGGACGCACGGTTGCGACGATGAAGTCATGCGGAACGCACCGGCGGATCAATTTCCACCATTTTCTCCGCGTCTCTCCCGTAGTTTCAACGTTTCTCTCTCGCGTCACGCGTCGCGACGGGGCGGCCGGATTTCGCGAGAAGTCGATACGAGCCGCGCGCCGTGAATTCGAAGATATAAGCACGCGAAAGCTCGCCAATTTTCTCCTACGCGATGCTGAAATATAAATTTCGATGGCAGCCGACGTTATTTTTCACTTGCCTCGCGCGCGGGATTTTAATCGAAACGCCGACTACTGCCGTTCCGCCGATAAACGTTACGAAAATCACTGGAATTCGTACAATTCTCGTGCTTCCCGTGCGAATAATTGAATTTTTCATTGGAGACGGGTCCACGGGAATAATGAAATACACCAAAAATAAATGAATTTCTTTACTAACGCCCAATATTTCGAATACTGGACACGAGGAAAATCTAAACCTATTAAACTACCATTTCCATTACCTTTTCCGATTACCGAATTTCAAAGAAAATATGAATTCTGCCTTCGGAATATCCGAAAAATCAAAGTTAATACTATTTTCTTCAATTTCTCACGTCACATCTAACAAATCAGTAATTTCTAATAATTCAACACGCAACGCATGAATCTCCGAATACACTAATCAAACTTTCCAAATCTCGAGGAACACTGATTAATCTCCAATCAAACCTCCCCGTAAAAACCGCAGCAAATAAAGCTGAGAACAAAATCATTGCTCCCGCCGAGGCAGCCGATACACGTTAATCCCCAGCAGGCGATCAATAATCAATCACTCGGAGTTCCTGCCGCTCACCCGCCTCAGACACAAAGTGCCGAATCGAGTCACAAAGACGCTCTGGTTTCCGCTCGATCGTGCAGTTTTCATTTCGTGCGTTCCTTTCCTCGAGGATCGGCCGCGCGGCCGGGGTAATCACGGCGCGCCGAGGTAAAAGCGCCGGAACCCGGAACTTCCTCGCCGAGGGCTCGTAATTACGTGTCGGGGTGCGGGGCAAGAAGAAAAAGATGGACACCGAAGGGATACCCGAAAACGGGAGGAAGAGAGAGCAACCGGGTGAAACCGGGAAGGATCGGTCTGATTTATATTGAGCTTTGCCGGCGGACCACTCGCTCGCTCGGCCAGCCGACCCCTCAGCCTGCGAGCGAGTTCTTGGGGGCACGCGGCGCAGGCGCGCCGCTGGAATCCAGATCCAGGAATTTCTTTGGAATCCTCGTGGATTCTCCGCCTTGATCGATGACCCTTATTCCGCGCCGCGGGATTGTGATTCATATCTTTTAAACGTTCAGTTTCGCCTGCGGGGTTTATTAATAAAATTTCGAACACCCCTTTGGGAACAGGAATTTTAAGAATTCCAATTAAGCGACGGAGAGCGCTGTACCGTTGAGTTTGAGTTTTAATAGGCGGCCGCTTATTAATCGCGTGAAGTTTCGTTGCTGAACAGTGAGATTCTGGCTTTGGGAACCTGTGTTCTTCGTGGATTGGGTATTTGGATTGACGATGGAGTATTTTAGATTTAATTGTACTAGTAGTGGTGATATGATGTTATAGTAATATTATAATGAAGTGTAGTATATTAATTATATACCAGAAGCAACAGCCATCAATCAAACACCTAATTAAATCCCCAATGAAAGGACTGAAAAGATCCGATAAACAGGCGTTACAGAAACGCGATACGCCGCACGCGAATTAACGTCGACTCGAATAAAAGCGAATAGGGGATGGAAACGAGGGTTTCTTTGTTGTCGCGTTCTCGCGAGCGGTAAGCCAGATATTCAAGGTTTTATTGGCGGAATCGACAGCCATACAATATCGCGAAACGCCCTTGCGCTCCGCCGTGCCGAAAAAGTTCTTCGTTCGGGAACATCAAAGGCGAGACCGCGAGCGAGAGAAAGGAGACGAAGCGAAAAGCGATACTAGGTCGATTTTCTCGACCCCGATAACACGGGACGCGAGCCAATCGGCCTCCGCGCGCGCCGAGGAACCTCGCCGCGCACATATCACGGCGACACGGTCGCCGGCAACAGATTCGTCGAACAGTTGTTACGGCGGCGGGCTTTTTATTGGCGTTGCAGTCCAGGTTGCGGGCTAAACAATCGGCGAGCCCTCACGCGGAACGAAAATTCACTCGTTGAAACGATTGCCGGCAGCGCGACAATTAACCGTTGTTCCCAACGGCCGGAAACGCATTCTGAATGCGTTAATTATAACCGGCGTTCAGTCGCGGCTGCGAGCGCGCGATTGTTCATTGTGTTAACGTAACGCGACGGAATTCTCGAATTGCCGGACCTGGACCCTGATTTCTTGCACTGTTCCGCGAACTTTAATGAGAGGTCAGGATTTAATGGCCTTGTCTCGTGGCATTGTTCGACGTGGAACCAGCGAGGATACTTTGTTCGAATCGGGGTGACCGAGTTTTCCTGTTTCCGCCTTTCTGTGTGGGTTTATTAAGGTGCTGTGGGTTTCGTTGGTAAGTGATAAGGTAGAAGATGAAAATAGCGATGAGACATCTATGAAACCAAGATCGTTGAAGTCAGACTAGTCCTCAACGAAGACTTTCAGATCATCCTTGTAATCGACAGATGAACAATTTACTCACTACACCTCCATATTCATAATTCTCATAAGTTCACGAAAGCTACTACCAAATTACATTCTCATTCCTCCTCTTACAACTTCAATAATATACTATTACTATAGTATAGATAAAGAAAAGGTGGATCTTGAGTAATCGAGAGCTAGGAATAAACATATGTATTTAATAAAATATGGAAACAACACGGACAACATGTAAAAAGTACAACTCAATACCACGGAGGCCAACACACGACTCTACTCCCCCAACTCTCTTACAGACATTCTCTCCCAAAAATCATTCTCTCCCCCACAAGCATTTTTCTCACTCGCACTCATCACAAACACTCGGATGCACCCCTGGAAAGCTACAGTCTTGGGTCCGCGACGTTGTGCAGGCCACTTTCCCTCGACCGTTTTACTGCCTGTCCTTCACTCACACTCATTCTTACATTCACTCTTAAAAATACCTTAACCAACGCTAAAAATTCTAAATACTACAATAACACATGTCAAAACAAATAACCATTAACACCCGAACGAATAGAATCTAAATTTCTAAACCTTCCGTGTCGCGAAATCCGTCGAAAAAACGGATTCCTCGCAACCCCAGGTCCATGCACCTCTGATTCCTCAGTCTCTCGTATCCATGAATTAACGGGGAATTATATTCCCACCCCCTCCCGGCCTCCGCGGCTGTTTCCCGTAGCGCGAATTCGTCAACGAACCCCGGCACGCGGGGCCGACTGTGCGCGTCGGCGAACAAACGAGGGAAATTATCTGCAACGGCTGAAGTAATAACGTTTAACTGCTACCACCCCCTCGCTGCGCCGTCTCTATATCACCCCCGCAGCCCCTCGCGGCGAATAGAAGAGCAAGAGAAAAGCGGAAGGGCTGTAGAGAGCGCGGAATTATAAATTCTTCGAGCATAGTTGTAATTGTTTCGTCCTGGCGGCAGAACAAAATGGCGGGAAGCGTGTCGTCGCGCGTGCACGCGGTAAACAGCCGCGAAAAGTGCTCGGGACCGTGTCTGCGCCAGGCCCGTCCGATTATTCTCCGTGTTTTCTGGCTGGCGATCTTTCTGCGCGGGGATTTTAGGGACGGGAGAAATGCGGACGCGCGAGTCTTCGCGATGATAAAGAAATTTTGAGGGAAGTTGGATTGGGGGATTTTGATGAGATTTGACGATTTAGGGGTGGTTTTAGGGTTGGAATGGAATTTAAGTTGAAATGTAGTGTTTTGGTGCTGATGAGAGCGTTGTTGTATGGTGTAGGTTTAGGGAATTGGTTTATTGGTTAAATTAATGGAGGGTGTGTGAAATAGAATTGTTTGAGGAATTATTGATATAAATGATTCGATTCATTGTAACTTGAACATTTCTTTTAGTTATTAAGGTGCAGCTTTTGTTGTAGTTTCAAAGTGTGTTTGAAAGGCTGATACTTATTAAAATAATCCTGAGCTTTTCCGTTGACAGTATATTAATCGCAGCGGGGAGAGATTGAACACGAAGAAACGTTACAACACGCCTGTGACCTGGAAATACACGAGCGAGCTGGTAAACAGGGTAAATGGTTCTTTGAAGCATCGAAATTTAATTAATTTTCGCTTGTGCAACATGTTGTCGGAAGAACTCGTTCGCGATCCGAAAATTAACGGGTGCGTTTAGTATTTGCGAAAAGGGAATATGGTAATTAATTCAACGGAACGATAAATTATTCTACTTTATCCGGGACTGTATATTATTCTACACGTTGCTTTGAAGTGGATACATTGAACGGAATGCAAAATGCAGCATGCGCATCAATTTTATGACGTTTCATTTGGTAACAGGTATTCACAGAATATAATTTACTCGCCGATTACTGTGGTACTTCATTTGCAACTCGGTGACAGGCAAGCTTCTACTGAAACGAGCCACTTTGTTAATTAATGGAGGCAGTTTAATCCACATTGAATTGGATATCTTTCGAAATCGGCCAATAAATGTTGTCCAATTTTTAACGTTCGATGCACAGGATTTAGCGATAACTTAAGTGGCTCGACTAACGATTGACGAGTTCACTGAATAATTCAGCGACTAACATTCGAGTGAAAGAGGACAGCGTTGAAGTCAGGAGACTGTGACACGGAGAATCCCGGTTAGGACCGGAAGCTGATTGTCTGTGAACGAAACGGAACAGTCGGTTAAGTGGTCCGACAGTGTCCGAGAACGCTTCGCCGACCATGGTGGACGTCCATGGTCGGCTGGAAATGCTTAGTCAGTCGACACGAGAAATTATAGGTTGGTAGCGGCTCCCCAGGAATCCCATGTATCTTTGGTGAATGCAAATATCCGTTCGGTAACATTGTTCAACATTAAATCTTATCCATCAATTATTTCATCCATTCGAACAATTTTCACTCGAAGATTCATCTCAGAATCTTCATCCAATCGAACAATTTCCACTCAAAAATACAACTTCTGAACTTACGCTTTGAAAATCTGTTAATATACACTTTGCAAACACTACAACAAAATTTCAATTAATAAAATTCCATAGAACGAAAAATGTTTCCAATAAAATATTCCCAAGAAATAACCGATTCTATTAGAAAGCAACATATGATATGCATAGAATCCAATGATTTAAAAATATTAGTTACTAAAGAACGTCTGTCCACTTCAAGCTAATCCTAAAAATCGGACATTCCATACAACCTAACCCTTAGCTCCAGATGGTTTTGTAATCAGCAACTGCAACTAACTTTTATAGTATCCCTGGCGAAAATGAAAAATGCTATAATATTTCTTAGATACTTTATTCTCTTTCTTACTGCAAAATTTGGATGTGTGAAAAATCTAATAATCGTAGGGTAGTTTCTTTAAGATTCATTAAAATATCTAATATTATTCCTGCAATATTGAAGCCTACAGAGTTCAAAGGGCTAACATATCCCCAGCGCGAGTTCACAAGCACATAAATCTCATCAGCTGATCACTGATCGAATTAGCCACGATCACGGCACAACACCTCGACGAAAGTCGTTCGCTCGGCTCCGCCGAAATGAATTTCTCGCTCGCGACGAGCGTAATGGTTTTAATTAACACGTGCATCGACGAGGAAGATGTTTCGTTTCCGTGCCAGTTCAACTTGAACCCACGAGAGCGGCGGGTGGGAAAAGGGGCCCGGGTTAAACACAAAGGTTTATTGTGCCAGCTCGCACGTGGCGGCGTGTACGTGTGGGTGAGTGGGCGGCGGTGGTTTGGCGGGCTGTGTGCAAGTCGAGGTTAATGTACCAAGAAGCGCATTACCGGCGGTGCTTACCGCGAGGGAACGGCGAAGAACGAATGCAGGAAAACCCTCGGCCCGGCACGGTTGCTTCGTGTGCGTGCAGCGAGCGACGGATGGATCGAACGTCCAACACGCTCGCGCTTCTCGTTCTTTTAACCCCACCCCATACTTTAACGAGTTTGACTTGTACAAATTTTCGATCAAACAGAAATATCACGAGTCAGACTCGAGGTGACGACGCGAGATATGGTAATATATGGTGTATCACATATGGCGCCAATTTTTGTAAGGGAATATTTTTTAGGGACATATTGTCACGGATGGTATGCGTTAAAGCAGCGAGAACATAAAGGAATATTAAAATATATACAAATGACCAGAAATTTGAATACAAGTTAATACATTATTGGAAAGATCGATATAGTTCGTAAGCAAAATCTGACCGAAGTTAAATGGTATGGCAAGGGGTTAACCCCTTGCACTCGAAAGTTTTTTACTAGAAATATTCAATATTCTCTGATGAGATACAAACGATGTCCTTTGAAACGAATTAATGAGAAAGCATATATAAATTAAGAGGGAAAGTTATTTTATTTCAATATTCCATATATTGATGCACCATACAAAGCTTAATATTATATATAACACTTTATAATTTTGCAAATCAAATCAAGTGGTGACTGAGAGTCACTATCGGGTGCAAAGGGTTAGTACTTTCAAATTGTCGCATGGTGAACGCCTGTGGATGAAACCCTGAAATTCGGATATTCGCAAAACGAGAAACCAATATGTTGCTGAGTAGTCTTGTACGAAATGATTTTTGTTTGAAAAATCAACATTTTTAGGAGATCCTAGCACTTAATAACTTGAGAAATATGAGGGCGAAATGAATATTGTTTTAGAATATTATAGGTTTCTGTGAGGTAATGAGTGATACAATTGAGTGATTAAGTAGGTAATTAAGACTGTTCTTTCATACCTTCGAAAACGGAGAAACTGCGAGTTTTCGGTGGATTCAGCTTTGAATCGTTTGGAAAGCTGCTACGTCGAAGAATAAGACCCAGTATTCAGATCACTGTGAACTTAGCGAAACGTAAAGTCGAACAGTTTCACGAAGAGCGAACGTAAACAGTGTTGTGCACGGGTCACTCGCTATACTAACTCGACTTTCCTGAATAACAATAGCTTTATACCTGACGTCGGATCTGGATTAGGTTCCCCACGTCCAACTGTAATAGAAGCTAGTCAGTGGAATGGCCAACCAATAAGCGAAACTCCGCAGCCTGGTTAAATTAATTAAGCGAATTGCAAGCATTGTACAATAAAATTCATCGAATTTTGTTCCTTTCGCAACTCTAATAATAAAATATCAATATTATCCTCCTGTCACAATGAAACGAAAGAAAATCTTACAATAATTTCGAAGACGTTTCCTAAAAAGTGAGATATTCGTTTCTAAATTTCTAGCGACGTATATTCTTGGAAACAGCTTGCAAGACAGGAAGAGAGAGGAAAAACCGGTTAAAGAGAGGGCGATGATGTACGAAAAACGGAATGGTATTGAACTGAAGGGAAAAAGGGGACGCAACGCGACTCCCCGTCTCATTCGGTTAA
This sequence comes from Nomia melanderi, assembly GCF_051020985.1. Taxonomy (NCBI): domain Eukaryota; kingdom Metazoa; phylum Arthropoda; class Insecta; order Hymenoptera; family Halictidae; genus Nomia; species Nomia melanderi. The sequence continues at coordinate 276,418 of NC_135012.1, forward strand.
TCTTGGGGAAGCCATTACAAATTTTTTCGCATTCCCCGCTTTCGCCAGCTCATGATTTTCAACGCGGTTTCTCGCTGTTTTATCCCGCGCGCCCGTTTCTTGGTACATTAACCCCGCTACCCCGAGAAGCATGTTAACTTTTACGAGCTCGCAAATGATAATACCCGGCATGGGAATTTGTAACCGTTCGCACAATTAGTTGCTGGTTGAACTCTTCCTCGGTTACTTTTTTATTTTCTACACGGAGGACCGTTAGAGCATTTATTTACCACGGAAAAGGTAAGTTGAAGGACCACTTTCACAGAGAAAAACCACGTTAAAACGCTTCACTATCTGAAAGAATATTCTCACTACTCTCATATTAAAGGTAATACTATTCTAATAAAACCTCAAAATACTACAAATATTAGCAGCATTTAACCCTTTGCACTCGAGGGGCGCCTTACAGTTGCCAATTGATTCGGATATTAACATGAACGATGCAACATTGTTAATGGAAATATTGTGTATTTATAGGAATAGATTTAGTCTGGATTCGGAATATCTGCGCAACGGAAATCAGTTTTCTTTGTGACATTCATTAAACTGTGAAGCCTTTACCTCGAATTTCTAAATTGCTGGAAGGTTAACGCGATCGGTAGGATTAGTATGAATATTAACCCTTTGCACTCAAGGGGCGCCTTATAGTCGCCAGCTGATAAAACTTATAAAACTTTCAATTCAATATCAAACCTTGTGTAATGTATCAACACAGAAAACATCGAAGTAAAATAGTTCTGTCTCTTAATCTATACAAGATAATCAATTCTGTTAGTTCCGAAAAATATCGTCAACATTTAGTTAGAAAATAATGAATATTTTTAATGAAAAATATTGTCGAGTGCAAACGGTTAAACGCTACTGATCTGATAATGAAACAATTCCCAAACAAGAACACTTAAATCACGATAGAAACATCGAAACCTCAGAAACTACTCTCTAAATTATCCACAATACATTCAACAAAAAACCACAAAGTTCCAACTACACCATTTTCAAAACCAGCCACGAAATCCGCCAGCAAACCCATACCCCCGAGTCTCCGGTCCGCCGCGCCCATTTAGCAGGATAAAAGTATCATTTACCTCGCAAAAGGATTAAACATCCCGTTCGCAAACAAAAAAAAGAGGGAAACAAATGAAAGGGGAACTCAAACATCGTTCTCCGGCCGTGATTCCCGCGGCGCGGCCGATGTAAAGTGACACGTATCGCGGCAGTCCGTTTGTCCGCAACATTTGGAGGCGATTAACGAGGCAGAACGCAAACGCGGGCCGCGTTAAAATAAAACACGCCGGCCGTTTCGCGAGACCGAGCACGTCGAAACCCAACGTGTTTCTCTCGTCAACGTCCATACTCTCTCGTCCCTCTGTCTCTCTCCCTTCCCGCCGCTCCTCCCTGCAGACTACTTCCGTCGGCAGAATTTTTCAAGGGTTGAAACAGTCACCTTAACGAGACGCCTTTTCTTTTCGTTCGCCGCTCCCGGCGCTGAACCCCCTCCCCTTCCCCTCCGGCGCGTTTTTTTCCCCTGGCCGGAACGACGAGTTTCTCGCCCACTCATTTCGCTCGCGCGCGAAGCGCGGAAAATTCTCTGCCGGTACTTTTTTTTCGTCTCCCTTCCGCAGTCTCCTCCCCGTCCCTTTGGCTTTCGCTCTTTTTCCATCGCGGTCCCGCGACGCTGGACACGAGCTCGCGCAGCCAACGACGATTTAATGACGCTTTACAGCGCGCTCGGCCGGGAAAAAGAAAACAATTCCGCTGTCTCCGGCGCGATTCGAGCCCGGGGATTAATCGCGGTAATTAGAATCGCCGTTTTCGGATCGACGCGGTAACGGTCGAGTGGAATTCACGGGGAAATGCGGCGGCGAGGTGTTTCCGTGGCATTCTCGCGCTTGTATGCGTCTGCGAGTACAATTATGTATTCTCAGGGTATTTTTCCATTGGATCTTTTTACCGACGTCTCGTTTGTTCAGTTTTCGTTTGTTCGATTTTCTTGTGTTTTTCAAGAGTACGATGTAAAGGTTTTGTAGATCGAAGTGTAACTGTTTCGTTGGAGAAGTAGATATTCTGGTTTTGATGGGGAATACTCGTTAGACGGATGTTTTTGTAGTTGGAGTATTATATGAAGGAGGGAAAGTGATTAAGAGTCAGTTAGCCTGACGGCTATAATTGCGTTGTGATCGTCCTGTAAGGAAGACGTTTATAAAAGGACTGGAGGGTTCATTAGACTTACGAACGGGAGACTAGATGAGTGTAATGAATTTAATGAGACTGATTAAAGCAGAATGATCCGATATAATTCTTCGTTACGTCCGAAGTGACGGGATAAAAGTTTTCTGGGGAAAAGGTTCTATGAATTGAGAATATTTCGAGTCCCCTATTAAAAATTCGAATCAATTAAATAACAGTATTCAAAGGAATCATCAGAAACTCAAATTTTCTAATTAATTAAATTACGCGAAAAGATTTCATTAAATCCAATAAGACGAATTAAAGTGGATTAATCTACATCCTCCAGTACATTCAAATCAGAACAACAATCTAATTTGAATACCTCCAGAGATAACAAGAAATATTTTAAAATTTCTTCTTAAAAGAGGAGAAAATCTAATCAACGAATCTGAATAACGCTAGGAATTTTTCTATTCAAATTTCGCTCGCCGAAAGATCGAATGTACGAAGAAGCCTGGAACGGTGTTCGCGCGAGACGAGACGGCATCAAAGGAAAATGAAATCGGATATCACCTTAAAAAGGGTGTTATCTCCATCGAGTCGAAGCACCGGTAAGATATCGAGTTGTTAATACCGCAAAAACCACTCGATAGAATCGATAAACATCAAGCGGCAGCCGCCGACGCCGCGCCCAAGACACACGGAACCGCCTCGCCCACCAGTTCAGACAATGTTTCAATTAAGGCTGTGGAACGGCGCTGCGGTTTCACACATCCAGGCGAAGCCGTGGCAATAAGCGGGGTCCGACCTCTTGGAGATTCAAGACGGCCTTAATAAACCAAAGACCACCCTCTCTAGAACGCCTTCAAACCCTGCTCAAGAGTTCGGCCGGTCGATACCAGTGCGGTGGCCGCGCGGTCACAAGAGTCATCATTTTCCCCTCTTTTCGCGTGACATAAACAACCGAGAATTGTGACGATGATGGACCACTAATTTGTGGGAGCGGGCTGTCTGTCTATTCGTAGTTTGTACTACTGAAAATTCAAGCATTAACCCTTAGCACTCCAGATGGTTTTGTAATCTATCAGCAACTTCAACAAATTTTTATAGTATTCCCAGCGACAATGGGAAATGCTATAAAATTTCTGCGATCTCTTATTTTCCTTCTTACTGCAAAATTCGGATGTATGAAAAATTGAATAATTGTAGGGTAGTTTCTTTAAGATTCATTAAAATATCTAATATTGTTTCTAGTGCAATATTGGAGCCTACAGAGTTCAAAGGGTTAAATGAAGTGTGTAAAAGGTGTTACGTTCTGGGAGTTGGATGTCTGTTGATACGCAGTTTGTACTACTGAAAATCTAATCGAATGAAGAATATAAATTGAAAGGGAATTCTGGATATTTCTGATACACGATGTCAAATGATTGTACACTGTGGAATATAAATTTTGCGAATGAAAAGTAGATTGATGATTGAATACTGTGTCTTTCTGATAATTCGTAGATTATACTACTGAAAATCGAGGAGTTGAACGAAGTAGCTGGAAGTTAAAAGAAGTTTTTAAGGCTTTTTAATATTATCCAAAGTGAAATAATAAGTTTTTTAAAGAACAATCTGTTTGTAATGTTTCTATAATATTTCTGACTGAAGAATGGTAGTTTATACTACTGAGAGTCTATCTATTAAATGAAAGACACGAGAATACAGAGAAACTAAGAATAATTTTAAGAGTATCTGTCAACAGACAATTGAAGCATGATGAAACGCAGGGTTTGCTAAAAGGAAAGACTGTTGCTGATGGTTTAAAAAAAAATGTCAAATAAACAACGCGCAACAAGTTGCTGCTTCCGTATGCTTCCCGAGCGGTTCGACAATTTGCCAGTCGTAGAAGCACTCGCGACCACGGAAGCGATGTACGCTCCTGATTAAACACTTTCTGATATACGTAAACAGATGCTTTACCCGGCAACTCAACCAAGCCGCTGTCTCCCAGAGCAACAACAGAAAGAAACTGGAAATTGTTTGTCTGTGTACATGTACTACAGCACATGTACCCGAACATGTTTCTTTAAAGAACAACAACTAACGTCTCGTTACACTGCTTATAACACCTCGAAGAATCTAAAGACCTGTTACTCAAGAATTCGGAGATTCGAGTGAATCGAATTGCATGGAACCACTTCAACAGAACTGAATAAAAAACTAGAATAAGTCCTACTCCCTAATCAAAAGAACCATCGCTATATTATAACATTCAAACATGAAACGCACACACACTGGGAACATTCAATTAGTTCCACTATCATTGACAACTCATTCAAAATATCATTGCTATTAAAACTTTCTGATGTCCATTGCAATTTTTAGTCTATGTACCATCTGTTCGAATATCTATCGATTTCAGCTAAATGAATATTATCTCACAGCACACCGCGAACATAATTCTTATTTTCCAACCGATGGAAGGGTGTTCACATGTGTGTGGCGACGCAGAAGAGTGTTGAAGCCCGAAACAAAGGGGGAAGATGGGACAAAAAGAAGAAAGAGACCGTAGACTCTCGCGAGTTCTTCTAGCCGTTTCGACCGGGGCTCTCTAAACCTCTTCCTACATTATTTTATCCCCCTTTCAGCCCCCTCCCCGAGGCCTTTCTCGCTCGACTGCGCATTCCTTTTAGTGATTCTCAGCCCCCCCGTCGACAGTCGATGTGGCCGCGATGGGCGACATCCGCTTTCGTTTCACGTTCTCCGAGTCCTCGGCGAGCGTTCCCCGCGCAGCCACGTCCGCTACGGACCTCGTAAAGATGGGGATTGCGGAATTTTTAAGAGAAATACTTCCATCAACCCCTACGGCTCGCCGGTGATTAGACTAGTATGTAGCGCCACGTTATTGCTACATCACTGCGGCTTTTCAGGAATTCGGGGGATTTAAACGACCGTCATTCACGTGTAACAGACACTATATTATTTACTGCGCTGCTTGAGCTTGTGTTAAAATGAACAGAAATATTAAACATTTCATTAGATTAGAAGTCCTGCGATATATAATTAAAGACATTAAACGCTTTAGCAAAAGAAGTGAAAGCAGATTAAATAGTTCTTTCGTTAGCATTTCAAATGGCAATTCCTGTGAATGATCCTACTAGAAGAAAAATTTAAACTATTATATACTATTATATATGTATCTTATACATTACAACAGAATAATTCACGAAATTAACCCTTTGCACTCGACAATACTTTTCATGAAAAATATTCATTACTATCTGACTAAATATTGACGATATTTTTCGCAACTAACACAATTGATTATCTGATATAGATTAAGAGACAGAATTATTTCACTTCGATGTTTTATGTGTTGATACATTACACAAGGTTTAATATTGAATTGAAGATTTGAGAGTTTGCTGCGTTGAATCAGACGGCAACTGTAATGCGCCCCTCGAGTGCAAAGGGTTAATGCGTAATTTGAAATCTGGACAACCACGGTTGACTGAAACCTCTCTAGTGCTGCGTTACACGTGAAAAGTACTCGTTTCTAGGAAGATTGGACCCCATACACGGGCACGGAGAACGAAAAACCAGAATCTGCAAGGAAATTCGGCCGAGAATTTCCTCGCGACCGAGCCACCCGGTTAGCCACGACTCTCGTTCCATGATTTTTTCCTCGGCCTCCAGCTCCCCATTTTCCTCCCATCAGCCAGAACTTCTTTCATCCCCCAAAGAATGTTCAATTATGCAACAGAGCACACGGGAAACTTGCGCGTATCGAGGGTCGCTAGCGTTTGAATTTAAATTAATATTCGCGGGCAAGTGTTGTAAATCAAGGTCGACGATTCCGGGCTACTGGTCCTGTTTGTTGTTCCGTGTTCTGCGCCGGAAATTACATCTTACCGCCTCGCCCGCGTTCATCGGGAAGTTCCTAAGTTTCCGTAAATGTGGGCGACGGTTTCCGTCGCGTCGCAGTGATATCTGCTTGATGGAATTCTTTGGGACGAACTTGTTTCGATTTATTGTTTCTGTGAGCGAGGGAGGTTTGTGTTCTATCTCTCGGGGGAATCTTTTATATTGGAATTTTCATTAGGAATCTTCGGAGCTTCCGACGAATGTGGTTTGAGAATGTTTGAGAGAAAGATTAAATTCTTAAAAGACTTTAATTCAAAGAACTAATCTGTCTATGAAAGGTGACGAATAGAATGGAAATTAGAAATGATGGATCATTTCTAATTGCTCTATAACAGTAATTACAGTAGCCAGAAGATACATAGATTCCACAGTAACAATGATAATACTAACAATAACGACGATGGCGTTGATTATTATAATATTCCCAATGATATTCTCGTCCTAATGGCGTACGATGTAACGCCTCCAGTCGCCAATAGCAAAAGACTCCCGAAAACCACTGGGAAGCGCAGAAAAACTCGAAATTAACGTGTCAACTCGATCATCGGAAGAAACCGTTCCCTGCGGCAGCCCGCAAATTCACCGGCGGAACGGAATTCCGGCTGGCAAGCGCGGCTCCGTATTCAATTACGACGCTTCCAGGTGGAAAATAAAACCGTAAAATAAAACTCCCATTTCTAACCGGCCCCGCGGAAGCATCGCGCCGCACCTACCTCACTCGACGCCGGGTTCGCCCGGCAGTGGGGAGACGACGCGGGTGGCAGTTGAAACGGTGAAAGAGGACTCGTCGCGCGTACGCGATCTCTGTTCGAAATATCGGGCCGCAATACGGCGTGAAGTGTAAAACCGGCAGAATGGAAGTCAATTTACGAATACATCGGAGCCGGCGCGAAGAAAAGAGGGTACGCTATGATCCGGCGGCCCTCGGGCCGGCGCGCGGCGCCGGATTACCACTTCAGGCTCGGGCTACTGAGAGCACAGCCACCCGAGGAGTGCGCGATATCTTTCCATTTTCCGGCCGTCCCCTTTCCACTCTTTTTACGATTCGACCCGGCCTCGTGTTTCTCCCCTCCAGCGCGCGCGCGCGTCTCTGCCGCCGCTCTTCTACAGCCGGGCTTTCATTCTTAGATAATCCGTCGAGTAAGTCGATATACGGCGGCTTGTAGAATTCGAACAAAATCGAAATCCGCCGGAGAAAAAGGGCTCGAGCACCTGGTGAAAAGAGAAAGGGCGCGGCGGCGGGGGGTGGGACGGTAATATCGACGGCCCTTCGAATTGATTTTTCGCTGCGAGACGACTGGAGGGTGTAACGATGACTTTTACGGGCCCGGTTCCAGAGAGGGTGTCTGGATTGAACATTTTAATAAAAGCCAGCCGCGGTTTTGTCGCCGGCCTTCCGACTACCACGATCAACTTCCGAGGGTTCGAGCCGATCCGAGCCACCCTCCCGGAAGGGTGGTCACGGCACCTGAACGACCGCGCGCGGGAAGGTCGGCTGGGATTTTGCCGACGGGACCATCTGCGATGCTGGCTTCTTGTGGTCGTTCGGGGGTCGCGTTTATTTTCGGCGCTTCGGGCTCTTTGACCAGCGTAATCGGGTGTCTGTGTTTTTCGATGGTTTGTGATTGGAGAAAGAGTAATGTAACGGAGAGAACTCGTGTCTCTCTGTATTGATTGGGAATCGAAGAGTAATAAATAATGTTTGATTAGAAGATTAATCTTTAATTACAAGAACTTGATATCATGAATAGAATGTACTAGGAAAACGAGATTCAATAATCTCGTACAGCAATCGTTCGAACAACGAATACATAAACTAACGGTAGTAGAGTAGATTGTTTTTCAATGATTTGTAATTGGAGAAAAAGTAATGTAACGTGGAGAACTCGTGTCTCTCTGTATTGATTGAGAATCGAAGAGTAATGAATAATGTTTGATTAGAAGATTAATCTTCAATTACAAGAACTTGATGTCCTGAATAGAATGTACTAGAAAACCGAGTTTCAATAATCTCGTACAGCAATCATTCGAATAACGAATACATAAACTGACAGTAGTAAAGTAAATTGTTTGAAATTGTAACACCGAGAGAGAAGACAACGGAGTCGGATGACGGAACACCGAATAAAGCGCAGCACGTGATCACCCCGAATCTATCGCAATTAATTCCCGTCTCATAATACGGCTGCTCATATTTTATTCGTTTTAATTAACCGCGGATTACGCGGCTCCTAACAGTCGCCCGGCGTTAACACGCTAATTCAATATTCTAATCGCTCGATGATAAATCAGCAGCGGCGGCGTACGATGAATTAACGGGCCGCGGACGAATATTAAAGTGCGCCGGTTTAATAACATTTTATTAGTTTCCAGCTACTGCTGGGAAGCTTTACGTCATCCTCCGTTCTCTCTCGCCCCTTCGCCGCGGTCCCGATTCCACCGTCGGAGACGTATTTCGACTGGTTCTTTCGCCGCCGGCCATTACTCACCGATGATTAATAAAGACGTACATATTAAACGATGAGTTTTTACCGGCGGGAACGGTGCGAGGCGAAAGAGCACTTGACAAACTGCCAAAACGGCAGCGGGAACCGGCGCGAGAAGTGCGGGCGGTTTTTCTGGTGTCTGCTCGTTTTCATAAAGCGGCGGTCCCGGCTGGAAAACCGGAGAAAAACTGCCACCGGTGATCGATAAGAGCGCCGGGGAGACGGCTGTTTAGCATAGAAATCTCATCTCGCGGTCTATTATTCGATTCGCGTGACCGAAATCCTGCCGACACCACCCCGCCGACACCACCCCGCCGCCCGTGCCATTTCATTTAACCATCGAACTGATGAACGGTTCAACGCAGAGAATCAACGCTGGGTCGCCTGTGACCCGGGAAATGATTATTTCGAGTTGAACTGTGACTGTACGTAGTTCGAAAATATTGAATATTGATACGATACACTACTCTAGTCCTCTTAAAATCGGTTTCGAAGGTATGAACAATTTTTATTAGATAGAACCTAGATGAAAACCTCTGAAAATTGACTAGAAATATTGAATACTCGAAGGTAATACCTTCCTTTCGAGATAGTATCTAATCTACAAATCTAGAAACAATATTCTGCATTAATTAAATTAACACTCAATATACCTAGTATCGCCCACTCATAAAACAAACATAAAAAGTATACTAATCACGAAACAGATCACCCAGCAAATCAAAGATCACCGTTAAACTCTCTACTCGCCAAAAATACCCTAAGAAACACAAAAATCAGTCCATTAATCACTAAATTTTCGCTAAACATTTCCACGGAACGATCTGCTAAATAGCAGCCGTCTAATCGCGAGCGAAGCCGTCCAAAAACTGTTTATCAGATACGATTTATAAGTTCGTGGGACGCGGCGGAGATTCCTTCTTTCCTCGCAGCGTGTCTCGGCTGATGTCGAGGATTTTGATTTATCGACGTCCCGGCTCGATCAGTTCTGGCCGACAAGCCACGCGTAAGACCTATCTGACAGGACCTCCGCGGCCCGGTAAAAAGGATGCCCGTCGGACGGCTCCTTCGTAGCGGAACGCGTTCCATTTTCCGCGTCCGGCGTCGGGGGCGGTCCGGTGATCGTCCAGCGACATCTTTTTTCGATGCGGAAAAGATGACACGCCGGGGAAAGAGTCGGATCCGACAGCGTCCCCCGACGTCGCCGGACACAGACGAGCCGAGGATCGAAATGAAAGTCCCCGGGGGAAAGAGGGTTATTCCGAGAAATCGTTGATTTTTCTCGGGTTAACCCGTCAACCGACCGCTCTCCAGCTTCTCCTCGTTCCTCCTCTTCTTCCTCTTTTATTCCCCGTTTTTTTTTTTGTAATTGTCTTTTCGAAACTGAATTCTTTTCGTACGACCCGCCTGCTCGCCGTGGATTGAATTCGCTGAACCGTGGAACGAATCGTTCTTCCGACGCGGGAAGAGATGGGAAGCAAAGTTGAATCACTGCTGGACAAAATGTTAAGACGTTGGAAGAATTTTTGGACCAGAGGACTTGCGAGAGCGGAGAGTGGTTTTATGGGAGACGGTAGCTTCGGTTCGGTGTACCGAGGATAGAATGGATTGCTTGGTACATGGTGTAATGGTTATTTTGTTGGTAACAGTGATTTACTCGGAAATACTGAAGATTGAAATGTGGTTTGAATTAAAAGTATTGAAAGCGAGGGAGCTACAATTTTGAAGGTTTCACGGATTACTCTTTTTACGAATCCATATAAATCTCGTATCCATATTATTCGTATCAATGTTCATAAATCCTCGTATTATTTATAATACACAAATTCCAGATATTATACAAACTTTACAAACTTCAAAACACTTGACTAACATCCGTCGAACGTGTAACGACTCGAAAACGAAATATCAATCTCGCTAAAAGCAATCCCCCTTGGGCTAGATAAACGTGAAACACGTCAAAAATAATGAATTCATAAATCACGCTCGAAGAGCACGGGGAACAAAGGGAAAGTGGGGGATTAAACGAGAAAAGTCGAAAGTTCCTTTAATTACGTAAATCCGAAAGCCGTGGAACGTTTTCCCGCGTTCGTCGGGGTTGACGGGAACATCGTTCAAGCGAGGGACGTGAAGAAAGGCGGTAAAATTCGTTTTGGGATTCATTATCGGCGCCCGCGTCGCGTCGCGTCGCGTCGACTGCGTCCCGGCGAGGACAAAGAGATTTACAAAGTAACACGACGAGACAAGTTGTTTAAGTTGTTTGGTACGTTGACGTCGTTCCTCGTTATTAGTTGCCGCCACTCGCCGGAAGGCGGTGGCGGGTCGGGACTCTTTTTGAAAGTGCGTCGCGGGCACGTAGGAGTTGTGATTAACTCGAGAACTTTCGGTCTAATAACCTGCGACACAGGGCTCACGATTTACGAGCGCGGTTGCGGCTTCGCGGCGAACGCTCCCTAGAAAACTGTTTCCGTTCGGCATAAATTCCGCGCCGGTTTTTATTTCCAGCCAGCGAACTTCGTCGAATTTTCCGGCGGAAAATTTCGAAAACTTTTTCCGCGCGACCTTTCCCGACCCCTGCCCCCTGCCCCCTTTTGTCTATTTTTTTATCACTACACGATGAAGAGATATTGTTCCTTGCTCGGCGGTACGCGGCACGGAAACGCTTCGGCGAGAGTTCTCCTGCGATTAACTAGTGGAAAATATTTTTTGCGAAATTCGCCGTGGAGGGATTTTGTTTTGAATGGAAATTTTAATTGAATACAGAGGGGAATGTTCAAAATTCCGCTTTGTTCTCGGGATTTTCATGAAGCGGCAGTGAGAGGAAGAAGTGCTTTTCAGGGAATGTAAATAGAAATTGCACTTGGAAATCTACGCTCTGAAATTGCATCGTTCATCATTGCTTTTGATGAAAACAGGACACAGTATAACATAATATACACGGTAATTTGCAAATTCTATAGAGGTCTATCGCTGTCATTTCTATATCAACTTTCATACTTTCCAAACTCCTCGCAAGATCCCAAATAACCAACCTTAAGTCATCACAATTATCCATTCCACAAATCTTAAACATCAAACACCCTAAATTCCAATTCCCTTCCTCCGTAACTAACTCCAAACCTTCGTTTCCCTGTAATAAACATACTTAATACCATCCATTTCGATTGATCTAATTTTAACCGATCACCCACCTGTCCTAAGACTCCGAAAGAACACCGAACGAGTCGCTGAAATGCAACTCTCATCCACGGGACGACGTTATTCGCTTAACCAGTTAACTGTGGAATTTAGTTGGAAAAACCTCTCATTCTGCGCGCAATAAAATCGAAAAATGGGGCGTGTTCTCGTCGAACGCAGGAGGAATGCACGTAGAGTATATTTTAATGAAAGATCAAAGCGAAACAAAGAAGAATTACATGTTTATGTGAAAAAATCAAGAATTCATCGCTGAAAGAATTAGTATCATGTTAAGCTTTAGGATGTCGTGTATACACGTCAAACACAGTTAACTGGTTAACACTTTACCAGTCGATTCAGATTCTACTACTTGCCAACGGTGATATTTACGCAATTGCTCGCAACATAGTCAGTTGTAATGACATGTCTACCTTACAAACGTCGATATAAAGCATCATCGCTGGCGAAAATAAGTCACGTGAGCGTGACAGCGCCTAGCAATGTGTTAACGCTCGCGAAATATCCGCGGCGGAGTAACTCTCCCCGCCGCCATGTTGTATTTCAGCGGTTCGGGGTCCACATATCCTCGTGCAGCGTCGGTTGGGCCGGCGAACAGACGGAAGCATTTTTTCGCGGCGCGGTAAAATATTCAAGAGCACGAACTTCGCTAATAACACGGGACCCCGGAGTTTTATGAGCAACAAGAGAAGTGCCCGCCGCTGGAAACTTCAGCGTTTTCTTGGTCGCCCGTCCCGAACCGGGAGGAATTATTATTGAGGGGACATCGTCGGCGTCTCTTCCGGCGGAAGTTTCGGAAAAATTGCTCGGGGAAACGAGGACAGACGTGTTCCCGTGAATTCCGGCGTGTTAACGCGGTTTTCGCGCACAGAGGCCCACGTGATCCATATTTTTTGCATCCTTCGTTCTCGGCGGATAATGACCGAAAACGGATGAGCATTTTCGCGTGAAATACGCCGGGTCTGGTGGCAATCGAATAAAGTTTCCACGCCGGCAGCAATGAGCGAAAAATGCGGAGTAGAATTTTTCACGCGAATTTCTGATGCGGAGCTGTGGAAACCGCGTTTGACAATTTGGATGGTTTTCCGGTGGTTTACATAATGTTTCGCATCTGCCCGGCAGTGGCTACTTCTACTTGTTTAATGTAGTTTTTTAACGTTGCATTATTGCTTGGGGAAAGTGCACAGGAATTGAGATTGTGTGATTGTAGTGGAGGAAATAGTGTTGAGCAAGTAGAATTAGTGTTTTTCAGTTTGTAGACTAGGAATTTTGAAACTGGAGCTTCGGGAGTAGTTTTAGTTTGCTTTTTGAGTTATTATTACTCGTAGAATGATGAAAATGTCTACGTTCGTGTAGTTCGGAATGAAGATCGAATGAAATTGTTTGGAAATCGACGTCGCACTGAATAATTCAATGTATTTCAAGTGCGAACACAAGAAATACTCTGTCCGTGTAAAAAGTAGTTCCACGCGTGTGATGTCACAGTAGGCCACTAAGGGGTGGCGAGATTTATTCTTATTACATCCACTGGAAACGAGGAGACGCATAAAATATCATGGATACCGCGCGGACAAGTATAACCTATCAAGTTCCCGACTGCGGAAAATAAAACAGAACCTTACTGCCCTTAAATTTATGGATTTCAATTTATTTAACGTATAAGTCTCCGTTAAAATAACCTTAAACCTCTGAGAATGATACCCTAAATCACTCGCTGTATAAATTCCATAGCTCCCAATTCGACGAAATTTCATGGAATAAAATATAAAGGAAAAAATGCTTTAGCAATTCGTTCTGATTCATTAAAATATTCCTAAATGATTCCTCGGTGTTTAACGAGTAAGATTACTGTCTATTTGGAGGAATCTTTGGCAATTCGCGGTAGTATTCGTAAATAACGTCCTATTGAAGGAAAGGAAGTCTGCGAAAGGCGTCTTAAAAAGTTTCCGTGAAGAATGCCGCGGGAGAACCATAAATGTCTGAGAAGGGATGGAAAATTTACGCGTATACTCGCCATCAGGGATGGTTTTGAATATCAAGCACGTTGCCTGCTGGATACCTACAGCGCCGGGACTGTTCCATAGTTGTTTGAATATACTGTATCCACCGACACCCTTATTCTTCCATTGGAACCAGAGCCGCAGTACCAGCCCTAAATCAAAAGGCTTTGACACTTTATTTCATGCACTTACCGCTATCATTTCTCTCTTGTCTTCGACCAAATTCTATCATTCCCATAGGGAACTAACATTACATTAAAATAAAGGAAATATCTTCTGCGTTTCAGATATTTCGTAATATCGACTAATTTTTGTATCAACCTGAAGTATCATTTATATTACCACAAATGTTCTAATAACATTGTTATTGAAGAAATTCTTCGAATGAATATAGAAACGAATTTTTTACAATGTTTTACTCGGAAAGTACCAGGAGGAGAATTTTTGTATCAACCTGAAGCATCATTTATAATTCGTTTCCACAAGCTTCCAGTAATCTTCTGTTTCGTTATCGTACACTCGAACGCTCAATCTCGACTAGCCTGATAAATGATCTATTTATCTGTCTTCGTTCCTACGTATTGCTTAGCGCCGCGAAACTTTCCCGCGAACTTCCAACAAAGTGAAATAGGAAGATTGAGAAATATGAGGCCGAATAACCGCTCGAGGGGGGGGGGGGGGGGGAGATCCTGAGTTTCGTTGTGTCAACTTATGATTACTTATACTTGTAGCAGCTCGTACACAGTGATACCACGCGTTTACCTCGAAACGAGTAACGATGAGTTTCTTTCGTTTCTCGTCGCCCTTATCTACCTATCCGCGTTCTAGCAACATTCTCATATATCCATACAATCTTCACAAATATCTACAAACATTTTAAGTACACAATAACACATAAAACTTACAACAAACATCGAGAGAGAGAGAGAGAGAGAGAGAGAGAGAGAGAGAGAGAGAGAGAGAGAGAGAGAGAGAGAGAGAGAGAGAGAGAGAGAGAGAGAGATTGCTATGTGAAGTATTTAAATAAAACAGCTTTGTTGCTTAATTTATCAGTGAATTATCGTTAAATTAGTTTCAAACGATGTCGTCTGTATCTCGTCGAATATTGAAAACTTCCAGTGAAGTTTTCGAGTGCAAAGGGTGATGAATAAATACAGATTCACCCAAAAAACAATCCTTGAACACCCACGAATCGCAATTCGAAACTCGTCCGAAAGCATCCATCCCCTCAACTCAACCATCTCTGCTCCTACTCAGAGCCCGCATAAAACCATCGTCGAAATAATTCCATAAAGCTCCGGCTTCAATGGGAATTCGGGTCGCCGCTGAGGTCAGCTTCCTTTAGACTGAGGAATCGCAAATCACCCGACGCGAAGAAGAAGGAGAAGAAGAGATGCTGCGGCAGAAGAAGAAGACGAAGAAGAAGAAAAAGGAGGAGATCATTCTCAGTGGTTCGCGATCCGAGGAGTTCGCGATTCAATGCCCGGCAGCCAAGGTAAAAAATGGAAAGTTGACAAGCCGCGGGGTCACGCTGCTGCTCCAGACATTCTGCCGCTGTCACATTCAATTTGAATAAACTATCCCCTCCGCTGTGCCCCTCGCCGACCGAGAGGACGCCCGATGGAGGGGATGGCAGGCCGTCGCCACTTCTTCGAACTTTATTCAAATGGAGCTTCATATTCGCTTCTTCTTGTGGCCAGGCACCTTTTGTTCGTTGCCCTGTCCCACCTTTGTTCGGAGTTTCACGGAGACACGCGCGACCGACCGCCGGGAAAGAGATCAAGAATTTCTTGGAGACCGTCCCGCAGTTTCGCGGAGGACGGTTAAGGGCAAGGGTTCAACGAGACTGTTAAAATTTTCAATTACTTGTGAAACGAGCGCAATTTCGGGACTATTATCTTCCCGGGAAGCTGAAGTTTCCGGTTCATACACTTCCGC
Source organism: Nomia melanderi (assembly GCF_051020985.1). Classification (NCBI taxonomy): domain Eukaryota; kingdom Metazoa; phylum Arthropoda; class Insecta; order Hymenoptera; family Halictidae; genus Nomia; species Nomia melanderi. Next base: position 292,154 of record NC_135012.1, read on the forward strand.
CTAATTAGGGAAGTTGAATTTTTTCGACGAAAGTTCTGCTCGAACGGGAACGTCTATTCTAGTCTGGAGAAGCTGTAACTGAGTTTGTGGAAGTGTAGAGGAAGTTAGGTGATCACAGCTTTGTCTTTTGTATTTATTCTTCTCTTTTCGAATATCGGTAATTTAGAAGATACTCCCAATGTTCATGTTTTACTCTGTTCTCTAATCTAATTCAGAACTTTCATTAATCACGTGGAAGTAATGATTAAAAACTGTATTCTTACAGAATAGTGAAATTATTGAAGTACCGATGTAAACTTGAGCGAGGAGAATTATTTGAAAGTTGAATACTTTGACTGACTTTTATTTATAAAAATTATTTTTATATCGTAACTCTTTATTTCGTAACCCGACATCCAAGAATCCGCCTCTATATTCCTTCCCGTTTTCTTTCTCGTTCGGAGAAGTTTCTAATGGCTGTGTAATCATTCGGAAGACTCTTTGACCCTCCGGGTCGAGAGTTTTATTCGCCGCGGATGGGTTTCACGAGGAGCGGTTTCGTTAGAGGGGAAGACATGTTTTCCGCCGAGGTTCAAAGCGAACGCGGCCTCGATGAAATATCGCGACGCCGCGCGTTTCCTTGGTGTTTTATTGGAAGACAGCGGCGGCGTTTCAGCGATACGGAGGAAGGAATCGAGTCATTGAGTCCCGAGCTCGAATGTAATACTCCAGACTGGAGCTATCGAGCGTGTACCTGAATGATTTTGATTTGTGAGATTTGTGCAGCCGAGACTTTCTTTTCAGCAGAAATTCCCTTTTCTGTCAACACTAATAACCATTAACACAGAAGTGAAATATAAGAGACAATTTGTAAAATATATATTAATTCTTCTGCGGATACAAATAATAAAAAAGAGTTTAAATATAAATAAAGGATTTTTCGGAAATTTTAATACTCGCGAAGAATCGATAATAATTCCTCGAAGAATATAAGTTCAATAATTTCTTGATAACCTTTGATCAAGGAACGCGATAGAAAGACGATAAAAATGTTTGTATATATCTAAAGTATTTTTTACTTTGTTCCCGAGAGCGCAAAGTAAATGAAAAACTCCGGAGAACCGTGGAATGTTCGCGTTGTCAGTCCGCTTAGACAATTTCGAGCGTATCCGCGCGCCTGCAAATTAACCAAATATCTACGGCGGTTTAATGAACGTCGGGATTTAACGAACGCGATTGCCTGGTGGCTACATCGAACGTGCTCCTCCAGCAATTCCGGCCGCACTTCAGTAACACGATTACTTTCATAATCACGATCGCGGGCCCGATATTGCGTTCGCACGCAGAATTTTAATTGAAACCGCGCCCGCCGCCGGTCGTTCCCCGTTCAGTTCCCAAAAATCCCGGTCTCGCACGATCTGCGTCTGCGTGCAGGATGTTTGCATGTTTACCGTGGCTTTTAATCCTTTGGCTACTAAAAACGCTTGAAAAATTTAGCCTCCGATTACTGTCGGTGCCTATAGGCGGTCGTAAAATGTTACTGATAATGATTGCAGCGAAGCTCGCTTAAATCTGACGTAAACTCTAATTAAACAATTATTTTAGATTAGTTTCATTTATTTCAATGCAGTGTCTCGATGATTTCAGTATAATTTCTTAGAAATACGTTGATGCAACATTCTGCCATATCCAAAGGGTTAATCTCGAAAATTCGATGACTATCGCGGCCTCGTTCGATCGGGAATCGGTTTTCCCGAGGGAACAGCTCTGAAAGAAAAATCTGGCAAAGACAGCTATATTTGTCTAACGATATGAGTTTAACGAGAGCGATCTCGGCGGCTATTATCCGAACACGTTCAGAGTTTCAATGAAATTCTGAGTTTCTACCTGTGCATTGATAGGTGCACTTCGTGCGTTTCCCTCCATTTGATAGATACATTGTTTGTTGAGATTATCCGTGCTCTCCTCTTTATAGTATCAAAGTGGAATTACTTTATTCTGCTCTAATTCAAATGTCATGTTCTTGAATGCACTTAAAAGATAGAAACTATCATTTTTCTATATTTTATCTTACATTACATTAAAATCTACATACTAATGGGACCGTTAATCACATTAATGAATTACAGAAGAGATTACAAATGAGAATATACTTGCATCAAATCATTAGTCATTCATTTAACCAGAATACGTCTCGCGCAAGGAAATATTAAAAGGGAATTTAATTAAATCACAAACTTAATTCCAACACGAAACAGGAAGGGTCGTTGTTGACCCAACCGCATGAGCGTAAACAGTTTGCAAACCGTCCGAGGAGCCCTAACATTATCAATCACCGCGCTACCAAATGAAATGTTCACAAAATTACCAATATTTCCCTTTAATTTGCGCCGGTCCGCGGCGTGTGAGGTCGGAACGACCGGTTCCCGGCGGTCGCCTGTAATTTTGTCAGCGGCGCTTTAAAAGATAATAAATCGTTTCCCATCGACTCGGCCGGATATTTCGATTACGAAATAACAGGAAACAACGGTGGCGCGGCTCGGGAGCGACAGAGAGAGGACTCGCGAGTCGTGTAATGAAATATCGAAACCTACGTCAAATATTGACGCGGCCGAAATCAAGTTTGCAATTCACTTTGTTTGACAGGATTCATTGTGACGGCCCTGAAAAACCGTGGGACGCCGTGCCGGCCTGAATTCGGCTGAATGCCGACGCGAGTGGAAGGGAGTAGTCGGCTGGGACGAGAGGAGAAAAAAAAAGGGAACGAATTGTTTCATGCCCGCTAAAAGTTTCCGGCCGAGAATTCAATTAATTTTCGTCCGGTTTCCTCCGGGCCGAAGAGGTCACCGCGCCTCCCCGACCCTCGATCTTCCCCGAAGCGGGCCAGAAACATGTTTCCACTTCCCTCGCTCTCGGCAAGTTTCTTTTTCGGACGTTCCCGGCTCTTTTGTGTTAACTCTCGTTTTATATTCATTGCGCAACATGTTCTGTGAATATTGTTTGAGTTCTCTGAATGAGAACGAATTTTATTGTGGAATCCTTGGCAGAGATGTGAAGCACTGACTGGCTTTGTATGATTTATGATCTGTGTTACGAGTGTTTTAATGGGTACGATTCCTGCGTAAAAACTGGGGAGCATAGTTTTAATGTGCGTACCACTGAATGGATGAATAAGGCATGAGGAATTGCGAAGCGATGATTAATATCGAAGGAAGATTGTATTGAAGTTTCTATTCGTTAAGGGATGGTGAGGAACTTTCACTGGGCATTCCGTTGAAGTAAATAGGAAATGCGATAAATTCTAAGTTTAAATATTTGTAATAGTCATCGAAGTGTATATAGATTTTATGGAAATATAATAAACGATGTAGAAATAAAGAATCAAGATGATGAATGCGATACGTTCATAGTGGACTGCATTGTTATCGAGTTAGACGAGTACTATTTCGATTCTAGGATCATTTAGTATGCACATTATGAAGTTAGGGCAACAGATAAATTGAAGTTTCCTCGTTCGAAAGTACACTCTATTTGCAAAGTACAACTTGGTCTGCTTTATACCGATCGCGAGTACGAGCGGAGCAGTTCTCAGGTAGTTTGGTCTGCGAGTTCGGTCGCAACTTCGATATCTAGTTTGTTGAAGTTCAACGCGAACGCAGTCTTCAATTTTTAATGCATCTTCGAATTCGTGAATGGCACCGCCGCCACTGGAGCGGGTAAAACGCGTTCCTATGGAATGAAATCATTTCCGCTAAGCAATATCGAGTTCCCGATGCCGCGGATCATGTGCGGGGATATTGGAAATTGAAAATGGAAACGTTAATGAGGACTCACGTTCGCTGGAGTTTTAGAAACCCTCGTGATATAAACATAAATGTTTCCTTAAATATTCTTTTGAAACTAACAAAACATGTTCTTCAAAGAACTCCACTAATTAGAAATGAAACTTCGTTAACAATAGAAATTCTTTTCAACGGGAATATTTTCCAGCTGCATATTGGATATGGATATTTTCTTCCTCGAATTTCCAAGAAATGAAATATTCGAAAACCTCGCCTAATATATTTCGAAACAGAAAAAGAATCAGAAAAAGATCAATGACCACTGAAACCATTAATAAAGGTATCACACTTTTCAGTTGCCGATCAGAACGTCATCCATTAATTAGAATTAATCAAATTCACCTGAAAAAGTAACGATCGATCCATCGCCTGAAGTACTCGAAAAGATTCCTGATTAATCAAACGTGGAAAACGTATCACCAGCAGAAAAATACTGGGAATTACGAGGCTTTAATTAGTCGAAGATTCTACCCCAGAATCCTATCAATTAAATAAAAACTGTAGAACTGTATCAAACAGACAATTTACGAAATGCCTCGGCAGTCTCGCCGTCGAGGCAAAGAGGAGCGTGGTTCCGCGAGCAAGAAAATAATCCCGGGGTTTATTAAACATTTTTAATTTGATAACATTGCTTTCTGTGATAACAGAGTCGGTGCTCCGCGCGTTGCGTTACACGGGATAGCGGGACGATATTCGCAAAGGGGTAGAATAACGAGAGAAAAAAGGAGACGGCCCGGAAATTCATGTTGCCGGGAAGAAAGGGAGCATGTGACGGTCGGAAAATGGTGGAAAACAGGAACGAGAATTTCGCCGGCGCGGCGCGATATACGGCTAATGAATGTAGTTACTGCCCGGAAAAGTAATTTTAATATGTCGTATCGGTAATTTCCATCGCCGCCGGGGTGCAGTAAACCGTGCTAATAGTTTCCAGTTGTCGGACCGGCCGGCTGTACATCCGGTTAATTAATTTCCGTCTACGTTCCGCGTTAAACAATGCTCGACATTTTATTGAAAAATTCCCTGCGATTACCGCGGTCACGATTGTTCTATTATCGCCGACATATCCGTTTCACGGGTTTTTAACGAATATATTTTAACTGCGCATGATTCATTCGATTTTCCTTTTGTCCGCTGATGATTGTTATTTATTGCGATCGCACGGCGCACTCCGGGGATTTCGGAATTATGGAATTTAGAATCGCGCGAAGTTATTCATTTTATAAGTTTAAATGGTTTCCCCTCATTTGTTGAAATAACTCTTCTGAACTGTAATCGGATAGAAATATAATGAAGCGAAGTATTGATAAGAAAATCACGCGGCAGAAGGGAAATTGTTTCCCGAAACGCAGGGATTTTCGTTTCATTAAAAATTTCGTATACGATTCGCAGTGGAGGGAAGCGAAAGCTTCATTTAATAGAAATGTTTATTTAATTAAAACTGTCATTTACGAATTGCATTTGGCGATGGGAAGGTTTTAATTTCATAAAGATTTTTATTCAAACAGCAATGCTTCGATCAGAAATGAAAATTGAGTCTTCAGAGAGAAATAGTATTGCATTTTATTTTCTTAACGAGTTTATTGGCGACAATAATCCTAGTAAATAATAATAATAATTCTGTACCAGATCCAATAACTATGTTAGAGCAAAAGGATCTCGACCATAGGAACCTCTGTAAATGATTTCATTGAAACAGTTTTAATAAAATCTGCCGCGAAACGTTCGCCGGTTTCTCGGCTTATTTCTTCCAGCGACAAACAGGAAGAAAGTTCTAATTGAAGAAAATGACAAAGAAAAACTCGACGCTGGACGCGGCGGGACAGATAAAAGATTGTGTGCGCTGAAAGCTCTGATTTAACAAATTAAGAAGATTTGATTTGATTCTTTTTTCTCCTCGTCTTTGGGATTGGAGAACAGTGGCGCGAGCAAACTTTATCGGATGTAATAAGGGAAGAAAATAAAGGGACGCACCTTTTCCGCCGGGGACATAAAGAATGTAACAAACAAGAGAATATTGTCTGTTCTTTGGAAACGTCATAATTAATTTTATGTGCGAGCCGGGGGACTGAAATTAAACCATATACTGTCTCGAAGATTCAAATAATTCATGAAACAACGCAATGCAATACATTCAAAAGATAGAAATTAATCTATTAAAAAACTGAATCAGTAAAATTACAATCTAACTCATTTAACTAATTAACTCCTCCAAGTTCATGCAAAAGTTCCAAAATACAATGGAATACAGCACCGAATAAAAGCAAGATTAAAAATATAATTCCCCCAAGCACAAAGTAAATACAATTTCCTATTTATTCAACCCCACAAGTGTCTCAATAATCAAACCACCATAGTGACATCATCTCATCCAAAAATTTCGATCTGATTAGATCCATAATTCCATCCCACGTGTCTTCCCATCAGTTTCCAGTGCAAGAAAGTTTTCCGTCGCCGCCGTCGTGCGAGAAAATTCCGGCGATAATTCCGACCCGTTAATTATTAACGTTAATTAGCGGGCGTGTTCCTGTTTGTCCCGCAGGCACATTAAATTTGCACTTCATTAGAGCAGTTACATATTAATTCGGAAAGTTCGGCGCAACCGGCCGCCCGGTATAATTTTCATAAATCAGATAGGGGTGGGGGTGGGGGCGCGCACTCTTAACCAGATCGGAAACAATTCCCGCTATTCCGGGCCGTCGAGCCAACCGGAAACCGGCCAGCAGGACCCGCCGGCTCCGTTACGCGACTTCGGCCCGAACTTCCCCACGATTTCCGTTCGAATTCCACTTTAACTTTAATTTCCATTTTGGCCGCAGTTTCGGCTCCTGCGATTAATGTAAATTCTCCCTAGGTAGCTCGCTTCCGGCTTTCGCCGTCTAATTCCGGCTAATTTTATCCGCGCGGGATTCATGGGACCGGATAACGCGCTCTAACGCATCTCAAACGAATGTTTATGCAATTTTACGTTCGTTCCCGTGGGAATAGTCTACGGAAAATTGAAATTTAATGAAACTCTCGGTATCAATCGGTTTTGATGGATTGTAGATAGACTGTGGATTTTCATTTGTAACGGAACTAATAGACTGGATAGGATACAGTAACAATTAATGGAATCCTTTGATTTTTAGATAGCACTGGATTTACAGAACCCGTCAATTTGCCGGATATCGAATTTTTCCAACGTCATTCAGTAACAGTTTTAATCTTGATTTTTGCGAACACATCGCAATACTCCGGGATCAAAGCTATAATTTCCGATCTATGTAAACTAACAAGCTTTCTAGGAACAATAGAAGGCGTAGAATATTCAATGTTCTATAAAAGAGAACCTCTAGTTGATTCTTCGATACTGAACATTCGCGCGAATACAACCGAATCCGTATGAAATTCTATGAAACGTTACTTGTCAATCGAGGTAGTTTGAAACGCTCAGGAAAAATGAACGCGGAAAAATCCGCAGTTCGGTTACAGGGGGATACGCGTATCCGTTTAGGGCTTTGTCGAAGACCGCATTGGTTTTCAGGTCGGTATTCGTTAATTAGAGGTATCGCGTGTTTGTGGGCGTCCACCGGGACACGCGAACAGCGCGGCGGAAAGGGAGGGAAAGGGGGCAGGACAAGAGGGTTGAAAAGGGTGGACGCGCGCCGCTGGAGCCGGCTCGTTTGTTGTCCTCGAATTGGCCGACAGTGGCCGAAACAACATCGCTCAAACACCATTATCCAGTCGGCCAAGGCACGGCTGAAATAACGAGGCGACGCCGCGCCAATGGCGGATCTCGTTCGTTTTCGTTTCGAGCGGCGCTCTCCGCGTTTAACGCTCGTCCCGGCCGCGCTCGACGGCTCGCGGGCGAATTTGTCAAACCGAGCAACCATTCGTTGCGGATAATACTATTATCCGCTTCGTCGCGGCTCCGCGAGGAATTATTTCTTGCCTTTCCTTTGACACTCGAGATGTACCGAGTGAAGTATCCCGACTTTCACAGATGATTCTGTGGCAGATTAACAATAGAACTACCGTACCAGTCAAAATGACTTTCGATTCTTTAGTTTAGCAATTATTGATGTCTTCGAAGCATTGAATATTCGAAATGATTTTGAAAATAGTTTCACTTGAGCACTATAATGTATGCCCGAAGAAACTGAGAATAATCTATTGTTACAATTTTAATAGGAATTGCATATTAATCGTATTAAATGCTCGGTAGTTCTAGTTAACTCTTTGAGGCACAGGATTTTAAAGATCGGGACGGGCAAATTGATCTATTTTTGTTTAAAAGGAGTGATTAGGTTATTTAGCGTGTCGAAAGTTGTACATTGGTTTGTTGAGTTAGAGGATGGAGTATGAATTTGATCGTTTTGTAGTAGAGATCGTATTGTGGGAATTGCGAATGAATAGTATTAGAATTGATTGATGTCTATGTTAATTTGTATTGTAGGGTAATGGAAGCTTGAATGTATGAATATTATCAGGTTATTGATGGGACGATGTAAGTTTCCGCGATGGTGGAGTGAACACGAGATTGAACGAGGAAAAATGTGATTGCTCATTGGTAGATGCGAAAGCAGCCATTCGAGAACAATATGGCGGGTGGAGGATAATCCGTGTCGTGCTTTTGCGCGAGCAGAATGCGCAATCACCATGATTAACGCATGTCGTAGAACGAGAATCGCCTGCATTGTCGAACAATGCTGTGCGAATTAATGAGGACACGCAAACGAAGGTTGTCAGTCACTGGCGCGGAACTATGATCTCTGATCGACGAGGGAGGATTCTGATGCATCGGGCTTGTTTGACTGGATCGCTGCGAGAACGAGCCACTTTGCATGTCCTATCACGAACGTCATCAACGTTACGCTTTGTAAAAACGGGAAGCTGACTCGTGTCATTTCTATTCGTCGTCGAAATAATTTACCTTATCGTATCATTTCGAACTATGAAAATACAAATGTTTATTCAATCTCCAATCTTTAATTTCAAATGACCAAATTATTAGTAACTTAGTCTTCTAATAAATAGTCGCAATACATTAGTAATGATTTAAAAATTTAGTTCTCTATTGTAATATTCATTATAAAAGTTTCTATCGCGAATCTCTAGCACTGAAACTACCGAGCAGTTCAATTGACTTTAAAATTTCGCTACAGAAACTTCAAGAGTGCATCTGTTCAGAGTTTAATTGATTTACAATTCAATTTGCGTAGTGCTAAATGAACTTCTTTAATAATTCCTCAGAGAAACATTTGTTACCTTCCTAATAATTGCAAAAAGAAGACATCAGGCTTGGGTAATTTGACCCGTCTGGTAGTTTTAGTGTTAATACCATGGAATTTTCTTTGCGCGATGTTTGTGAATTTCCTAGAATATTATCAACGACTAATCATGTTGAATATTGTAGTCGTTATCGCAGGGTACTCTTTATAAGACGCGTGACGTTTAACGCGGAACGGTGTCGATGACGGATAGAAATAAAACGTTTAATATCCCCGAATTCCTGGCGACATTTCTTGCGAGAATCTGGGTCTCTCCTCTCCAACGGCCAGCTGTTCTTGTCAGTCAAGGGGTGTAACTTCAAGTATGACGCCGAGGAGCCTGAAGAAGTACATTCCACGTAATAATAACGACGTCGTTAGCTGAACCTTTCCTTTCTTTCGGTGACCCCGCGTACCTCGGCAGCGATTTTCGCGACACAGGCTCTCGTCAGCGAGTCAATAGGTCCATTAATAATTAAAGACGCCCAAACGTTGAACTGGATTCGATTAAAAAGGTTTCTTCTCGATATTGTATACTCTGAATGAATATATTAATATGTAACGAATATTAATCAATCGATGCTCAGTTATAACATTTTTCGCATATCATTATCGAAATTCTTTCACGCCGCCATTGAAAACGCCCATTCCCGAGCTCACAAAAGATACCCAGGCCGACGGGAATTCATTCGTGCGCTTCCATTTCATTTTCCAATTGAATACAAAAAGCACCGTTCGGCGTACAATATTTTAATGCGTGAAAATCACTCGAGTCGAGCACGCGTTACTGAAGAACGGTAGAACGTGTTTCCCTTTGAAATCGAGGATATTAAAAACATGGAATTTCTGGTACGTAAATATTATTCCAAGGATAATTTTAAATTCGTTCATAAAAGAAGAAACATCAAATTTCAAACACAAGGTAAACCGTACAAAAAAGAATAAAATAACACACAAGGCAAAGTAATATTAAATCATTCTTAAATCTTCAGCAATCTCCTTGAATCTTTTAACAAAATGATTCTCAAAAGATTCCAATATACATAATCTTTACATAAATCTCCCTTATCTCTACGCACGATATTTAATTCCAGAGACGGCTTTTACCACTATCATCATAATATTCCCAATTAACACGTTCTACAAATTTCTTTCCTCCTATCTACCTCACAGTATTTCTCCGCCGTAAACTTGGAACACTCCCGTTAAAGGTTAATTGAATGTTCAGTAATTAATTATCCACATTGTTCCACAACACGCCAAACAATTCCAAGATCCCAATTAATTCTCTGTGGTATTCATCTTGTCGAGTGTCGGCGCACGGGGTCACCGATCACGAAAAGAAATCGGCGTGGCGTCGATATCTCTCAGGAGCGAGGATGATTTATCCGGCGCCTCGATCGTGTCCCGATTTATCATTGGCTCGCAGGAATTAATTCGAGATAGTATCGCGGTATCGACGGCTAGATTTGTATGATGCCCGGGCACGTTGTTGCGCGCGGCGTGCTCGTATAATTTGTATTCGGCCGGCGACGCCGGGCGCGACGATAGCGGCAATGGTAACGGGGCTCCGAGGCCGTTTCAAAGGTGTCCCAGATAACGTCCGACCCGACCGCCCCCGCGCGCGCCTTCGCACGGCTAACGTTTTACTGCGACGATTCCCGCAATCTAGACGTCACATCGGACCTTCTTATTCGCGGGGCGACGCGATCTAATAAGAGATACCCCAGGTATCTCTCGGCCTCGACTGGATCCGCGCGATCGCGGAACTGCTCATTCGGGGGAATTTCAGTTCCAACGTGTGAAACCCGTTGCACTCGGGTATCGAGATATCGGCTCCTCGCATATGAAACTTCTTTCCCACTCGGGCCAACGAGAATTGTTTCGGGAAGTGCCCTTGCTCGCGTCTTTCGCTTCGGGACAATGGAATGTAAATTGGCGTTCGGAGCTTCATTCGGTGTCGGGAACTTTGATTTCCCTGGTCTTCGGCGATTCTTTCGAGAAATTAGGCTGGGAATGTGGAATGTCTCTGGGGAATGAACTCTGTTTTAGCGAGTATAGAGAATACCTTATTAAGATGGAGCGATTTAAAATAAGGAGAATCTCACATTCTCAGGATATTCTTTCTCTAGCTTTCAAGGAACATTACTAAAAGGAGTACTATCCCAACGAGTGTCCACTTTATTCTTCAAAAAGTAACATCCCACAGACTAATACCAGCACGTACACTAACCCACAAACCTCCCGATTCATAACTCAATTTTCCTCGCGCTCGAATTCGCCAATCCCGCCGCATCCATCGAAACCATGCAACGCACAGCCGAACGTCCGACCGGAAAATCTCGGAACCAGAATGAACCGATTCGCGATTAACCAATTAACACGTCGGCATCGGTTGCACCGCGTTCATTCCCGATTCGTGAAAACTGACGGCCAGCTACGATGTATTCGGCAAACCGGCCGCTGGCTCCAAGCATTCGCTCATACAATTCTTGCTGTGCGGAGCGGCGCGCAGGCATTCGAACGCCCCTCCGTCGCTGCTCGTATCATTCGGCTCGACGCGAACCCTATCTAGCAGCGGCGGGCTGCAGCAGGGCCACGGAATTTAATATTAATACGGTGGTCCGGCGGGGCGGGCCGGGGCAATGGAAGTTGCGTGGGTCGCGCGAGCCCGCTCGAATTTCGAGAATACCGGCCGTGATATCGAGTGACCGATCCAATTTCTGCCGGACGACAACGACAACAACCACAACCATCTTCGAGCGGCACGGTTCCTGGAGGAATTCCCGCGTTCCTGCGTCTCTGACCGTGACGTTGCCAACGTCCGCGGCTTTTATTCGTCGGCGTCAGCGGTGGGTCGGTTTGGCTAAGGGAAATGAGGATTTTCAACCGTTTGCTGGAAGGGAGATATGCCCTCGTTAGAGGAGATCGTGTTCGAGGGGTGTTAGCGGTTTGTGGATGAAGGCTGCTTAGAGTACATAGAACTTGCGTATGAAGCTGAATTGTGTATCGAACGGTTGAGGAATGGAGGAAAAGGAAAATATGCATTGATCTATTGGCGATTAATTAATTTATTCGCTTGGAATTCGTTTGATTTGTCGATTGTTTGATGGGATGTGCTTATGCTTTGTAGACAGGTGTATATTTGATTTTTGGTGTAAGGAAACTGTGAAGTCTTTCGTACAGCAATAAAGTACGCGAAGGATGGGAGAAGCTTGTCGGAGAAAATAGAGGATCCATGCTCCATGAAGTTTCGGTTAATAAAGAGACCATCGTGGTCGAGCTTCACCGATCGAAGAGAACTTGTTAACCGTTTAATGTAACAGTATAGGATAATGAAGCCAGTCCATTCGTCCATCTCAAAAATACCGTAACAAGAGGCAAACCAAAGTTCATCTGGCTCTAAACATGAGGTGCCAATGTTGCTTCGAGTTCACTGGTACGGCAAACTTAAACGAAATTGTATACGTAGAACACAGAATTATTCGACCGAAACTGGCAAGAACCATGAAAAAGAGAATCGCGCGACTCGTAAGGCGAAATATCGCATGACGCGAGCCCCGTTGACACGCGACGGCCATTAAGGAGTTCTAAAAGGGCGCGTTTTAAGAAAGAATATTCATTATTCCGATGCTCGCTCGTTCGGGTACGGTGAATTTGTTTTTTTCTGGAACGAGCGCCCCTCTTATCGCGCATCTGTCACGAAAATGAGCGGGGCCGGTGGCAAACAAAGCTACAAAGAGCTCGCTAAACAAACGATGGCAGACGAGGAAAAAGGAAAGGGGACAAAAGCTACGAAGGCACTCGCGCCCGGCGTTAAGATAGCGAGTACCATAGACAGCGAAGAACAGGGAGGGGCTGAAAGGGTGACAAAAATAAAAGGGACGAGCGAGAATGACAGTGCGGTCCGAGCGAGCTTTCTCTTGCTCCGTGCTCGCCGTGGTCATGATATGTTGCGACTGGGTCAAGTTATTTAATCCTGCCAGCATAAACCATGGCAGGCATGCTCGAAATTTATGCGTCGAAACCGTGTGCTGGAATACTCGAGCCGCGTCTGTGTCTATCCGTTCGCACGTGTGTGCGCGTGCACATACGTGCGTGCGTGCGCGGTCGCCCGAAATATTCGCCGGAAAGTACATGATCACGGTCGAACGCGCGGAATCGATAATCGCCGTGAATCCATCATACTCGAAATATGAATGTTATCGAGTACCCTTCGCGATCGAAGATCAGGCATTGTAATCATCTATTAGTCGATAATGATACGGTTAGTGAGATTATTCTCGATCGAGTGGAGACCGGTATACGTTCGGTTATTGGTTTCTGTTGTTTATTGTAACTGGGCTTTGTTAGTTTTGTAGGAATCGGAGGTAGTAAGGAATAGGACCAATTCTTTGTATTTAGAAACAGTACGGGGTAATTAGATTTTCTTGATTCGTGTGGTATATTGGAAAATAAGTGAATTGATGTGTAAATACTCGGAAGAAGTTATTGGTAATTAATGGTACTTAATGAGAATTAATAGGAATTACTATTGCTATTGGGAGGTTTACTAAAGAATCTTTAGTTGTTGATGGAATATTTTCAAGAGATTATGGTTATAAATGGATGCTGGTAGATAGAAGCTAGAAAATGGTCGGAACGAGAGAAGGACTGTTCCACGACTGAAAATCGTATTGCGTCGCGTATGATAATTCCCCGCGAAGTTCATTCATCATCTATCCTGTTTCCAAACTACCGTGAACAGTTCGATTAGCCAAGATTGCGCGAGTTTGACAAGCTATACAGTGTTCTATCACTTCCTCGGGCTCGACTCCTCTTTGCTTGTTCCGACAGGGGGAATCAAGTTTGTCAACTTTGATGCAGAGAACTTTCTTGGGTCCTCGGACGCTTACACGTCCGCGTGTGTAGCGTCTTCGAGATAATTTCCTGCTCGCGTCTCGGCTAATCTATTCTAATTATTCTTCGACGTAACTTTCAGAAAATTATGCCAGAAGGTGTACAATGAAACAGAAACCAAGAATATTTAACTTACATTTGTAATTATTTTATAATTCATGCTTGAAACCTGTATTTCATTATACGAAAAATTCCTAGCGACTTCAAAGATTCTTGAAAATCTCGTACTTATATAATAATTTCGATAAAAATCAATAATAAGCAGAATTTTGGATATATAGTATTTAATAAAATAATTTGGAACGATAATAGAATATCCGTTTCAATAATCACTGTGACAGTGACAACGAAAGAGAGGAAATAGAAATAGAAATGTTTTCAGGTTTGCAAAGTTAATCGAGATATAAATACACGTGAAATGAGTGATGCGATCAAACCGACGCTCGGCAAGAATAATTTCACAGTGTGAAAATATAGTTTACCGCCGGAGGATAATAAATTCACGGTGGTATCGCGTTCATAAAGTTCTTTAACAACGCGACACGCTGTCCGTGGGCTTTAAATGCTGTCCGGGTTATCTTCGAAATTAAATTGTCACGAGAAAATACATCGAAGCAGCTGCGCCGCGCCGGCACGATAAAATTTTCAGTGGATGTCTATTGTCAGCCACGTTGACCGCTCTGGGGATAAACTTCGCCGGCCGAAGGGCTCGAAAATTGAGACCCTGCGGGCCAGCCGCGACGCGAAATGTATTAAACGAAACGTAACGCGCCGGTAAATTGCAACTAAAAACTACTGAGGCGGATAGCACCGTGTAATAACCTAAATCCCACAAAGCTCGGTTCAATTTCGCTCGCGAATTACGACTTGTGACGTGCCGCGACAATGTTTGATTACATTTTATTCGGAAAGCGAACGAAACTTCTAATAGGCTGAATAGAAGAAAAAAAGTACGAACTTCGTAAATTCATGGCTTAGAATTTGGAGAATTTATAGTTAAAACAGTTCTTATTCGAAAATTGATAGAACTACTATTTTTGTATATTTATTAAATTAATGTGAGATTTGAAAATGAAAAAGGGAAGAAATAGAATAGGAATACTTTAATTATATTATAATGTTGTATTTTAATAGTATAATAGAATGTTGATAATAAACTGAATATATATTTTTCGGTATACTATAATGTATTATATTTGGTATAATAAGGGTCATTAAACGATCGTTTATAATTAAACGGATGGTAATTAAGATGACATACGCCCGAAGTTTCAAGAGACATCGGGCTTAATGAATTTTACATTGTATTCAATTACGCGCAGGTAAGTCTCGCGGAATTAGAAGAGTAATGAGAATTTTTCTGGCCGGTGTAATGAGTTTCAGCTTTATCAAAAGTTCCGTGGGAATCGAAGAAGAGGGAAGAGGAGCGAGCGCGGAAAAGTCGGAAGAAAAATGTTCGTGCATTGCCCGTGGAAGTTGCGCGCGACTTCAACAAGTTTCACGAGCCAGTAATAATAAAATCATTTCCCGCGTCTTGTCAGACAAACTTTTCAATATTAATCCGGCAAACACACGTTATAAAGCTATATCAAACTCCGTTCAACTGGATTCGACGTCCCGCGCAGCGTTCGAATAAAAATTAATGGAACATTTCCTCGGGAAACTTCGATATCGTTTCTAACGTAGACAGAAGTAGTTTCCGATAAAAGTTTAATAACCTACTGAAGAGACGATCCAATTAAACGTTACATCGTAATTCTACGAAACAATAATTACTATAACTAAACGATTACGAAATACTATAACCAAACGAAATTCTCCATTATGAAAATTAATATCTAATAAATGAATCTCTTGTTACTGTAAAATATAAATCGATTAAATGGTAATAGTTCATGTTCATTTTAAATGAAATATAAGTAGATTAGATTCTGTGACATAATTTAGAACTTACCTGGTTAGATGAACGAAACGGTTTGTATGAGGTAGTTCCCAAAAAGGTTTGCATAAACATTCCCACGGAGCACTTTTGAAACCGACTACGTATATTTAACGTTCCTTATCTACGAACTTATGGAAGAGAGGTGAGTTTATTCCAGGAGCTCGTATCTAACCCAGACCCGAGCAAGTGCTAGCTTTCGGAATTCTTATGGCTGACTCGTGCAGTCCGCTACTACTGCGTCCCACGCTCTGCAGTCTACAGTCCCTGTAACAGTGCACCATTGGAGATGTACAGATAATCCTTAAAACTTGCATTCTCTATGAAATGTGCAAATTGCTTTATTATGCGCGAAATAATCTTGAAAATGTTCCATAGGTTAAACAATAAAACAGGTGCACTACCGTTGCTTCTAGTGTTCACGTAATTAATTATTAGAGTGCGTACTTTTTTCAATAAGAGCACGATGAAATCTATAAAAATTCATTCGTGAACGTGAATGGGAAATATATTACTTGATCTTTTTATTTGAATTTTTCCGCTATTTAATGATACATGAATTGAATAATCTAGACACTTCGACGATGCTTGTGTTGCGAATTGCAAAGAGTATTTCTTGTTTGCTGGCACAATAGTAGTAACCAATATCCGTGTTAATATCGTCGCTTGTAGTCCCTTTCTATTTTTCGCTATTGGTTTTTGCACAATAGAGAATAGAGTGGTGGCTGTCAATTTCACGTCTCCCGCAGTCCCATTGACATTTCTTGGCTATCAGGATCGTGCAGCTGGTGTGCAACACGTGATCGATTTACAGAACGCATAGATATTACATTCTACTTTTCTATCGCCTCGGAACGTTCTATCGAAAATTTCATTATCATAGAATTATACAATCCCTCTTCGTTTAAACGCGAACTCGCAATTACTTCGGCGTACTAAAAGCCACGGTTACGTTAATGAAACTTTGGCAAACCGTTACCGAGTGAAAATTTCAAAACACTTGAAAAAGTTTCCACGTTGAAAACCTCCGGTACCAATTAAACATTGGAAGCTTAATTACCCCTTGAACCGTTAATTGCCGCAACAAAAATGAAACTGAAGCGCGACGTTGCCTTCGAAATGAAAATGCAGATGGCGCGTTCATTCTCTCCGAAACGGAAGCCCCGTGACCTCCACGTTCCCCGGCTAAATTACAATTACTGCTAATTAATTGAGCAATACGTTGAGTAGTCGTGCGGGTACAAAGCGCGGCGCAGTCGAGTCGAGTCGGGAGAAATTCAAAACGACTCTCGATCGAATATTCCGAACTCGTCGCCGCTTTGACGACTGCTGTTCGCCAACTTTCGTTCGTCCGGAGCCCCTGGACCTCGATTTATTTCACCGGCCGCAAACATCGTTGCGGCGAAAACAAGAAAGAGCAAAAAGGAGGGTATCAATCGAAACTTTGTTACGCCTTGACATCAATTATCATTATCGACTCGACCCGATTCCAGCGACTCCATTTTTCCCCCTCGATACAGCCTTCTTTCTACTCGCGATCTTCCCCGCCACTTAATCTGCTAATTGAATGACCTTCCCCTCCGTGGGAACCCTGTATGGACGTAATCAAAGGTGAATGCTAATGATCTGACAGAAATTACGGTGTATGTGTGTCCTAAAGAGCTTAAGTGAGATTGGCAATGAAGAAAATATTCGAGTCGAATTGATTAAACTTCTCGTCTAGAGATCAATTAGCTGCGCAGCGAAGGGATCGTTTGGAATTAGATCGAAGCATGTCTGGGAATAGAGGATAAATGGAAATTTGTCTTGAACATTGGAAGATTGATTTAACATAATTAGATCTGAAACATTTCCATAAGCATAATGGAAATATGAAAATTCACTTGAAAATATCTATAAATGCACCGAAATAAAAAACATGAGTCGTCCTACCTAATTAACAGATCAAAATATATATCTACAATATATCACTACGTAAAACCAAAATAAAAAACATAAATCTACCTAATTAACCCTTTGCACTCCAAAAGTTTTTCACTGGAAGTTTTCAATATTTTCTAATGAGATACAAACCATTTCTTAGACTGAATTAAGAAATCTCACATGCATTGAGGAAGCGAACTATTTTCTTTCAATATTTCGCACATTAATGCATTATTCAAAGTTGAATATTAAATATCAAAATTTACAGTTTCGCTGTGTCAAATCATTTTGTGACTTAGAGGCGGCTCTGGAGTGTAAAGGATTAACAGATGAAAATATATATATTTACAACACCTAACTGTGCAGAGCAATAAGAGAATGCAAAAGCTAATTCGAAAGTCCCAGTGAACACGGCCGACGAATTAACTGCCGTGCCCGGTCGTCGCGTTAATACCATTCCCCGAGGGGATTCCATATCTGTCGGCGGATTGTTCCCGAAGACGCGTGAAATTAGGTCGCACTCGCTAACTAGGACTAATTGATAAACACCGTTCGTCGTTGGCACGCTCGGAAACGAAATCGCTGAATAAGAGAACGCGGCCGCTGACAAGCCGCCGCGCTAATTAAAGCTCTCCCGCGTATAGGAATCCATTCGTCGATACGAGCGAACGGGTTGCGGGGAGGGAAGAAGCGGATTTCTGTTCAAGAAACGAGGAGAGGAATGGTGGCCGCGTGTTCTGTCACGTATCGACTTCTGCCGGCGTTCGAATTACTCCGAGAATTAATTATATTTGTGCCAGCGTATCTTGTACTCGCTATCCGGAAGGCTTCTCAGCCGATACACTTCCGGCAGCTGTTTCATCTATCACTCGATTCGTGTACATTGGCTGTGATGTTTCGATGTGTTAATCAAGAGTTATGAGTATACTCGTTATTTCTGTTTATACCTGTTTTTCTTCATTTTCCACCGGCGGTATTCTTATTTATCAAATGATCCTCGTCCAAACAGTCGAAAATTAAACGAAATTCAAATGATCTGCAATTTTCCGAATTACTGTATCGACTGTTTGCTGTTCAAAATCTTTCGAAAGAGAGTTATGTTTTACAATTTTCTAATTTAAATCCCAATAGTAATGTTTACAATTACGATCAGAATTGTCGTTGTTAAAACCGCCGGAAAACGAGATGCGTGATACGGGTACTTTAATGCGAAAGGACACCGGCGAGTCAGTGTACGTTCCTCCGAAAAACGAAATAAACGGTAACAGAGTTAGGTAGATAAATAAATTACGTAATTATTCAAGGGCTTAAATTCTGAGATTCAGCTCATTTTTTACAATTACGCGGGCGTGTACATCGCGCGTGCGGAGGAGCCGCGTTACGTGGCTCGAATCGGAACGAAGCATAAACTTCGCCACGGTTTGCGACGTTACGTCCAATTGCCGGAACGTATGGCGGCGTTAATTGAAATTTAAATTCGCCGTACGCATTCGCGCCGTTCAAGGGACACGCGCGAAATGAAATATGCATGCTTTTTATGCGCGTTGTAATTTGACAAGCCGAAGTAGCAATCAATTATTGAAATTAATCGCTCGCCGCGGATAAATCCTGTAATCCATCCGGCCGCACCAGCACCGCGCCGATAGAGCTTTCCCGAAAAATTGAGAGGAATTTCCAGTTTACTCCCGCGAATCGGTCATCCATCATTTCGTCGAGCCCTATCGGCGTAATAAATTATCTACTCTCCGTCTTCTCTTATAATATCGTTGGACATTACACAAATTATTATTCCTTCGCTTTGACGCGCTCGGCGTTTTCATTATGAAATTATTCCATTTCATTATACACCGTGCGACGCGAAACATGAAATCCCACTAATTCCTGCAGCAATCTGTGCATTTCAACATAAAATCGAAGAATTCGGAAATTCAAATATTTCATCATTCAGAAACATCCAATAATTCCGTACAATTGTCGCTGAAGCAACGTTCTTTTCAGCGAATCCTTTAAACTGCTCCCCAGAAGAATCAGTAATTCCTATTATTGCATAATAAAGCGCACATTACCGAGTTCATAAATCCTTGTCGCAAAATAATACGACGTTCGCCATGGAAAAAAAGGTAAATTTTAAACGTCGCGCTGGAGAAGAAGCAGAACCAAGCACCGAATCCTCATCGACGATGAATCACGACGGACAGCAACCTGTTTAATTGTACCAGCAACGATTACTCGACTCGCGGAGCTCCATTAAGGGGCGAACGGGGCCGAGAGGGTGGCGACAAACGAACAGCGGAGGGCCACTTGAAAAATGGCTAGAAAATATCGCGACGAGGAACGAGTCGCTCGAGCATTAGCCAGACGCGTTCCAGCAATGGTCCCGGTGTCCCGCTGTAACCCGGCCCGAATATCCACCGTTAAGAATGCAATAACTGGCTGGCTTGCCCCGTCATAACAGCGCGTCCCGTCGCCGGTGGGCCGACCAGAATTGAATCGACCGTGGCGAAGAGGACGCCACGGTCGTCCGTTTTACGCGTATGCAAATTTTTATGTCGCGAGCTTCACACTCCGGGAGAACATATCGCGGATAAAGAGTAAACGCGACGCTGGGGCGCAAGATGCCCCCTTTCCCGAGCGTGTTTAACGCTCTCCGCGGAGCGGAGAAAACGGGGAAGCCCATTTTCCTCGCGAGGAAAGCTTTCACGCGAAATTGGCTGCATTTTGATCAATCGGAAACAGAAATAGGGAGAATAAGCGAACATATGGATAATATTGAGTTTTTTAGACACGATGGGGTAGTATGAGAGATCTAGGGATTGGTGGGTTATGCTGTTAGAAATGAATTGAAATGTTGAGACTTCGGTTATGGTTTCTGTATAGATGACTGGTGAGTCGAACGAGAAGAACTGTGTAACTTTGTCAAATATTGTAGACTACCGATATGATGGGGAATAAAGAAAGCGTGTCCGCATCTTGGAAAATATTGTGAAATGTCAGCCGAAAACACAATCGCCGCTAACGTCGGAGATAATTCACGGTGGAAGTGCGGCCGAATAGCAGTGAACGTGACAAATTTTATGGAACGATAAATTCTAATGGTTCCATTCGTCTCGCATTACCGTTGTAAGCTGTTGTATTTATGGGGACGCGATGAAGCAAGCTGGAAGATATATAATCGGTTCAACCGTAATAAAAGTCAGATATACGTCTACGCAGCTGGCTTGCGATCAGATTAAAATTGTATCGAAGTTATCATCTTGATTCTATAGCGCCATCAAGCTTTAAATTCCTTTAGCATCAGCTTTTCTTATCCATCAATGCTCCAATCAAGTATCTTCAGCTATTATACTACCGAAAAGTGAGAATTTCGATAACATCTTCGTGCTAAGAGAAATTGTAGACTATTAAGAGGATGACAGTAACATCACAAGCATAAATGACTGAATGAACTCTCAGCACTTTAAACAACCGGCCTCGATTAAACTCAAGCTGAAGCTCAACCACTGAATTACCGGTGATCCCCTTCGCTTACGAACTCCATAAGTAATCGTTCCGCATTCGGCAAACTCGGACAGCGAATTCTAATCGCGAGCTCCGACCATAAGTCACGGCGGAATCGATTCCGCTCGAAAACCATAAATATCGGGAACATTAGGAAGTAAGCCAAGTAATAATTCCAATTGCGTTCCAGGGCTCTCGTTAGGTGGAGGCCTGATAGTCCTGGCATCGGCGTTGTCCGACGCGTCCTGGGAGATTCCTGGAAAGTACAGTCTGCCATCCACGTCCAGCATGCAGACGGACGACAACGGTCTGCCTCAGTACCACTACGGCTGGTGCCTACAGTTGTCGGGGTTGGCTTTAATACTGGCAGAAGTGGCTGCCGTTCTGACGATGTCTGGATACATGGCTCGTTTCTCGACTGTCGAAGAGATGGTAAGAACCGTTAGCTTACCAGCAACGAAATCGAATAGTTACCTAGTCACTGAATAGGGTATACGAAGAAATTAGAAGCCAGTGTTGACTTTATCTTTGTCTTTTAGGTCAGAGTCATGGTGCCAGGAGCTGAAAGAAAGCTAAGAGAGCAGCGAGGCTTAAGTTCTGAGTATCTCGTGCGAGCTCATCAGAAGTCCCCTGGACCACCTCAGACCAGAGGCTTCGGGCAACCTACGAAAAGTAACTACAAACGATCCTACTTGTATAAGCAACTGATTCTACACTATCTCCAGGTAACTAACAATAGCATTGATCATTTTCCAGCGCCCCAGAGGGTTGCAGAAGAGGGCACGTCCCTTTTATGCAAGTCCGCGCCGGACATTTGCGCCTCGAATCCGCAGGCGATCAGCTACGTCGATAAAGCGGATCTCTCGCACGTGTTACCAGCGTACCCGGACGCGAAAAACGCGGACCCTGGCTATACATTCAGTGGAAAGTCAGAGGCCAGTGTGATCGATTCACGACTAAGTGGATTCGCTGATAAGGAAGGATTGATAGACTCTAGGATCCTCTCCGACTCTCGACA